>NC_132973.1:1857500-2192500 GCF_047496725.1 Anoplolepis gracilipes | reverse complement strand
ACATGAGTTTGTACATGTATTCTATTTAATGACTTATATGAATAAATGAGTAATTAATTGTGTGTATTTAGAGGTGCGAAATTATGTCGCATATGTACACAACCAGCAACTATAACACATTCTTATTTGAAACATACACATTTCCCTAGAGATATATAATAAATTATAATAATTTATAAATTATAATTAATTTCATATAATTATATCTACTTAGCTTAGGTACAATATGTGTGTCGGTATATTAAATCTTATTCTAACTAAAGAAATAGATGCCTTGATATATATAATACATATCTTTATAACAATATTAAATTTACTTGACATAATCTTCGTATAATGTAAGATAACAATGATATCAGCAACAACAATGGTAATAACAATGATGTCAACAGTATACATATTTAGATGCTGCATGAATTGCGCATTTATATGATTATTTTAAATGATGTAAATGATAAAGCTTGCTTTGTTATTCGCGATTTACTTACACCATTTCTAACACGTTCGCGCTTTCGCTGAAAAATGTAATGTGTGTATAATAGACTGCAAACGCATTACATTATATTTGCCGTGTTTAGGATTTTCAATTAAGATTGTGAATATATATTAACATGATCCATAAATTATATATACGTTGAACAGTTTGTCTAAAATTAATGAAATACAATTAAGATAGATAGGATGCACACAAAAACATTCTAGACGGAATAAAAGGTATTTGTATCTAACGATATAAAAATTCAAAAATGGAATTAAGCGATTTAAAAGCCATTAAGATTCAGTGATTTAAATAGAAGTATTTGAGAAAAGAAATTTGTAGCAACTAAAAAATTTTAATATTGAAAAATTTAACAATCTAAAGTTAAATAAATAAGAGTAAAAGAATTTGAAAGGCTATAAATTTAAATATCTACAATATAATTATTTAATAAAAGGACTCAGCATGTGTCTAAAGTATAGGAAACATATAATTTCCAACGCGAATTTGAGAAGAAAGTTTAAGTTTTTAATCAACAAAGCACCTCCTCTCCTTCATACACGATCCGTCTCACACGTTAACTGAGCAACGCGTGAGAGAGCAGTATAGCTTAAATTATTTAATTACACATTTTTTTTTTAATAAGAACACAAATCAGCTTATACAAGGTATTCCACAAAAGCCTCAAAAAGAGATCACTTTATCTCTTTCGCAATGGAAATATTTCGATACAATTAATTTAATATATCCTCGGTATGGAGGTACGTGACGGACAAAACCGTTGCAATTATTCAACATTATGTCCATTTTCGAGAGTCTTCTTCCGAAATAAAAGCTATCAGCAGGCACCGATTCATCGCGAGACAAACAAATTTAAGGACTCGGAATAATGATTGAATCTTTTTTAAAAGCTCGAAAATTAAAACAAAATTTCATTCCTATAAAATTACTTTTAGGCATGTTAATATCTTCTAAAATAAAATTTCTACAAACTAAAAATTCAAATGTTAAATTTTAAAGTTGAATTTCTTGAAAAAAAGAAAAGAAAATTAAACGATAATCAATCTTTTAAATTCCAAAATTGGAGATTCTGAAATTAAAATTAGATGAATTGAGAGATCTCGAAAATATTGAAATTAGATTTTTTTTTAAATTAAATTTAGAATGAATTTTCGAGTAAAAAAGCAAGACAGATCACTGTTGTACCGAAGCCTAGAATTTTCGTCGAGAGGAACCGATATCTGAACACATATATATATTCGTGTAGGGAACTCTCACTGTCCGTTTTTGGATCGGAATGGTAACACTCGCATTGTTTTACCAGACACAAGCAACCACACACTTGCTCTTCTTCTGTAAACGAGGAGATGTACCGATCATTGAATCCATGATATCACACTTCATATTTTGCTCACATTTTCCCTTGTCGAAAGGAACGAAGCTAAATTATTCGGATTTAAAGATACGTGATGTTGCTTTTTCACGCTGTCCTTCCCGTTTTCTCTCTCTCTCTCTTTTTTTCTCTCGTGACTGTCGGCTTTTTTTTCGCGAACCGACCTCTTGTCATCGGAGCACCTCGAATACGACACGCGAGGGTAGTGCGATCCAGTTACTTGAGTTTCAGGAAGAGAGTCCTCGGTACAATCTCAAATATCAGACTGCGTTCTTTGATTAGTTCGCCATCATCAAGCGTCTTTGATTTTCGCGTCACCAAGGCTGTTGAGCATTTCTTCTCGGTGTAGCGAAAGTTAGGATCGCTGCGTCGCCAGGTTCATACTTCACATAGTATCAAGAACTCTTTTCCAGAACGTAGACTCGCACTCAACTTGGTGGGCTGTTACCCTCGCTCTCGTGCAGCACCGTTTCTACCGACTTCTTGTACTTGCCCACTAGCTCGGGTAGATCGTAGGCGATTGCCACGTCGAGCCTATTGATCGGACAGCCGCGGAAGTACGTACAGGTAGAGCTCAACAGTGGGAAATCGTAGAGCGGATTTAGCCGGAAAAAGTCGCGATAGACGTCCGGATCGGGCAGGTCATAGCGCGATATGTTGGTCAGGGTGCTGAGGCCTTCGTAGATATGATAGTCTTGTGGATTTTCGATAATCTTGTCGCTGATCTCCCGCTTGTTGCCGAAAAACGTCTTGTGGTTGTAGTACGTCGTCAAGTAACAGTCTACCATCTTTGCATGGTTGCGCACTCGTACCTAGAATAAACCACGAATCGAACAAATCAAATTGATTTTTAATCAAGTTTAGGCTTTTTCCTTGTGTAAAATCCAAGTGAATCATTTTTATCGTATTCGTGTGATTTTCTCATGACAATTATTCGCTGGAAATTCGTGGAAGGAAAGCTTCATTACTCTTTCACTTGGAAAAAAAAAAAAAAAAATTGAAATTACTTACAGCGAATCTTCTGGCGCTCGCTATTTTGTGCTCTACCCTCTTGTTTATCGCGGAACGTAAATCGCGAAGGAATGCGCGCTCTTGAGCGTACAACAATCTGGTGGGCGCACCAGCTTCGTAAGGTATGGACCATAACGATGTAGAGTACATTATCGGCGGTTCCGCACTTGACATCAGCGGCGATATATTCCAGATTAGGGCGCCTTGCACCCTCATGAGTTCCTCGGGCTTCACCTGATCCGCTTTATTGAGAATAATGCGGGTCTGTGTTTGAAAAAGTTATGTTTATTAATTATAATATTAATTAAATGAATATTTGGAGACTTTTTTTCAAACAAAAATACCGGAGAATATTAATGACTTTATAATTTTTTCTGTAATACTCTTATAATTTCTTACCTGATATTCTCTTCCCTTCAACTGATCAAGGATCGCTTCGGTTTCGGGCCCGACGTCCAATTTTGCGGGATCGTAAACCAAAAATATGATGTCCGCTCGATCGATGAACCATTGGCACGCGTCGTTAAAAGGGAATAAGCGTTGAACTTGTTTGCGAATTTCCAAGATACCCGGTATCTCGACGATATTCACCTGACATAGTTATAGCAGATAGTTAAAATTCACTTTAGCTGATCTATATATACATATAATTTATGATAAAATTTGAAATGGAATTCTAGTTATAATTTTACATGTCTCTCGGTATAACAAAACCATACAAAAGACATTTGAAAAAATAAAATATGCACATGAAATTATAATTAGATTATAATTACATTTTTGCTTTGAATTTTATTATGAGTTATTAGCCATTTAAAGTTGACTTTTTATATGTGTAATTTTATGATAATATATATTATGTCACATAGATTGTTTTCAATAATACAGTGTGTGACTACAATTTTTTTTTATTCTCTCTTTCCAAAGACTGATAGAATTTTAAAACATTAAAAATAATATTTTTTTCTTAAATTTTGCAATTACAATTAAAGTTTAATTTAATGAAGAAATTAAAAAATTAAATTATTTAAAAATATTTAAAAAAAAATAAATTTGAAACAATTGTTCTGAATAGATATTCCAAATAAAAAAGAAAGGATTAAAAGGATTTCCCAGACTATTTATCATAACATGTACTTCCTGCGCAATATCTATATAGATATATATCTAGATAATTGTTTATCACGGTCTTACCCTTTCTAGCAATTTGTTATTAAGTCGCAAGCCCCTAAGACGATCCAGCAGACCCTGGCCGAATTTTTGTAGTCCCGAGAAGGTCCAATCGGCGGCCAGTTGAGTGCCGTCGAGGACCTCTTCCTCCTCGCCGTGCATTATTATGTTGAAGTAGGCCGGTGATGGTTCGGCTCCTGTGTCATTTTTTCCATTTGGCGATATGCAATGCTCTTCTAAGCACTCTCTCAAACCACCTAAACACTATCTATATATTCATGCTCCTAGCACGCTTCCTACCGTTATGTCCTGACTATTTTGCAAGCACAAAGCCAAACAAGAGGTACAAAAAGAAATTGTTGTATTTCTTTTCGTTAATTACGCACCTGTCCTTAGAGACACTGGTTTGTACTCAATGTCGAGCAAATAATTGATGATGGATGATTTTCCGCCACTCCACGGACCCATAAAGAGCACTAGTGGCTTGGAAAATATTTCAGGATCTGACGGAATAGAGTAATACAATCAGTAATAATATATATGAGATAAACACATTAATTAAAAGACTATTGCTTATTTCTATGGAGAAAATTACACGCTATTTTATTATGTGTGATTATATTTCTACTAATTATATTCTAACACATCACGATGTAATTATATTAATTATATCCTGAATTTTATTTTTATTACTATTTTATTTTTAATACTTTTTTTATTTAATACTTTTAATTAAATTTTATCAACTTTATTTTAATTTATTACTTTATATGTTATTTTAATTGTATATATTTTATTAATTTATTATCTAATTATTATTTTTAGTTGTTTTAATTATTAGTGTTATTTTATAACATTGAAAGTAGTCAGTTAAAGACTTAATATATTATTATAGTATATATAAGACTTAAAATATTATTGTATTTAATATCGTGCAAAAAATATCCATAGATTGCTCACCTCCGAAATGCCTGTTACTCAAATCTCTGTATTTGTACATGGTTTCTAACGGCTGTATAGCGTTATCATAAAGTCTCTTCAGTTCTCTGAGGATGATATCAGCCTCTCTTTGTATAGCTCGTTCTCTCTCCGCATTTTCCTCGTCCAATTTTAGCAATTGATTGATGTGATCTCTCGGTCGAAGATTCTCCGGGATTTCGATTTCTTGAATTAAGTCTTCTTCTGGGGTAGGTTCTTGTTCTTCCTCACTAGCAGCTGAAATAGTATAAAGTTCATACAATAATTATATTAATTATTCACGCACAATAATATAAAATATTATACGATATAATTATAAATTTATAATTCTAAATTTATAAGATAAAACAAGAAAAATTTCGAGGTTTTGAGAATTATTGTAGGATTTCTTTTACCTTCTTCCGTAGATTCCTCTACTTCTTCCTCGTCGACTTCTCGCTTGTCACGCGATTTCGTATCTTCATCTTCTTCTCCCTCGGATTTCATATCTTCTTCCTCTGATTTTCCCTCTTCTTCTTCTGCAGACTTTGCTTCCTTACATTCTGTAACACCTTCCTCGCATTGTGCCTCTACTTCTTCGGATTTTTCTCCTTCTTTTTCTTCCTCAGAAGTCGTCTCTTCTTCCGCAGATTTCGCCTCTTCTTCCTCAGATTTCGCCTCTTCGGTAGGTTTTGCTTCTTCTGCAGATTCTGCTTCTTCTTCCACAGATGGCTTTTCTTCTTCTTCAGTAGATGTTGCTGTTGTTTCTTCTTCCGACTTTGTTTCCTCTTCTACATCTTCTTTAGAGCCTGCTGCTTCGGCATCTTCTGCGCTATCTTTTTCTTTTTCCTCGTCGTGAGTTTCGGCGCTTTCATCCTGCCCTTCTTCCTGGTCTTTTTCACTTTCACCGCTCAATTCGGTACTTTCTTCGGCTTTGCTGTCCGCTTCTTCCTCTTTATCAGACTCTTTTTCAGCACTAGTTTCCGCAGACGTTTGCTGAGCTTCCGTCTCTTCTTTTGATTCGACTTCTACTTCTTCGGTGGCTTCTTTGGATTCCTCTTGTTCCTCATCTTCAGCTTTTGATTCTTCGGCTTCAGCCGTTTCTTCCTCGGATTTTGCTTCGGCTTCTACCTCTTCTTCCTCGGATTTCGCTTCGTCGTCTACTTTTTCTTCTTCGGATTTTTCGTCTTCTTGTGTTTTTTCGTCAGATTTTTCTTCGTCGGACTTCTCACCTTCTTCTTCAGCTTTTACCTCTTCGCTTTCAGTCACATTTTCGGAGGAATCGGCCTGTTCCCCATCTTCAGTTACCTCGGCGGACGTCGCCTCTGCTTCTTCTGCTTCTTCTGAAAGAACGTTTTTCTGTGTTTAATGCTTTAATATGTTTTTATATCTTTGCATTTGTGTATGTTTAATTAGATATAATTAGATAGAAAATATCAATCATTGCTATTTAAATTATTAACGTTTGTTGAGCGATTTTACCTTCTTGAGCGGTCTTAACTTCGACACTTTCGGCAGACGTAACTTCCTCGCTTTGTTCATCTTTTTTTTGTTCGGATTCTCCTTCTGCCTGTTCCTCGCTAGCATCAGCTTGTTCTTCAGTTTCTTCCTTGCTGTCATCGGCAGTCGCTTCAGCATCTTCCTCTACCGGCCTTTCCTCGTCCTTGGCCTCATCCTCTTCTTTCGAAACGTCCTCTGCTGTCTCGTCAGCCTAAAATAAATAGATCTTTGATAATAATATCCATATTCATTTTTAGAACACACTCTACATTACAAATAAATTTTTATTGTTTGAAGAATTACACGTAGTGTGCTCTAAAATATATTTATTATACGTATTGAAGGTTACATTTTTTAAAAATTATAAAAGTATTTATTTTATACAAAAAAAATATTTTGCACTTTTTTTAAATTTAAAAGATTAATAAATATTTTATTTGAGATTAGTTAATTAATTTTTAAATTTTAGATTAAATCTCGCTATAAATTATTTGGAAGATCTTACTTCTTCGCTCGCAGGTGTTGCTTCCTCATGGCTCTCTTGATCAACCTCGATTTCGACTTCTGCACTGGTCTGCTCTAAAGATCCTTCAAATAAAATATTCTAGAAATCGCTGTGTTCCAGCTGAATATTCACCATCATCTAGTATTACCTGTGCCGATGTCTTTGAGCGCCTTTTCGATGTATGGTCGACATAAATCCTCGGATGGTACCCGTTCTAATTCATCTTCGCTTTGCACTCCTGAAACATTATTTTAACATTTAACATTTTTCTCAAGTCTACCAAAAAAATATACATCTCATCTATTTGGTGTATTTACTCAATGAAATTATCAGAGTTTTTCTATTTATTATTATTTATTATTAAACATAAATTTGTTATCAAAGATTTTTCTACAAATTTTCTAAGTATGTAATTTTTTATTTTATTAGGCGATTTAATATATCTATAGCACTTTTTCTTTAAAACACGTGAAGCGAACTTTAGATAAGAAACGAAAGATAATTTTAATCAATACACACGTGTCTGTTGAAATTAAATTAATCTATATATTATATTTAATTCGAGTCTCGAGTCTAAAATATATCACGCCTGATTAATCAACAATATCAGATAACAAGTCTCGTTACGATAGAAATTCACATCACATCGAGATATTTACATTGTTTGCGTTTCATCGAGTATGTCAGGCTGCCAGAAATTTCCGACCGAGAGAGAATTCTCGTTGCGCGCGTTAACGTGTGCCAAAAGGAATCGCGCGCGGTATTAGATAACCGATTGCGCGCGGCGACAGAGTTTCGGCGACGGTGAGTTTAACGCCACGCGACTACCCGAAATATCTGACCCATGTGACGCAAGAATCTGTCAAAGTCATTACGCACTCCCGACGGTGCGGGCCGTGCGCGTGCTCGCACGCGGTGACAGGTGTTCAGGAACACCTAACGCGACTTGTCATCCGACAAAAGTTTGTATTGCTGCATCAATACGCTGCTTGCAAGCCGATATCATGAAATCTTATTATAATTTACGTATCTACTCTCCCTTTCTCTTTCTCTGTTATATATATATATATATATATATATATATATATATATATATATATGTATAGAATAAATGAGAATTGCAAAAGTAAAAATTGATTTTTTAATAAGGAGAGATTCAAAACTTTTTATCAAAATTTATATCTTTAATTTGAATTTAATTTACAAAAAGAGATTATTGATTACGAATTTATCGAATTAAAAAATATTTAAAAGTAATATATATTTCGAAGAATATTTTTTTAATCACTCTAAATTTTTTTTGTCTAGCTTCATAAATTTTGACAGTATGTATGAATTGTTAATTGCAGATAATTTATAAAATAAAAAAAATGGATTTTTTTTATTATTGTCTTCTGTATATCACTCACATAATTTCTCTAATTTTTTATGCAATTATAAAATTAATGTACACTTGATAATATGTTTGTGGAACATAATAGGTATTATATTTTATTATTTATTTTTGTCTTAGTTAATATTATTCGAGTGTGATTTATTCACATTCTTATACTTGAAACTTGTATCTCAAATTTCATTAGAATATGTTTATGAGAAAATCTTGACTTAATTTTTTCTTAATTCATATATACGACATCGATAGCAGTTTGCTCGTGACGAAACCTAATTTAATAGGCGCATAAATGCAGCTGCGAAACGCGATGACGGCGGAATTTCCACCGAAGAAAATGTCGATATCATCTTTCTAGGCGGTACCTGGGACGTGGCCGGCTTCTAAGTTTAGCGGCGGGTAGGCGGCTTTGAGTCGAGCAACACTCGGAAATATTTATATATTAGGCGAGCGAATCGTATTTTTATCATCTCTCTTCCTACGAGGAAAAGCTGTGAATTGAAGCTATGTCGGTCGGTTGAAATTTATCAAATGCCAATAATATTTTACATTATCCTTATTTGACTAATCAGTCTGCGCAATATTACAATTTAATCTTTATATTTTAAAGAAAAAATACCCGCAAGAAAATTTAAATAAATATGGAAGTTTCCTATTACAAGTAAAGTGTTTTGTTAAAACTGTTACAATCTTCTGAATAGTTAGTATTACATTTTAAAAAAGGAATTAACGTCTCTCTCCTTCTCTCTGTCTCTCTCTCTCTCTCTCTCTCTCTCTCTCTCTCTCTCTCTCTCTCTCTCTCTCTCTCTCTCTCTACAGTTATGACAATTGGATAAGATAGATGCTGTGAAAATGATAATGGAATGGGTATCGATGAAATCGAAGAAGACCCAACACACATCTTGCCAGTTCGACGGTTGTTCGAGCTTGAATGTCGCCGGTGGTTACCTAAACGTCAGATACGAGAATCATTGTAGTTTACGAGCTCACGTGATCATCGTAAACACGAAAAGTTCAATTTTGTACGGTAGCCTCGCTATATCTCATTGTTATATCACGTACGGCAATTTCTGGCACAAACCTCCATCTTTTTGTTGTTCTTTTAGCTTTCCCGAGAAAATAAAAAATGGTTTTCTACTTTTAATCGGGACAAGTCCATTTTATTAGCTCTCTTCTATGTTACATCGTTAGGCTGTGCGTTTTTATTTATTCTCTCTCTATTTATTATGATTTATAAAAGTAATGAAATTTTTTCCTTTCTGACGTATATAGTATTTTGATCGAATAATATGGTTAAAATTGATTTATTTAATACTTTGATTTCATGCCATGCTGTGATTTGAAAGTGCAGAGTGATATGAATAATCTCATTCTGTCTTCGAAAATGTAAACTACATCGTTACAAAGTTAACGTCGAGCGTACATGGAAAAGTGTATTATTACATTTCTTTGTCTTCTCAATCACAAGACTTGTATTTCTTGTCATTTTACGAGGTAATGCGATTATACGAGCAAATTTTGAGTTACGAGTGATAGGAGAAGACGCACGCAGGCAGCTGTCGTTTGGCAAGCACAGCTGCGCCGGATAAAGATAGAACCTCCGCGAGTCTTGTTCCATAGTCTATAATATCTATAGCTTTTTGCAGTACTTAGTTGTAACGAATTTTTCCAATTATCATTGTCGAAGACGAAACCAAATTTGACATGGATGACTCTTTTCCTAAAATTGTTATCGATTTTTATATCTTTACGTATTTAATAAAAATTTGTAGCTGTTTATTGAGTGACGCCACTTTGAAAGCGCGGATTTGATGTGTTTCCGAGAGAAAAGTCGAGATATCGAATTGAATTTACACGCACATTTTTATATGATTTATTCGATTAAAAAAGAACACTGAAGATATGGAATTTTCATAATGGTACGGGTCATAATTAGAACAATTCGTGTTTCTCGAGACTTAGAACGAGGCTGGCACGGATTTATGCGGTTTCTTATGTAATTATCGTGCAGGTTGATGACAGCCAACTCCCATCGATTCCCAAAATAACAAATCCTTGAATAAATATTTGAGACTTTTATTTAAGCTTCGAAATGACACGTCGGACGCCTCTTTAGCCATCAGTAACTTAAATCTTATTCGAAAAAAAAAATATTTTTATTATAAAGTAGAGAATATATTTGAAATTTACTTAGCAAAATGTAATAAGTGTCAATTATTTTATAAATTCGCAATAATTTTAGAAAACAAGAATTATTATTCAATCAAAGTTTATATATTGCATTTGATGGATTTTATTTAAATTATTCACATTTTATTTATTATTTATCTAAATTATTCAATTAAATGTATAATAACAAATTAATCAACGAAGGATGAGATGCAAAAAATACATATAATTTTGTCTCTCGTATAAAATGAAAAAATTATTGAATCAGTTAGAATCATTAGTGATAGTCTTAGTAGAGAGAGATTTCTAGTCGAATGTACCAAATGATGATTGAAGCATCAGCGCATCTAGATGGGAAGATCATAGGCTGTAAGAGCTTATGACGTGTACCGGCGATTTTACGTAACATTGACCTTCGTCAGTCAATCGTCATAGCTTCGTCAACGTCTCAATCTTATCATTGTCGTGTCAATGATTGCTGTTAATTTCACGTCTCAAAGTAATCTCTTTTATTACATTTATTACTCTCAATATACAACAATTTTATTTTGTTTATTCTTGAACAGATATTCTTATCAATCTGATTAGTTCGAAATCTGATTCTCGCGTTTACATTACGAAAATCCAGCTAGGACCATATAAAAGCAAATTTCTAATATATCTTTTATTGATGATGAATATCGATGAAGAAACATTCGTGGATCGATATCGCCAAACAAGGTTCAAAAGCATAACACTGAATTAAAACAAATTGAGAGGATCGAATTTATCATTTACCATAAAATATCAATCGATCGATGATCTGCGAAAGAATTCTAAGATCCATTCGTGCGAGCTGATGGCCGTTGGACGATTTTACTGACCTTGTAAGGCGACAGCTAGGATGCCTAGAAGAAGGCCCACGACGAGCGCGGGTCTCATCCGCGCGCCCGTCATCTCGTCACACTAGACACTACGCGATCGGCCGGGGCCAGGGCTGGCACACAGCTTGTCCTCTCTCACTTCTCGATCCAGTCGCCCTCGACTCAAACTAGTTCGCGAGATACTGGCATTGTCACTACCGCCAAACCCCGAAGGCGCCCCTCTCTTCTTCTTCCTCTTCTTCTGCTTCTTACCCCACGGGCGCAGGGACAGCGATGGCCGTCGTTTTTTTTCCACCGTCTCGTCTTTTCCCACCTTGGGATCACCTCGCGGTCATCGGCCACGAGACGACGTGAAAAACTTGCGGCTTGATGCGGAAGTGCTCACCTTAACGTAGCGCACGTAATGCTTTAGAACAGTATCGAGTACGTCATTAGAGAGCCACGACCAGAGCCAGCTGCAATCGACAGTTGCGAGAACTGTCTATTTACTCTACGATTCGCATCGACGTTTATTCGACATTTGGCTCCAAGCACCGGATGCATCAGCAACGGAGTATCACTTCGATGACCCAGAATCTCGATGACGAATCTGGCATTTCGATATCGCCTATTTTCTCCTCTACTTGGTTATGACGTATAGGAAAGCGCGTAATGTTAAGGGAACGGGACGTGGAGGAGGGTTCGAGTATAGAATGAGCAGCTTTTATTTTTACAATGATTACGGAGACGCGACGTAGATCAAGGTCGGCCATTCGACGCGGTTACACGAGATTGGCCATCGAAATAGTTTCAACGTAACATTTAGGATGCGAATCTGTAATTTCTACTAAAATCAGGATTTGCTAATCGATCCTTGTTGCCTATCAATTATGTGATCGTTCCAAGAAGAAGAGGTGTATTTTTCGTTAATTTATATTTTGATATTCATATTTGAAATTTTATTTGTTGTTTTCAGGCCAATATAATATGTCTTTAATTGATTTCTGAATATTTAACGTTCCATTATCTTTATGATTATAATATTAATTAAACTAACATTTCTTTTTAAAAATTTATATATTAAAAACTTATCAATTAACTGATATTTATAATTATTTAAATTTTATCTAAATTCAATATTTATGTGTATAAAATGCTGAACGTTTTTTCTAATAATTTCAAGTAATATATACTTTCAACTTGCTAATTCTAACGGTGACTCTCCTCGAGTACTAATACGAATGCAAGTACAGCATCTTTCTTCTACAACTAATGCCGTGTGGCTAGAAATTTCGGGCTATATCGTCGCGTATTTAAAAATATCTCTCGGTAGTCCCGGCGCTTGTCGAGGATTCTATCTGGACCAAGAATCAGGTAGCCGATATAAATCGTTGATCATCTGGCGATCATCCTGCGTATCGCGTCCTGTAGGTATTGAACGTCATCTTGAATCTCACCCCCTCGCGCCGCACACTTTCTGCCGCCACCTACTTATTTATCTATTTTTTTTTTTTTTTTTTTTATTTATGATGAAAGCATGTCATCGTCTATTTTCTACCGTCGCGCTTTCAATCGTCTGCTAACAGTGTCGTTCACGAGAAAGCGAGCGTTGGAACGTTAAAGCTACGTTCACACTTAACGCGAGCTGCGATATTCGTGAGGAAATAAAATGCAAAAACATGATGATGACATTTTCAGATAAAATTTTGATACTCTAAAATTTCCCAGACTTTTTCATCCTCGAAGTGAGAATTTTGATTCTTATTATCGTGTTCTCTTCGCTTTATCGTTTCGAGAATATGAAATCACGGCTTGTATCAAGAGGTGATTTCCCCTAAGGACTAAGATTAATAATCCAATTCCCGGGATACAAATATATCTGAAAATTTATTTATTACGAGCAGGAGGAAAATTTCGCCGCTTCATTGGTGAATCCGACTAACCGAAGTATAACAGCGGGTTGAGATTCGCCGCAAAATACGCACGCACAGACGCGGAGAAGCGTCAAAACCGCGGGCGCCTTTATATTTAGAAGCCCGGGTCGCGCCCGTATAAGGTGGCTCGTCGTGCAAAAGTCCTCTCTTTCTCCTCTTCTCCTTCTCTTTCTCCCTATCTTTTTGTTTTTCTCTTTCTTTTATTGAAACTTGTAGAGATGTATTAATATATACAATTTTTAATTAATATAATTTTGTATTTAAACAAATGAATCAATTATCTCTTTAGATACTTGTTTTAATAAAGAGAAATTGCAACATTTTGCGTATTTACACATTTTTTATATAATATATTTCGATGACACGAATTGAACTTAATTTATTAATATGTAAGATATTTTATGTATAATTTTACAATTTAATTTTCTGATGTGTAAAAGTATAAAAATCTGATAGTGATTTTGATTGAATGCATTAATGCGCAGTGTACATTATTATCGTATAAAATTAAACCAGCAAGATAATTAATATACTATCATTGTATTAAATAATATTAATAATAGCTAATAGTATTAATTATCTTTGCAAAATACCATAACTTTTAATATGTAGCTTTATTGGATCCAATTAAATTTATTATAAATAAGAAAAGTTACGCACCCGCGCAATTCTTATTTAAACAGCGCTTCGCAGGCTAATCAATTTTAATTATATATTTGCAAAATTAATTCAATATTCTCTGCTATCCCCGGCTGTCAAAATTTTATTCTCCATGATTATTCTCAATATTCTTAATATTTTTGTTGTTACACTCTGATTTAAATGGTCCGCAGATTGAATTCACATTAATCAAAGCTCAAATAAGCTTCACGAAATAACTTAATGCTCTTTTTAACTGGATAACAAAATTATCAGCGACATTCATTGGCGGTTAGATGAATCGCGATCTATAATAAGTTCGCTCGTTATAGATATAAGCTTAATTACATGCCGTCACAATATGTATACTTCAGCCAGAGGCTGAATGTTACACGTCATTATAATTTAAGATTTGGACGCGTTCCTAAAGATGCACGATGGGTGATCTCTTTTCCGTAAAAGATCGCGAGGATGCCCCATTTACTTATACCTATGTTTAGATCGAACTTGCGCATTCACCATCAAGTTCACAGCTTCATTTCGCAGTTTAACATTGCGCCTTGCGCTTAATTCATGCGATCACTGCTAATTGCTATTTTTAGAGCCCGCATGCATAATATCTTTATGTCTATTGTGTTTGTGGCATGCATGCGTGTGCATTTTATAAGACTTTTGTAGACACCAGCAAGTAAGTTGTAATTCTGTTAATTTTGCACGTTTAATTATCTTTGCAAAATACCATAACTTTTAATATGTAGCTTTATTGGATCCAATTAAATTTATTATAAATAAAAAAAGCTACGCACCTGCGCAATTCTTATTTAAAAAGCGTTTCGCAGGCTAATCAATTTTAATTATATATTTGCATTGTTAACTACTCTAGTCTTGTGTGAAAAAGAGTTTCTCCCCTGAATTATTTTAAATAATTTTAATTTTAGAACAAAGATTAAATAATGTTAGACAATATTACTATTTATACACTAGGCACGAAAGATAGAAGAGCACAAGAGAAAAAGAGAGCGAAAGGCGCAGGAAAAATTGGAGCGCGAGAAGCAGGAAAGATTACGAAAAGCACGAGAGGCCGCCAAAGCTCGCGAGGAAAATACGCAGACCTCCCAGACGGATGCCGGCAATCCATCTTCCGGCGATTTCTATCAATTCCTCAATGATCCTGAGGTACTTCAAAGTTTTCAGGTAAGTGAGGAGAGAAAGTCGTAATATTTAATAAGTCAAGAATACTTACAATTAGTCATGTTCCCGTACTCTCTATTGGAAAGTATCTGACGTGTTATCGGGTAAAAAGTACAGAGATACGTCATATAAATGCGTCAATGAATGAATCAAATTAATTTTTAGAGAATTGAATATCATTATCAGTAATTATAATTTTTGTAAATTTTTTACAATGACATATGCCCGACCCGATTACTTTAACGAGCGAATCTGCAGGATCTAGAAGTGGCCGAAGCCTTCAAGGAGATCTCAGCAAATCCGACAAATATTTTCAAATATCAGAACAATCCCAAGATAATGGCTCTTATCAATAGAATGGCCTTGAAATTCGGTGGCGTTGGCAGCCAGCCGGGTGGTCCGAGAACGAACTCGGGCATGCCCGGTTTTCCCGGTGCTGGGGCGGAATGTCCCAAACCCCCAAAACCGGCTCCTCAAGATGACGTTGGCCTCGATTAATCGCGATCCAATTGATTCTACTCTTATGATAAATGCATCTTGGTAAGTTGACTCATTAAAGGCTGATTTGCGTTTAGTTATTCTTTTTTTTTTTTTTTTTTTTTTTATGTTGCGATAAATTGCGCTAAAAAGGATTTATATCTTGAAAATTGACAATTTGAAAGATCGATTATATAAATATGGAATTAATCTTAGCATCATAATATTGAAGATTTTGCATTTTGTTTTTATTATTGTTCTTATTGTAGAACGCTCTTTAGTTCGATTATTTGCATAGTTGTCTGATTTATATTTTTTTTAAATTTATTTAATTAATTAATTTTTTTATTGTATTTTCCTCAATTTTTTATTAATCCAAAAATCATGTATCTCTTACGATTAACAGAGAATTTAAATTAAAATGTAAAATAATTGCGTCGAGGATGAAATATGAAACGAACGCCTTTAATGGGTTAAGCGCTATTGTTCGTTTATATTTTTCGCCCTGTATACAGAAGATAAATATGTAAAATCGGATACAAACAGCAAGTACATCAGTAATATGTTTATATCTTCGAAAGAGCTTTTATTGTGAATCAATATAGTTTGTTATACATTATAAAGCGCCCTTCGCGCGTTTTCTAAGAAGACAGATTTCATCGTGTGTGCGTTGTATTTCTCATTACCTAATGCCCCCGATCTTACACTGTTATATTAACAACTTCTCAGGCAGATTTGCTCTCGAAATAGGCAAGTTTGTCCGATTCGCAAGATTGATGTAACAAATTAATTATTTTAAATTGACTACATACAGTCATTAACATTTTATTTTTCATGTTTATTTTGTTTAATATAATATATATATATATATATATATACACAATATGGGTTTCAGTGCCATATACTAAGGTATGTATATTAGTTAATTTGATGTTGTCGAATTTGTTAATTATAAGTCGAGATAAATAACTTGTCGTAATGATGGGTTGCATAAAAATGAAAAATTTAACGAAATATACATTAAATTTATTGATATTATATCATCAATATCTCTCTCCTCATATTATTCGTAACTTAATGAGGAAACTAAATCGGCACTGCCTTGCTATTTTTTCGTCCAAGAGATGTAATTATACGTTGATAAAATAAAGCATTGGATACAAAAATAAAACACCACTTCGTACGCGAGATAGATATAAACCTATCACGATGAGTACTTATAAGGTATTCAAATAATGCGACCTAACATTCTACAAGAAAGCTCGGAAAGCAGAACTCCATTTATCGAATCTTGCAAAGATATTCCACAGCTCGAGCTTTCACTGAACGTCATACAAAATATAAATGTTGGCAGTTTTTTTTTTTTTCATTTATACTATCATAATTAATAAACAAAATATGAAAACCCAGTTATCATTTTGCGGATAAGAATTATAGAAATATATATCTTAAGAATTTATAATCTTTAAGATCTTGGAAACAATAATTAATAGAACATCATTTGATTAATAAATATTGATGATGTATTTATAAACACTGTTATTTTCGCAAAAACTATTTAACAGATTGAATAGACATTTCTCTACACGATTAATTATATCTATATCTAAAACATAGGTTGCTTGAGCAAATTATACACAATATTTAACTTGGATTATATACTAATATACATTCTGTTACTTGCAAATGTGTAAAAATGGCGAGAAATAGGAAAAAAGGGGAACATTCTTATATTAAGAAATTTTGTTTCTTACAATTAGATATTAGATTATCCAAAGTATATATACTCTTTAGATATACTTTGTTATATCTTCAAATTATTCCAATAAACGGAGTTCTACCGAGGATTCTGTACATGTGTTATCCTCTGTCAAATCTATATATATATATATATATAAAATGTTTGCAATAAATATATACAAAAATATATGTTCGCGAATAATAATTACAACTCTCTTGCTTTCTGCGTTAATTATGAAGGGTTGCATTGCATCACTCCCCGTTTTCATGAATGCGATGCAAACCCGATGGCTCTCGCGACAGAGACGATTGTCGTCGTCCATGCCGCTCGTTTACAACGATCATTTGTACACTATAGCGTGAACTTAGAATCTAGAAATATTGCACGTGAAAACCCGAACGATATATCGCACTTTTCAGAGACGGTGGACGAACGTTTTGCTTCAGGTATGGAAAAGTCGGACGGACTTGTCTCGGTTGTGGTTGAAACGACAAACGCAACGTGATCCATGGCATGAGTCCAGATTTTATACGGAATTTTCTTTTCATTTTTTATCACAATCTCTCACTATTACTGAAGCAATCAAGTGACGCTGTCACATTAGATAAATCAAATTTGTGATGATTGTATTATTATTATAGCAATTTAAAGTTAACTTACTTGAAAATTTCCCAGGGTTTATCAAGAATTTTATCCACGTGCTTCGTTCTTTAACAATTCAATTTCAAATGAACATAAAATCTCAAGGAAAGCCTGAACTTGTTTTAAATCTCTTTGCAATCTTTTTTACATTCTTATTCGTTTTCGATCGTATAAATAATATTACGTTCTCCTGATTTTGAGCATATGTAAATTAGGGTGCCATGGCACTTTTCTGAAGGTCGACGCTCTCGTCTCCTCCTCGGGCGACAAATTATCTTCGTTGGCCTCGTCTATCGACGCTCGCATAAGATCGGCGCCGGCGCTGCTAAGTACTCGCCGATGTCGCGACGCGTCCAACCGAGTACCGGCGTTCCATCCTCCAGGATCGCTCAGTACTCGACGGTGTCTTCTTTGCCGGTGATGGTGATGATGATGATGACGATGAGGGTAGTAATGATGATGGTGGTGATGTTGCTCGGACGCTAACGATGCGTCGCACTTCAGACTCGGTAGGCGATAGGGAAAAAGAGGATTTGGGTCCAGGTACAGCCAGCTCGCGCTATCCACGTAGGGTGGAAGGTGCATCGCGTCCAATGACAGCGAATTCGAACACAGTGGTCGCTTGTAAACGTACCCGCTGTCCATCGGTGGTTTCAGCATCAATCTTCCGGGACAATGAGGATCTTGCAAGCCAGGATGATGCAGTCTGTCATCATTACGTATTTTGTATGTAAATTAACACGCGTATATAATTATTAATTATCTATTATAGTTATTAACAATGTCAATCTATTGTTATATTATTATATTATTAATAGCAAAAATAAATAACTATAAAAGATATGTATATATATATATATAAGAAAGGTACTGACAGATTCTCAAAGAATATAAAAAATTCCTGAAGACACAACAACATCTCAAAAGAGAATTAAAAAATTTTTTCAAAAAGAGATGGATCATGTAATTATGGATAATAATAAAATTAAAGAACACATTGCAACAACAAAATTGCCCTGATATTATCGTGTAATATCGATATAATTGATGCTGGTTCCACGAACCTGCACGAAAGTTGACGTGAGATTCCGCGTTGTCAGTTGAGAGGATGCTCTCCTCGCGGTGTTCTGTAGCATTTATTCCACGCTTCAAGCAGCAGCACGCAACTGTGAAATCTGTAGAAGATCAAAAGAGGCAGACCAATTCTTGACAACACGCCCCAGGCGAGCACGCCGAAGAACCGGAGCTGCAGCTCCTGCGACAGCCAGTTCTGCGTGATGACAGTGTCGAAGGCCCACAGGACGGCGTTGCTGAAGAGCAGGAAGGTGATCACCTGGCGGCCAGGTTTGGCCAGCATCTGGAAGCGCGTGATGCACGAGCGTCGCGACGTCTCGGCGATCAACGTGCTCTGTGCAAAGCACTGCACCAGCTGCAGAATCGACGTTGACAGCAGCATAATGTGTCTGGCCCGCGTGTCCTCGGTCTCGCCGTGATCCAACATGGCCAGCGAGCAGGCGCACACCACGATGGTGAAGACGGAGTAGAGCTGCACTCCGAAGAGCGATACGTTTGACAGGAGACTATCCAGGGCGGCTGGCGCGCGCGACACTACCGAAATCTGTCGCACCTGCACGAGACCGCTAGCTGTCATTAAACTGCTCAGCGCTAGTATGCCGATCAGGGTGCCACAAGTAAGCCAGGATAACGTGGCAGAGGGGAAATTTTCGTCCTCTCGTACGACGAGGAAGATGAGGATCACTACGATACCGGCAACCATACAAAGGATGCCTAGGAAGAGACCCTTGCTGGAACCGTCACAGCCTACCCTAGTGTGGCTGCTAAAATCCTTGCTACCGTGAAACTTTTGTTTAGTCAATCGACTCCGGCCCACGTTTTGACCCATCACGAAGGTCACCGCAGCGGCGATCAGACTGAGAAGATAATAAATTATAAGAGTTACTAGCAATGAAAAAATAACATTTTTACAAATTGAAAACGTAATTTGCGTTAAAAGTTTCAAAAGAAAAGTAAGAAATTTCACAATTCATAACTGTCAATTTTATTTCGGTTTAAATTCGATTTAATAAATTAAATTAAAATGTAAGAAAATTTAAGCGCGAGAGCTCGTAAATAATTGAAAATACCATACATACCTAAATTGTACGATAAAGGGATACAGGAAGGGCATGCTTGACGTCCACAATTGTCCTAGAGTGTTGGTATTCAGGCATTCTTGCAGCGCGATTACTTGTGAGATTTGTTCGTTCGAAACAGGTTGATAGGGCTTGAAGCTACTTTCTCTCGTCGATGAATCATCTAAAGCAAACAATTTGAAATATTTATTCTCGAGAAATTTACTTTTCGACCAGCAAAAAAGTCGAATATACACACACACACACACACACACACACCTATAAGATCTCGCGATTGTCTCGTCAAGGATCCGGGAAATCCTCGAAGACTCAGAGGAGATACGGACGTTTCCTGTTCGTGTTGTGCCAAGTGCACAAAATAAGTCCATTCTTGCGCGGAATCCCAAATCACCAGACGTGCCCAGACCGCGACATTCGTGGCTGCGAGGTGGGTAAAACCGAATCGAGCTGCCAGACCGAAACGTTCTACGAGGACCTACGGACAGAGCAGACAGAAGCAGAGATAAAAATTAGGATTTATTCTCTTTTGAATATAAATAAAATTGTGAGATTAAAGAACATGGAATCTTGCAGAGAAACATAATTTGATGAGAAATTCGCTTGAAATGTAGTTGAAAAGTTCAGAGAATCCTTTGTTCTACGCATTTATTATAATATACGTAGTGATACACACAGTTGTCGACGCATCAAAGCGTAACAAAGAAACGCATTTACGCATTGTCTGACCATGCACGCGCTCGGCACCCTATTTAATGCAATTAACGTAAGATGATCACTTGCCTGTGAGTTTACGAAGAGAAAGTGCATCTGCAAGAAGGTGAACAATCCGTGCATCACCGGATGCACGAAGACGACGTCGGTCAAGCACTCAGCACCCTGCATCATCGTGTGCATCGCCATCTCCAGACCGTTAAAAACCAACGTTGCCAAGCCGAACACTGAAAGCCCACGTGTTAATCAATCGAACGTTCAAGTAAACTAATTAAATGAAATTTAAAATTTCATATAATAAAAATATGTTCCCATGTAATAAATATAAAATTAAATTTTAAACGCGCGGATATATGTATATATATGTCGTAAATTAAGTTTCAAGTAAAGTACGAATAAAAATTTTTATATTAAATTTTAATTAAATAACTCAATACCAAAACAATTTTTTTAATTACATTTTAATTTTAATATGTAAGAAAATTCAATTTTTAAATTTTAACGACGTTAATATTTACAATTAAAATTTGAATGAAATTTTAATTTCACTATCACACAGTGAGAATTGTCGTCGCTTTCTCGGCCGATTGGCAGATTAACGTGTATCACTTACAAAGCGCTCCGACACGTATGTAAAAACTGGTCGGTGCGGTCCTGGCCCTGGAGATGTGTGCTCGTTTTAATGATCCGAACCTGGTGAGCGACGCGCCGCCGAGTTCCGCGTCGCCGAGCCCGTTACGGCTGCGGCTCAAACTGCCACAGCTGTCAATCAACACCCATATGTAAATGGCGATGATAACAGCGATACTGCCCACGTAGAGGTACATGAGGAAGATACCCTGAAAGAGAATTATGGAATTATCTCGTAGTGGGTTCGCTTGTTATGCAAAAATTTTCAGGTACCAGGTATATAATTTGGGATGCCCCTGAACAAGAATTGCGCGCGGAAATGGTTGTTACACCGATCCGGTTCTCTTAAGCTTGTCGACCACGTGCCACTTCATCTACGTGGCTGGTCCGTAATTTTATGCGAATGAGAACTCTTCGTAAACCCGCACGAATTCGATTGCACGCAATCACGAACGTCGTTTTGGTATTTAACATAGTTCTATTTATATCGAACCGCTACGCCTTTTAATTCTAAATCTCTCGTACAGTTTTGCTGATGTAATGCATCATCTTTTTTTTTTTTAATTTTAATTAAAAAATTAAAATTAACAAATTAAAAATGTTTCTCAAGATATTAGATTAAGAATGTAATTCAAGCTTATTCAATATTATTGCAGATTGAAAGTTATTATTTTTGTAGAGTTTATTAATAGATCTAGGTGTAGAGTATAATTCTATGTTAATGCAAGTTTTTAATTGAATCAACTTTTCTCTTATATCTTAAGTTATAAAAATTAATGGAATAATATTTTCAAAATAATGCATTTCTTGAAATATATTTTTAAAGTAGCGAACAAAAAAGATTGCTGAAATGTGAACGTTATTATATTCCAAAAAATTAAAAAATCATCATCGTGATCGAATGCAGGGGGGCTATTATTTTTAGGAAGATCCAAACCCCGAGTTTCTAGCTCAAGGTCGCCCGATCTCGACACGTGTATTCGGACTTTCCCCGGATTGTATGAAGTAACGGTACGATAATCCAGTCTCTGACAACGCGAACGTTACTTTCAACGTTACCCCAACGCGTTGCACGTTATCCTAGAACAAGCTCGTTTTCCTGATAAATCCGGTGTATCCGTGATAATCTGCGGCAATTAATTCTCTGAAGCTAGACAAACCGACAAGGTTGAATTACTTACTTGCAAACTGAGCAGAGGTACAGGCGTATCCATGACCTCGGCCAAACATACCGCAAACGTTAGAACGACGATCAGCTCGCCATACACGTTCGAAAGGACCACCCATAATTGCGAGCTGTAAGAAAATAACACAGGAGAGGGAGAGATGAAATATTACTGTTTCTTTAATATTTCGAAATACAATAATATACGTATCCAGCTTGTATTACGCTTGGAAAAAACTTGCGCCTCAAGCAAATACCATTCAATAGATTTTTTGCATCTTCAATAAAAAAAAGATTGATTAAATCTATAATTAAGATAAAAAGGGATATTAAAAACTCTTTATATTAATATTTTAAAAGACGTTTTTTAAATGACACGTAAGCGTGAGGATAACAATGATAGTTTGCGATCTTACTAAGGTTCCGAATGATCTAGGAGATCGATCTCGGGCGACCGTGTCCTCGTCAGGATTCTGGAGACCAAGGATCTCGCCGGTCGCGACGAGGTGGATGGTTGCGGGGCTGGCTGGTCGCTCTTGTCCTTGGCCCTGCTCCCCGAAGGGCCACCGCTCGGCGCGCCCTCCACGGTGCCACCCGTTGTACTTCCGGTCTCGTTCAGGCTGTCCTTGTCGTGTTGCTCATTACTCGCTATAAAAAAAAAAAAAAAGGGAAAAGATATTAATGAGAAACGCGCGTTCGCGTATTACATTCGATGCGTACGCAGCGGCCGGAAAAGTGGAACTGCCACTTTCTTTAGCCTGCCGGGTCGCGGGAGAAATGTGTGTAACTTTCGCTGGAAGAATTTATACGTTTATTTCTACGACGCGATAGCGCCCGCGGCGTTAAGACTCACGGATTTATAAATCTCCCTCGCTGGTTTGTAAGTCGTCTGTCGAGGGCATCATCGCATTCAACGTGCTACTTCATTTGTGCACGGATTTCGAACGTGAAATGAGAGAAAGTCCCATTTTATATAGATCTACACAATATAGTATTGATATTTACATTAATCTCTAATTAAAATTTCTGGTCATTGCATTGAATTATGGATGACAGAAGCGAAAAATCGGATGAATTATTATTTACTCGCGACGTATGTTGAAATAAATTAGTTCTTTCACATGTCGACAAATATGTAATATATATTGGAAAATATATCCAGAGCTTCTCTTCTGGAGATTCGAATTAATAAATATGCAAAAAAAAAAAAAAAAAAAAAAAATTATATGGCCTTTTACTTTCGACATCATATGTAATTCAATACGCGGCTTCAAATGAGGGAACAGTAGCCTTAATGTTTCTGTGCTAACACACGTTGGAATAGAAATTCGAGAAACATATTTTTCCTTTCTTTTATTGCATGAATTTTGAGCGATTGAATTAAATCATGAGTCGAAAAGCGCCATAAGTTTGCAGCAGTTTTAATTACCATAAATTGAGATCAATCGGCAAAGAACGAACTTAATTTTCGACTTTTTTAATGTATCGAGATATGAGCTATGTTACTCGAGTTTTTTTTTTTTTTTTTTGTTTTTTTTTATTCATTTTGAACTTGTCGGTCATTGTGGATTATTATTATAATATGACAGACTATTAAATTGTATGTCTTATTAAAAGTGCAAAATTGCTTGCATCCCTATTAAATAAATTAAACATCATACCTGTTCTGTTGTACATAAATGTTACTTTTCACACAAGTTGTTTTTCTCATAATGATTGTTGCCGATTGTCATAAATACTGTCACACAATCGAGTCACGATGACAGGCGCGCAGGGAGACACGCTTTATGCGTCGGAATAATTAAGACAGCTGGCGTGAGTTTGCTTAATAGCGCTTTTTGATATAATCCTGCGTCTTTTAATAAAGCGACGTGCATTATATGCGCGATATTTATTGCGTAGCTACACAATGATAGTTGTTCCACCATTGCAGTCCGTCAGAAAACGCGCGCGCATGAGGCTTCTTCTAGTAAAAGTTCGGCTCTTCAGCGCGTTAAATAGCTGGTAATTACCGCGAGTGTAATGCCGTGTAATTAATGACGGCAAAACCACTAAGTTTTTTTATCGCGCGCGCCGCGCGGATTCGTCTATCTTGGTCGCGCAAACGCAATTTTTTTCTACCCATCAATTCGCTTCGCTGTAAAATATCTACCATGACAAATTTTATTCATCGATTCAATATAATGATGAATTATTTAAAGTTTTGTAGCGTAAAAAAAAATATAAACACCATTGCAATAATATTTAATTTAATTCGATTTATAATTCAATATTTAAATTAAATTTTTCTCGATTCAGTTTATATTTTAGATTTATATCTATTTAAGAAATTAGAATATATCCATAAAGAAGGGAAGGTAATTAAGATAATTTGGATTTTAGGACAAATTAAGCAATGCGAAAAGTTTTCAACGATTTTTGTTATTTTATGGGAATTACTAAGACGAGACACCTATGTATATAATTTTTTAGGAGTTTATAACATAAATAATTATTATTAATTATGTCATTAAACAATGCTTAGGTTTTACTTAGTGGTTTCAATTGTATCAGTCGATATAATTATTTCAGTAGTTAATATTTAAAAATTCTGATACTTGTACAAGAGATTTCTATATAATGCAATATTTTGTGATAATTCTTTAACGCTACTGATGAGTGACGATTAAATTTCATTCGTTATGAACCGTAATTCCTGTGCAGTATTGCAGTTTATTAATATTTCAGATGCCCAATAATGATATTTCAAAATAGCTATTAAGTTGAGTTCCGTCATTAGCCTCGATTTTTTCTCCCAAGTCGAGTGGAAGGCGAATGTACTTTGCGAATGTACTGCTCATTCTCGAGATAGATACTTTACTATTCTTAATGAAGCACAGAGAATTATGATATCCTGTTCAGCGGTAATGTTAGAGGGATCACTTTTACACGAACAATAATGAATCGCTTAAGAAAATAGTCGAGTATCGAGGCTAACAATAAGTTGTAAACGAACGATGCTTTTGACGACCTATTTGGCGATCTATATCGACGTGGCGATCCGTAACGAACAGGACATAACAATAAAGCGCGTTAGTGGTTGTTTCTTCGAAATTGACTAATAACAGCATCCCTTCTCGATTCCGTTCCGTTACGTCGGCGAATCCGCGGCTTCTCGCGACACGATGCAACGCTTGCATCCTAAAGTCGACTTCACATCCTCTTGCTCGCTCGCGGAATTCTCTCCGTTTGTGCGTAGTACAAAAATACGTGTGAGAGCGAGAGGGACGAAAAAAAAAGTCACGCGAGTCAAGAGTCAACTCGTGCGACAGCTGGCAGTACGTGTCGCTCGTCGGTGCGATTAACGAACTTGAAAGATCATCGTGGATCCCGCGATGGAGACATGTGCTTGATTCGCGGATGACGCGATGATGGAGCGCCGGCGAATGCCACTACAAAGGACGTCAAAAGAAATTGAAGAGGTGAAAGGTCCTTGGACTGAAGACACAACGCGCGAATACCTTCCCGCGCGTTGTGCTCGATAAGAGCTTACTCGGCGAAAGGGGAAGGATAGAAGAAGAGAGAAAAGAAGATTCTTTATGAAAGCTCTAGTCTGCTCGACGACCATGATATTTATCAAATATTCCCTATAAGTATGGCAAAATATATTCTTAGTTTATTTATAAATCTTTAGAAAGTGAACAAAAATATGTACAGTACCGGCCAAAATATATCACCTTTAGTATTTTTCAGTATAATTTTATTCAAAGTGCATGGATATTTATAATATCATAATATATGTTTTGGTAGTAAATACAACTTACCGAATAAAATATTTTTCATAAAATAATATAAAAACTTAATTTTAATAATATAAAAAATTAATTTTATAAGTAAGTAAATTAAATTAAATTTATGCTCAAAAATCCTAAAGGTGATATATTTTTGGCCGCTACTGTATGCACCAAGTAATTAGAATCTCTTCATTTCGATGTAATTTAATTTAAATATACACGTAGCATGCATTTTAAATGCGAAAACTATGTACAAGTATTGTATCAAATCGATTTATCGACAATTCTGACATTACAGGTCGCATAAAGTTATGCGCTATGAACTCAAATCTAATGACAAAATTTATGCCGCGAGTTTAATAAATATGAGTATGGCACACGAGTCTAATTTCACGAAATCGATGAAGTTAATATCATCATATACTAGCAAACTACTATTTGCTGCTACTACCTGCGGTAGATTACGAGTTGATTGCAGAAAATTTTCTTCTTCGTTGATTCGTCAATAGCAAAAAGTACCGTAAAGTTTACGAATTTCAGCGAGATATATATCGAATCGATACAGTCATATGGCATTCGAGAATTATTTGATAGCATTCGTTTGATTTGCTATGTATTCTAACTGATAAGTTAGGAAGGGGAAACGCAATCTGTCACGTCTAAATCAATCATACTTCAAAAGAAACGCTTCTATAAATTTTAAAAATCATGCCTTAACCACTATTATGCGAAAGGGAACGAGGTTATTTTAATTTAATTTAAATAATTATCCTGGGAAAAAATATACTTAATCCATTCATTCTTGAACGAGAAGTTTAGAAATCGTAACTTCACACTTAGTAGGTTGAACGCGAATTAGAACTTTAACAGATGTCATTGTATGTTACGAAATGGTAAAATTACGTATAAGAAAGTTATAACAGTCGTTGTTTTTGCCCAGATTTAAAATTGATCAAAGATGAAACTTGAATGATCTAAAGGAACAGTTAGATACGGTGTCTGTGAATGATCTGCGTTACGGTACATTCGTGTCAAATCTAAGCATTGATATTTGAAGTACAAACCAGGAAATAATACTTTATAGTAATAAATATTTTAATTCATCATGTTATTCAAATAAGTTAGGAAGGGAAACGCAATCTGTCACTTTTAAATCAATTATACTTCAAAAGAAACACTTCTATAAATTTTAAAAATCATGATTAATCACAATTATGCGGAAAGGAACAAGATTATTTTAATTTAATTTAGACAATTATCCTGGGAAAAAATTAACTTAATCCATTCAGTCTTGAACGAAGTTTAGAAATCGAGCTATAATCTAATGTGGAAGTAAGACCCTTAATAATTGATAAAATGTAACATTACGTAATTAAAATAAAAAGAGAGTAAGCGAGAGAGAGAGAGAGAGAGAGAGAGAGAGAGAGAGAGAGAGAATGCTGAGGAAAAAATAAAATATTAAATTTAATATTCAAAATCTGAATATTTAAATCTATAAATAATAATAATGTTCAAGGGAGAGAAAATAATTTTATTTTAATAAAAAAATCTCCCAGATCTTGTCACCCAATCTGAAGACGCCGTTACAAAGATTTACCTGAAGTCCATACGTTCGTCACCGGGAGACTATCGTCGCGACGAGTCGTCGGCGACGTCGCCGTCCATCACATGGATCTTGCGAAAATGTTGCAGCCGAGTCGTCACTGACGGATGACAAGAAGTGCACGTGACGATAACGCGACACGAAGTGGTACTTTGCGGGTAACTCGGCCGAGCTCTCGAAGGAGCATCGACTCTTTCGGGGATATCGAACGGTGGCAGGTGGTGATGGTGGTGGATGATGACCGTGATGATGCGATTTTCTCGTAGCCTCGTTTCCCAACATCCGTCAATACGTACGAGCGTATTGCTCTTATCTTACTATCGAGAATCGAGAGAGGATACCGACGTGCAGGCGCTTCGGGGAAGTTACGTTACGCGTCGCCCTCGAAATCGAACGGTTGTAGAAGAAGATTCCGCTATTCTCATGACTCACTTACGACCCTCACGTTTTGATGCGTTTGATGGAAGCGATTTGACGCGGATGTTTTAGATAAAATATTGCGAGCGAAGTGAGAAAGACCGGTGCGAGAACAAGAAACTTGACGCAGACGTCTTGTACCAGTTTTCTTGTTGAATATATTAAAATATATTAACGAAAAGAGAGAGAGAGAGAGAGAGAGAGAGAGAGAGAGAGAGATTTTTTCTTTTAAGATTTATATTCTAAAGTGGTTAAAACCTGTCTAACTGCTGCTATTTATCGGTCATTGTTCTTTTTCCTTCTAAAGTATAAACTGTTAAAGTTAGGAAAAATGGCGCTGATTTAAATATATATCATATATGTATAATTAAATAAAAAAACAGTTATATTGTTTGTTATTATAAATTTTTTGCTATTATATTTTTCATAAAATTAAAAGCTTTATGACAATACAAAAAAATAACTCTTTTATTTAATATTCAAATAAGTTGTGACTTAATAAAACTGTAATTTATAATAATTCAATATTCATTATATATAAAGTATATTACAAGTAATATAATATGCGTTGATTTCACCGGATAATTAACCAAAGTATAACCATTATTATAAATTTACATATAGATTGTAACGCATAGTTGACAAACAATTAAAAGCTATTAATCTCGAATGAAACTAATGATCGTGTCTATATTATTATATAGCTTAATAGCCGGATATTCAACAAAATCTCTCGAAATTTTCATGTTTCATTTTCCGCGTGAAAATGTTAATTACTGGTAATATGCGCCGATAATATTATTCCGAGGGCGGAGGGGTTAATCGTTGATCTGGCACGCAGAAACAATTCATTCGAAAGGTTAAATGGTCGATTCGCGCAATCGAGAAATATTATCTGAACGACGATTATCTACGATGGGTGTTAGACGATTCGCCCCCGATACGCAGCGGTCCGGGCAAATCGCCGGGATTAATTTGTCGCTTCCATAATGATTCGTCTAATCGGCACCGCCGCGATTACATGTAATAGGCTAGCCTGTTATAGTCAGCTACAAGGCGAAGAAGAAGTACCATAGTACCCACCACCTGCCATCTGCGAATTATCGATGTCGGATAATGATAATGCATCTGATGCACGATAGTGTCGGTCCATTAGCGATACATAACGTTTGTCGGCTCTTTGACGTTTAACAGCGATTCCGCGTATAATGTCAAGTCATTATCTGTCAATTCTAGCTTACAATAGCCAGGATAAAGAAGAAGGATGCTGACATTTGCATTTTTCTCACGCGACACGATGAGGATCGATTGCATTATCCGAGTAATCGATCGGTCTTGGATTGATGCGATAATGATGATGCTATTGTTGCCATGCGATGTCTTTTTTGCTCGATAAAAGCTAAAATTGTCAAGTTGTAGGTCTTGAGATGATGAAGAGAATGATACTTCCGATTTTGCGGATTTTTAGATGCCTCGCAGGATATTTGATTAATTAAAAATTGATTTTTTTGTTATCGAAAATTTAATTGCTTAAAAGTTTTTTTTTTTTAATTTATGATATTAATTTTTTAGATTGTTTATATATGTGTCCATTTTATTATTATATTAATTGTTTAATATACTGATATATTATATTGACAATATCTAGATAATAATTATTTCTGTAAATATAATCAGATATATTTGAAAATTATATAGATATAAATATTACGATTATTTTTATTTTATCGAACAAACGTTCTATAGATGACGTTTCATATATCAAACTAAGCGCCGATAAGAACGAGAGACATGCTCATCAAAAAAAAAAAAAAAAGAGAGAAACTGTTTCTTCAAACCAAATTTCATAAATTTTCTTTTGCCGTTCTACTTTCGAGGAATATCCTACATTCACGTATGTGACACTATTTATGAAAATACGCTTTTTTTATACGCATTTGCTCAAGTCATCATAGTAACGTCTAATTAGCGCACATTATACTATTTCTAGTTTATAATTCAAATTCACGATTGATGCGCTTTCTTGTATTCGTTTTTTTTTTTTTTTTTCTTTACTGTCACCCATGCGCATCTAATTGCTTAGTTTTACGCCACACATTTTATCCGTCACAGGAAACATATTTCGCGTGTTTTATCACTTTTTGTCTTCTGAAAACTTATCGCGAAATGGATTAAACTCATTTTAGTAACTTAATTGGCTGGAGATTGGAATGAAATCAAATTGGTATTATCATAATGCAGAAGGAAGCCATTAATAAAGTACGGATATCGCGAAAAAGATTGGCAAACCACAAATTAAGATACGTATGTGATTATAATTAAGTTTCGTGAGGGATTGAATAGCTGGCACATGGAAACGTGAAATTGAATGGAGAGTGGCAAATTTGATGAAAGTTTCAATAAAACGACGTCACACGATGTCGAACTACTTTAAGTGGCTGGTACCTGCTTTCACGCTATTCATATGTGTTTTGTAGGTGTGCTCGGCTCTGTCGCTTTTAAATTTAAGTAAACCAGATGTTTGTATATCTTTAACATTATAAATTTTAACTAACTAAATAATTTAAATAATTTAAATTAAATATTAAGTAATTTAAAAGTTGTATAAATTTAAAAAATTGTAATTGTTATTTATATCGTGAATTAATAATTTTATTATTATTTTGTTATCATATTGTCTTATCATTTTCTCTTATATTAATTATTCGTCGTTTTTACAAAGATAATTAACACTTCTTTTTTTATTATTACTTTATAGCGAAAAAACTTTGAATAACTTTTCGTAAAAGCAAGTAGAAAGATGGAAAAACTCTATTTTGTTGAATAAAATTAATTATGTTTACGCAGTTCACGATAAAGTACTTGGCTAAGTGCTTGATTTATTACAGATAAAATAAGTGTCACGTGATGTTGGGAATATTCACAGCATAGAAATTTTACGACCATTTCCTTTTTTTTTATTTGAAATAATGAACGTAACGTTCGAACGTGATTCATATAATGATATATGTAATCTTCACATCCTTTTGAGCAATGATTCAATCAATATAATCCGTAATCGCGGAAGTCGCTCTCGAAAAAATGGCAGAGAGATGAGGAAAATGATTAGATTATACATACATTTATTATTTATGGAGCGATTATAAAGTTTAAATGACGTATATTATCAATGATTATTATTCATCGACTGACAAATTATAATTCTGCGAGTCAATCAATATATCCGTAATCGCGGAAGGTCGTTCTCGAAAAAATCGTTGAAAGATGAGGATAATGATTGTACATACATTTATTATTTATGGAGTGTCTATATAAAGTTTAAACGACGTGTAACGATCATTCACGATCGCACCGACAAATTATTATTGCGTGTGTTTATTCTAATCACGCGAACAGATGCGTGATGGTCAGCAAATAAATCGATAACGCTATTTATCTTTCTTTGAAAAACGAAAATGCGACATTTGCAAATCCAGACGTCTATATAAACTGTCTGCACGCGCGCGTCTCTTCTCGCAACAATAACAAATTCTCTTGGAGAGGTGAGATTGTGAAACGTAGGCAAACATTCTAATGGAAATCGATGAACACATTTAAGGTTTACTTACTCGATAATTAGCTAAGACATTGTTATTCTATAAAATCTATTTTGAAAATGATTTGTAAAAATAGACATAAATCAATATTTATCATTCGTATATAAAAATTGCGGAAAGTTTTCAACAGATTATATCATCATATCGTTGGCTAGATATATATTCAGGTAACAGATGTGCAACGGCAATGTCGCGTAAATACCAGTTGCTAATAAATAAAATGTACAGCTAGCTTTTATACGAAAACGTGAAAACGTAAAGATAGGAATCGTGAAAACGCAAAGATAGGGATCGTGAAAAATCTTGCGATTAAATAAATCATGTGTCACATCTAAGAAACGATTCATATGTGAGCTCAACGATGATCAGTGCGTAAGGTCTTTCCGTATGATGAGAATTTTATTATCGCAGTAAAATAATCGTAATAAGAAACAAACATGGAACCACAGCAGAGATCGCTTCTTGTCAGCGTATCGATATTTCTTTTATTTTTCCTTTGGATTATTACGACGGGACTGGCCGCTTCGCGCGAGCTATGCGAAAGACACATCAATGAGAGTTGTAGCTTGTAAAAACGAACACGCGCGACAGCTTGATTATGTTATAACGGGACCGTTTACAAGCCGAAGATTTAAGTTTGAATTCTTAAAACGGAAGTTACATTTAATCGAAGAATTTTAATAACGTAAAAACTGTGAAATTTTAATATTATAAGAGAATATGATGGTACAATATCGCTTGGAACGTTATTTCGTTTTATAAAATAAAAAAAAAAAAAAAAAAAAAAAAGCAATACAAGTTTGCTGGATCATTGCGTAAACAAAACGTGATAAAAAATACTTGAGGCATATCAAATATATTTCACAATAAAGATATAATGATAAAAGATAGGTACTGTGAATTAAATAATTACATCAAATTATAATTTTTATTTTAGTGTTATATTTATTATATGATTATTATACTTTTTAAAAAATATTATTACATTGTGTCTGCTTCGTTTGTGTATATGATATCTAATATCAATTTTACTCAATTTAATAGAGACAAAAATAAAAATTGTTATACATATTTATTATGTTTACGATACGACAAAAATAAAATAATTTTCCTGAAACTTTTTTTTTTAACTTCCTTCCAGTTTGTTCTTCTTTTACGATCTTTGCAACGATGCTGTGTCGTATTGCTTTGTCCTGCCTACAATTTGTTCGGGCAGATGTATCAGCATGCACGTCGTTATTACTCACGGCAGCACTTTCGTAATAATCCAGGTAGATTCTTAGTAAGTTGTTGGACGAAAGAACATCTGCGTCGAAAAGTCGAAACCGTATGGTTATCCGGGAGAGAAGACCGCACGCTGTAAGACGCACTCTCTCGCGCGCGAGTGTGCGTGCGTATTTTCGCGCAGATGCAATTGTGCGCTTTGCACGATGCATCACCACCGCGTGCCGAGAAAAGTGGTTAACTGTACTGACCGGCGGTAGTGTTTGGCGATGCAGCTGCATCATCTAACTGCAGAGAATCAGTTATGTGTAACAGTGACTGAGGCCTGTCAGAAGGCTTTTAGTAACGGTGGCGTCATATGTCTGACAGATTGATGTTGCACGACGATTAATAAAGTCAGGGCACGGTGTTGCTTTGAGTAGAACACGAAAGTAAGTTACAATGATTTGAGAGGCAGTACTCACGTCATTTTCTTCCGTAAATACGCTTAATTTCGTGACAATTAATCAATTTGTTCGTTAAAGATTTCTGCTATTTCATCAGTTTCTTACAATTAGTATTTTTCATCCCGACTATACGTGCTATGCTGCTAATGAAGGAATAGTTAATGTACATATATGTTTGTTCAATGAGCTGCTAATTAATGAATGAGAAGTTGAGTGTTTGAAGAATGTATGCCTAATCAGTTATTCCCAACACTTGAACCAAGTCATAATTAAACTCATATTTTCATCGCTCGCAGAAAACAATTTGTCAACTTGTTTAATTTCACAAAATTTCACATTTGGTTTATATAATTATCAAATTTAACTCTCTCTCTCTCTCTCTCTCTCTCTCTCTTTATTAAAATTTTAAATATGCATCACAGACAATGGTCTGAATGAATAATTCTCTTGACTTTATTATGTAATATATTTTATTCATGCTTTCAGGTTGGATTATAAAGAAAATCTTCTTTAAATCTAATTATCTATTTAAATAATTAATTTTCTATACTTACGTAAGTAATACTGTATATTGTTTAAAATTATCTCATCCCTTCACTCGCTTTCGCGCTCGCGCAGATCGCATATCTTTTCTCAAAGCAAAGTATTTTTTTTTTTTTTTTTTCTTTTTTTTCTTTCTGTAACGGAGGAGAAAACGATTCGCGGTGGAGTGGCCTCAAAAGTTATGTGCAAGAATAATAAAGGTCTTTTCTCTCGCTCGCTCGATTTTTACGCTTCTCGGAGTCGTAGAAGAATTACGAAGATTCGCGGCCAAAACAATGGCAACGAGCTTTGAAATCGTTATATCACGCTCGAGTATTCTAATTCCGATGGAATAACTTATGGCCGTTAGCTATGCATGCTTTCTAATTTCCTCTATGTAAATCTGCATCCGCTCGGACGCAACGCATCGCTCGCATCAGAAGAACGCTCGGTCAGTCAACCAGGAAACAAACGGCGAGGCGCGAGCACGAAAAAGAGTAAGAGTCATGATATTAACAGCCGATGATGACATACGATCATAAAATATCGATATGGAATAGGTAAAAGGTGTGTAAAAATGGTGAAAGTCGCTTGCGATTCATGTGATGTACACCGCGGTGGTTTTACCGAAGAGTACACTATATCGGACAAAGATATAATGAAAGGTCTCTCGAAAGAAAGCAACAACGAACTGGACTTGACTAGAAAGCTGCTTTTGTGCGCTCTGCCCCGTTTTAACTCCTCGGAACAATCAAATAACTATATAGAGAACGCGTCAAAACGCGTTAATGTCGTTGTTGACTTTTTAACGCTGAGAATTAAATTATAAAAATTGAATATATAATATATAATGTTGATTAAGCAAATGAAAACTAATAACGTGCCTAGATATAGATATATCAAATAATTAACTTATATTGACAGATAGTCTTATATAATTTAATTATTAATAAATTAATAATCAAGTTTACTTTTTTCATCCAATAAATATGATATTCTCGTTATTTTATTTCCACGGACGTAAAAACACAATCTATTATTCACCGTTAATTAAAATTTTTCTTTAGACATCTCAAAGTTCAACATCATCAAAATTTCACAATATTTCGATATATTTTTAAACTGGGATCTCATACCCAGTTTATCCTTTCTTAGACTTTATAAGCGTTCTAGATAGAGTCTGTAGAATCCAATTTTAGACTCGAGCAATTCTTATTCACCGTTGTTCATGAACAATATCGAGGGGATAGACAAACAGGTGCATAGAAATGCAACCTCTCGACGAATGAATATTGACCTATCAATGTCTGCTCATGAATCATACTTCGCACGTATCAGGACGTACGCGTATGCATACCTGGTGTGTACCATCTACCGCTACTCGGGTCCTTTTTACAAGACAATACCGTAAGATGCGCGTGTTGTTTCGCATACCAAATACAGACGACACACTTTGTCAAATTATGCGCCGGTGCTACTTATAATCTCTCGCGCCTGATTACAATTCGCAAGTAGATCAACCGGCGATACAGGTAGAGTATTTGTCAAATCGCGGGAATTATTATGGCAATTTGCCAGCTAAACTTTAGCTAATTTTAATTCGTGAGAAGAGCGAGTCTTCTCATAAAAATGTTATTTTAATACCAATTAACTTTTACTAATGTTCATGGAAACTAGCCTAATCATAAACTCAAATTAATAGATTATTATTTAGAGATATGTATGTATATCATATATTACTTTGAATTTACATTCATTACTTTCGATTTATATTTATGAATATTTTAGATATGTATTCATTAATATTTAGATATAATTACAAAATTAATCGAAATTTTTAAGATTTTATAATAGAAAAAAGGAAATGCATATTGAATTATAGCTTTCATATTTATAAAAAATAATTCGAAATGATTCCTTTTGTAATGCAATATATTCTGAAATATTAATTAAATGTGTTATCGCGTATATATATATATATATATATATATATATATATATATATATATATATATACATACAATGTTTATAAATATACCTCAATTATATTCATAGATTATTAGTCCAGAATTTCTTTAAAGAGTAAAATTATTTTATCATTATAGAGACAATTAATTGCTAAACAGCAAGTGGCTTGTTCATTTAAGGGGATTAAAGTTATCTCACGCAATTGTCATAAGATAAGATTTTCTCACCGCATTTCTGCTTCATCGACGTCATCGAGACCGCGGATATCATATCCGGTACATCCACCGCGCGTTCCTCTTTACCAAACAGAATCTTCTCGACACAACCCGATTTCTCTACCTTCGTCACTGATCCTCGTTCGTTTCTCCATTCATCGTCCTCCCTCTTACCATTCTTCATTTCTATGAAATCTTCCAAATTCGGGAGATCTCGGATATCCGGTACTAAAGTTTCCTCGTCGTCCTCTCTCAGCCTCCATTTCGCCCTCTGTCGATGTTCATTCTTGTTCTCTTCTTCCTGCACTTTCTCGCTCGTAGAATCCTCCAGTACCTCTTCAACAAGTTCCTCCTCTTGAAGCATATATTCTCTGTTCTCGTTGGCATTTCTATAAATCCTGTAGGGCTCCACGAGGCCCACCATCCCTCGGGGGAGTGCCACCGAGGTCTCCCGATCGGACCAGTGGTTCTCGTTTCCGGATTGATCGGAAAACATCTTCGGCGGGTCCGGCAGAGGCTGTCTAGGGGTGCCGCGGAGCCAGTTCCTTACCTCGACTCTTTTGGACACGTCTTCGAGGTCCAGCTGTTGTTGCTTCTCACTAGGAACGGTATCCTCGATCCGAGTCAGCTGGCGACACGGGTCGGCAGGTCGAATTGTCTGCTCGTCTTCCGACGAGGACGTTTGCGGCAATCGTACTTTCTTCGGTTTTCTCACCACGCTGTAGAGAGTGTTCTCGTCCTCGACCTCGAGAATCGGTGACGCTCTATGCCGAGATGATGACCGGACGTGTGGTAGCGTGTTTTCCGCGTTGGGCTTGTGGTTCGGTTCGTTCTTGACCGCGCTGATTATCACAACCTTACCGTGGACATTCGAAGGAAGACTCTTTGCGCTGTCGTCGCTATCCAAGACGCTATAGATGGGTTCACGCGTCGCCGTTTGGATCCATTTAGGTCGTTTGAGTTGTTTTGAGATGCTACCAGCATGCAGAGATGTTTTTCCGCCGACTGTCACCGTGGAAATGTCAGCTAACTCAGCCACCATCCTGACGAATTTTTCGTGTCCAACGGGCCCACGCCGGATGTCACGCGCTAACCGATCGTGATTAACGAGTCGAGAATACCGTATTAAGACCGGCGCGAGATCAATAATTGACGATTTAAGTCGCGTAAATAGGAACCAGTCGAACGATGAATTGTCGATACTCGGCGAATGCCGAAGTAAACGTGCCTTGAAAATGTTTAAGACTTTTGGGGAGATGATTGCTTACTTGAGATTTATATCATTAAAGATTGGAGAGAAAGAGAGATTAAAATTAATTTTTAATTAATTACATCTTCTAAAAAATCTTCCAAATTTGCGAAATGGACAACAATATATGGAATAAAAAAAAATAAATTTTTAAACAAAATCATTTTTACATAGAATCACTTTCTTCATTTCAAATTAAAACACATTTTGATCCTTACTGTTGCACTTTGAGAATGTCGAGAATCTTTTTACGAAAAAATAAAATTCTGAAGACCATTGCTCACTTTCGATTTGTCAATTATAAAATTTACTAATTAACCATGTCTCTTGACGGAATCGTGTTAGTTACAAACTTTGCACATTAATTCGCAATCACATGGTTAATTACGAGAATCACTTTTTTTTTTTTTTTTTAATTTATCGCTTAACACTTGCGATTTTTTAATTTTAATTTAAGTTTAAACGTTTCGAATTCTTGTTTGTTCTGACTGTTCGAGTGTACCTGCTCGCACGTAAAAGGCAAATGGCACTCGGTCACTTTAGTTTTAGCGAAGAACAATACTGTGGTATCGTCGCAGTGGTGGCCGGAGATCATTGAGATGGATGTAGCTCTCGTTCGTGACCAGGTTTAGGAAAAAGAGAATTTCACATTCTTTGCGGCGACCTCGTTGATTAACCAGATTTTCGCTCAACACGATGGATTTCGATGGATATCGCAACATTATCGCGAAATTAGAGAAATCCTTAAAGATCTACATAATCATCTTTTAAAGAATGAAGAAATTTTTGCTAATTTTACTATAAGAAAAGAAAACGCAATATTTTTAAACAATGTTATTTTTCTAAAATCTCAAGATAAGCCAGCATTCGATTAAGGTTCATGAATTTGCCGCAATCTATTGCAAAATTTCTCTGATTTATAGCGATGCTCTCAGGAGTATCTCATTAACATATATATCGTATTCATCATGTTGTAATTCATTTCCGACGATTATTTTTTGCGATATATGGATAATTTCCTTTTACATTAAGAATTGCGCGTTTCCTGATTATTATCTTTTTCTGTTTGCTAACACTTCATATATATAATCAGATAGAATAATTCAGATTGTCAAATTCTATTTTCTATAAAATTATTCGTGCGATTTTCGTCACATATGCTCACGAAGAAAATGAGAGAAATAAAAAAAAGCATTTTTTAAAATCTAAGATTATATAATGATAAATATCTATATAATAATTAATAATTGTGTCATTGAAAAATACATGACAAAATGTTTCGACTTAATGATTCAAAAAAATTTTTTTGTTCTCTTTTTACCATAATATTACTACATCAAAGTGTAAAAAAAAAAGAACACTTGCAGATATATACATTTCAGTTCTACAAGTTCTGCCAAAGAGAATCAAAGCGATTTAATCTTTACTGATAAGTGCAAAACATTGATTTCAACAAAGATTTCAGATCCTGTTGGACTTTTTATTCTTTCCTAATCGTTTCTGCCCTTAGGGGTATCGCTTTACTCAGTCGTAGATAGTATGTAATTGATCCACAAGCCACAAGGTAATCGATCAGCTGTCGTTACCGCGAAATTGCTGATAATGCGCGACCGTTAAACTTCAACCGGTTTAGCTATCTCTTACCATGTAATTTTTTTACGTCGGTGACACAGCACGTTGACATTTTTTCACGCGAGAAAATAGATGGCCATCTCATTTGGTGGCATTTATCGGAAGATCGAGGGCGTTCACCAGCTGACGATTATCGCGATTCATCGCGAAATAGCCGCACTTCCGTGCGGAATCGTGCGAGGTGCGCTACGAGGGCACATGTACGATCCTATCGAAAGAAACTTAAAGTATATACATTAAGGTGCTAAATGTGCACGCGCGCATGGAAAATTACAAGTGCCGTGTCGCGTGAAGAACGACGATTGGAACATTATGATTAACTTAATAACCGACCGGTGTTTACGGAGTTATTATATTGTCTCCACTTTTATATTCTGTCATCTTGTTAGAATTATCTTTTTTTTTTTTTTGTATCGGAATAAATAGTTTTATAAATCTTCTAAATGGCTTTCAATTATCAAGTGATTGTAACTGTTGTAATTTTTCTTTTCTCAAGATTTTTCTCAGGCAAATTTAAAAGTAAGTGAAAATTAGCTTTAGAATATTTTATTAATTAAGAACTTAAAATTCAAGCTACATGAACAAAAAAATGTTTTATAATATATTTGAAAAGAGAACTGCTTATAATTTTAAAAACATATTTTTATCTTGAAAAATTTCATAGAGAAAAAGAGGGAGAGCGCGAGAAAGGAAGAGAATTTAAATTTCTTTAAAAGAAAAGGCAAAAAAAAATGGAAAAAAAGTCAAATGTCAAATTTTTCTTTTTTCTGAAAAATTCATTATTTTAATATGTTAGCATGAAATTTCTTATTAAATAAGTTGAAAAATTCTAACTTGATACATATAACCAATTGCAAACATGATTTTCGCTTGAAAATATAGAATTGCCCCAAGATGAAATCTCGCACAAACAGTGCGAGTATAAGTGAATTGGCAAACGTTCTTCTAATGAGTAAAATGGGAGGAAGATGATAAATATATTCATGCTCGCAAACGACGCGTAAAAGAAGAGGAGGAGGGATCGTCACAACAGCCCACGTCAGGGTCTGCCACTGTGATCTCTTCGTTAATTTTAGTACACGTTTCACTACCGTCTAGCTCACAAAGACGATAGTTCGCGCGCGAGATAATGATATCGGGCCAAGAGCACCGAATAATGTCATAACATTGAAGAGACAACCTGCATTGCCAAGATAATATCAGCTGACAGCTGATACTTCAAGATCTCGTCTCGTAAATCAACAGTTTGATGATGACGCGCATCTACCTTGTCATAGCTCTAGTCTTCTATTGCATTTCGAATTCTGCACTAAGTGAGCCGTGAGTACAATATTTGTATCAAAGAACAAAGGCAGAGTTTTCTATTATTAGAATATAGATATTAAAAGCTGATTTGTAAAAGTTTCGTGAAGACCGATTGTTAAAAATTAAACACTGAGATTTTTTAAGAAAAAATATTCTACGTTACTAGATATTTACATTTAATTTTAAATTTTGCCGAAAAAAGTAAATATTTTATTTAAATATTAGAAATGATTTAAAAATACATAAAGGAGGCTCGAGAGCTGTGAAAAAGGGAGTTCAACATCTCATGTCATTTGAACGAGATCATAAATTCTCTCAATCTGATCAGAACTCCCTTCTTTGCGAAACATCTTGACCCATTCCGCAGTCCGCGATTTCACGTTAACGCGGGAGAAATCTAGATGATGCAAAATTCTCTCCGATATCTTCTCGCTTTGAAGAGAGGAAGTCTCTTGCCTCATAACGGTTTTTTGCGAAACTCGACCGCAATCGTTCGCGCGTCTATCAGATCTTTGCAGACGCGAGCTTCTCTCCGTAGAGCGACGTGGCTGATGCAGGGCGATGTATTAACCGACGAGGAGGCAACGTCCAGGCTCATCCAGCTGGACAGCCACAAGTCGTATTATCCGGTAAACACCAGGGCAGAGGTATACTATACGGCACGACCGGGCAAGCTCGTCAGCTGCGTGATCGCCGCGTCCGTTCATCTGAACGGTCACGTGAGCGTGGTGAAGGGCGGCTACGGAAGCAAGAAAGTCCGGATACGTTACACCACAGAGAATGGCAGGCCGGACGTCTTCTTCGTTCTCGTACAGGCCGCGAAGAGGGAATTTGTATTCGTCGAAGGAGACGTCGCGTGGAGTACGAGATTGGGCATCGCCTACGAACCCATGAGGAACTGGACTGTCACGGAGATACAGGACGCTTTGCGCAATGTCACTTCTTCTCAGTTTCCTCCTTCGTAACGGTACACCTCGGTTTTTTTTTTTTTTCACAGAATAATAAATGTAAAAACACCTTGAGTGTTTCAGAGAATTCCTTCAAAGAGATTTTCGATTTATTAAACGTGCATTGTAAGAAGAGAGGTTGAATTTATTTATTAATATGCACATTTTTTTCTTCAGTTAGCTTATCATTAAACTAGAGGAACGCCAAATAAATCTCTTGCAATTAACTTTTCCATTCTTTTAAAAACTCTCAAACAATATATTCTAGTCTTAAACAACATGTAATATTTCAAAAATTTAATTTATATAAATAATGAAAATATGCCATTTAAAGTTTATTTACAATCGATCTTTTAGATCGATTAGCTCGATAACTAAAGGAACTTCGTAAATATCGGCGGTTCAACACTAAACAGCTAAATCTTCTCATATAATTATCGCCAGCAAGATGCTTATTTGTAATGGATAGGATATCATCTTGTCTCCTCATATTTCTAGCAGAGCGGCCATGTAATTACATACGTCTTTCTAGTGTAATTACGTACAAGGTAAAATGTGCATTAGACATAAAATAAGACATCTCAGCGCTATTTAATCTTTTTAAGAGATTTTATTGAGAGATTACTCTTTTAGAAATCTCCTACGACAATATACAGAAAGAAATGAGCTTTACTTCTCCTTATTTTTCCGACAAATAAAATAATATAATCTAATATCTATGTCAATAATTTTTATCCCTTTATAAGCAAATTTCTCTATTCAATCATATTGTCAGAATAAATGAAAGGTTATTTTATAATATATATATAGCAAGATATATTCCGAGTATATACATACATATATGTATGCATGTATATTATATTATTTTTCACTATGTAAGCGTAAGAAAGTCTGTCATTGATGAATTAGAACGCTTTGATGCGAGTTGGCGGATAATTGACGCAAATGGATCATCCATTTCTTCGATCTTTCAGACAGCCGTTGGTTTTCACATTCCACCTGTTATGACAGCAATACTTCGTGGAATGCGAATACGTACGTCTAGCGGATTTTAATTGTGAAAGTAGATCACAATTCATAACTAATAACCACCAATGAGTGTTATATTTTGCCGAGTAAAGATTGAATGATTAATACATATATATGAAAGCGATAAAAAAAAAGCAATGTCATCTAGAAATATTTGGTCTTGAAGTCTCTCTTAAAGCCTAAATGACAGAACATATGGTCAGTGTAAAAAAATGTGAAATTGCGGTCACATTTTCATAACAATTTTCAGATTCAACTAATTTATTTATTTAAAATAATCCTAGTAATTTTTAATATAAGCAAAATGATAAATAATAATAGTATGATCCATGTATCTCTCGTAATAGTAATAAATGATATAATTACGACGTTTTTACTGCTACTATGTGTTAATCTTAATAATTTTCTATTACATTAATCTCATATAATTTATCTAATAGCTTTTGACGATTTATATATGAGATATCCTCTTTGAAATTAACAAATGACAGATCCAGTTCTTCCTCTCTTTCTCTCTCTCTCTCTCTCTCTCTCTCTTTAAATAATTAGTTATTAAAATTTTTACGCTTTTAATTTATGCGAAATAACATCGATAGAAATTAGTCTTAATCAAAAGACGGATTTGTGGCTTGAATTAAGCTTCATGAAATTATGTATGCAAATTTCAATTTGCACTTTTCCTCATGCCAGTTCATGCAGATCTTTGTCGATCATGTGGGTGTCGTGAAGCGGAAATTTCTGTCGACAGATTCGTTTCATTTCGGATCCACTTAAGCGATCCATTCAATCACGCACGAGCGATTGCGGACTGTTTCGAAAACAAGAGTTAGAAACAAGAGCTGTGGGCAGGCTCCGTATAACGGACAACAACACGGTGCGTGTCCGATCCTTTTCACTTCCGTGGAAAAGAAAAGGGAAAGCGGCCGTTGTATTTTAAAATAAGAAAATATATCACAACATTTTAGTGCAATACATTTGAAAAATGAAAGAAATATTTCAGATATCTTAAATGCTGAAACCTGTATCTTGCAGGAAAAAGATCTTTTAAAATTACAGATTATTTTCTATCAGGTCTATATTTTCGAGATCAAAATTTTATATTCATTTTAATATTTATTTTATCATAATAGATAAGTAAATTTAATATTTTTATATTTAGTTAATGTACTCTTTTTATATCTTAGAAAAGAATTAATATCTTTTTAATAAATTTATAAGAATTAATAATGTACATATTTCTTTTTTTTGATAGATGACATTTTATAAATAGAATGTACTTTGATTTAATTAATAATCACATAAAATCCTCTAACGTAAGACATACTAATCAACTCTTTCCCCAAATATGTTGCCTAGATGGATACTTTCTAACGAGTTAATTGAGAAATCATTAAAAAGGGAATAAAGTCTTACCCGATGACTTGCCGGGGTTGGATTCCTCGATCGGCTGTAGAGTTCGCGACATCGTTGTTTCTCGAGAGTGTTTCGCTCTTCAACTTGAAACGGATGCCGTGTTACGGTGTCCGCGAACTGTGATCGAGACGCTCGTAAAATCGCCGCCGATGTCCATCAATCCGACGAGTTCCGTGTCAAGACCGATGGACTCGCCTTGGCTGCCTGTCGCATCTTCCGCGAGCGTACATTAGCCGGCACTATTAATCGATTATAAAATAAAGGATAACGAGAGTCCACGCGAATAATATACGGTAGTAAAATCCGGATAGAAAAGAGTGTTTTATCAGTAGATCTTCCTCAGGATTGCTTAGTCGAAACTTATTTGAAACTCGTCGAAATTTCTCACCAAACAGTCACACGATGATTGAATTAATAGAATTTTTCTATATTAAGTTATTTGCATAAGGAAATGTGAATATTAATTTTTCCCTCGTATGATCAAACAAATAAAAATTTATATTTTAATTATTTTTTTTTTTTTTTGCGAAAGAATATAAAAAGGTAAATTTTTTTTTGAAATTTTTCTCTCCGTTTTATACAATATTTTTAAGAAATTGACTCGTTCTTTTTTTTTACATAATTACTCTCAATTACACATAAGAAAATAATTGTTTCGGCTTTCTGCTGAAATACAGTTGCTGAATAAACAATTTTTGTGTCTTCTAAGCAGATAGCGTTGTTCAGAAATTATTTCGTTCAATTAAATCACAATTCTCGATGTACAAAAGCGATATTCAATTTCTTTTCCAGATAGAAAGTATTCAACTTGTTCTTTCTCCTCAAAAAAATAATTCGATTCTTCTCAAGACATGTTTATCTTCAATATCTCAAAGTACACAATACTATTCGCTAGCAATCACTCCAGAGGTATTTTCTCGTCAAACACTTCAACAAATTCTTCTTTGTTTTCTCGTCTCTCCTTCAATTTAAGTATCCTTTCTCTTGAGAGAAACAGCACTCGTCCTATTTAAAAAAAAAAAAAAAAATAAATAAGAAAATAAAATCAAATTTTTTCACTAAATTTGTTTCGTCTCCCCTGAAAGTATTCGTTCGCAGTGTCCGATTTGCAGGAAAGAACTTTGGGCTATCGGAGCGAAAAATCGCACGGGGTGTAGACGATACCCCGGTGGCACGTGCGACGACTCGCTCATCCACGTCACGTGCAAGCGACTGAGACACGACACGCGCTGAATCGACGCGCACGCAACTCCGACACGCGCGGTTTACACGGACTTTCGAATGGCTGACGGCTATGCTGGCTGTTACTGCTGCAAGAGAGCACGTCGTGTGCTACGTCGAGATGTACGTCGTTACCGGCACTGCTCCGGCCGCTGCTCCGGCCTCGGAGTCTGGCCCCCCGAACGCGGGCCCCGCGCTATAGGAGGAGGCTCCTCTTGATCCTCCGCGAGGTGGGAGACGAGAGTCGAGAAAATCTCGCGCATATCGGTCTTATCCCTCCTTCATCATTTGCGAAGCTCTTGAGAGAGAAAAAAGAAGGGATCCTTAGAAGGGAGAGAACAGAAAATTTTGCCACGTTCGTTCTATAGTATTTGGATCCACAGAAATCATCTTTATGTTTCCTGCGGGACTAGTGACATTGACACGATAATTTTTATTATAATACAATTTTGACTTTTTGTATCGAGAAATAGAATGTACTGTTTAACGAAAGTACATGTGAAAAAACTAATTTGATTTTATGGCGAAATTGATAGAAACTCAATCGTATTCTTTTTTATCTCTCTGACAACAATATAATTATAAATATATATAATGGAAAAATATTTCAGAATTAAAAAAAAGAAGAGAACATGCTAACATTATGATTTAATGGTATGAGATTGAAACAAGAGAATGTGCGTGAATTGAAGATTAATTTATAAATTTTAAATTAAATAAAGATTATTTCGTTTTGAAAAAGTTTTAATGACGAGGTCACACAGTACAAATCTTCAAATATTAATGTTTGTAAGATACATAATACAGTAGATCACATCGTTGATAATTCTAAAATATATCTTTTTAAGAAAGTAGTTTTCGATTATTTATAATCAATTTTTAAATGATAGAGAATCTAAAAATCTAAATTAGTCAAAACTATTTCTACATATTTGACAATTACTAAAAATATACTGTAAACATTGCACAAACATTAATATTTGAATTATATTGTGTGGTCTGAAAATATTCTTCCTATTTCTCACTTAACTTTTCATAAATTTTATTTCTACAAGCATGGCACACACATTTTTCTTTTTACATCAATCATACGCAAGATTCTGTATTCTTGTAATAAAGGAGTTCAGCAGAGATATAGTTATTTCAATAATATACTTAAATTATTCACATTACAAATTTGTGCCCAAATAATCTTAATTAATTTTAATTAATCTTAAATTACAGTTTAAGCTCATTGATTAGTGATTTATTACATTTACATTGGTCGGATTTGTAATTGATAGCTGTTTCTCTCGTCTCGAATAAACAGGAAATAAAAAAAAAAAGATACATCACAAACTCACATTCATAAATTGCATCCTTAAATTCCAATAGTTGGAATAAAACTATTCATCATTTTTCCAATTGTCTCCTCAAATCATATTGGCAACCTTCTTGTTCAAAGAACCAATATTCTCTTTTTCAAAGATAGTAAACTATTTCGACGGAAAGAGTTTGTCACTTTTTTTTTGAACCGAAGCCAGAGAATCCCATGATTGCGGCCATTTCATCAGAGGGTCCTGCATCATCCTCTGCCAGTTCCTCAATCTTCCGCTTCTTGTCTTTCCTCTTCTCCTTCCTGTATTCCTTGATCTTTTCTTCCTATGAATAACAGAAATAATCTTATTAACAAATTAAATAATAAACAAGATGGTTATTTTAAACATGATTTTGAGCAGAAACAAACCTCTTCTTTTAATTCTTTTACTCTCTGCTCCAAATCATAATCCTTCTTTTTCTCTTCGAGCTTCTTCTTGTTTTGTGCAAACCTTGCTCTAACTTGGTCCAATGTAGATCTCTCTATCTTCATGGACATGCCCAGATTACGTTGATCTGTAAAAATTAAAAGTTATAAAATTGAAGTAAAAATTCTAAATTTTAATTTTATATTATTTATAGATATTTTAACTTACGTTTTGTTCCATTGATGTGATCCAAAAAATTGATGGAATCTTTGACAACACAGTCACACACATTGCAATAATATCTATGGATGAAAACACAATAGTAGTTACAATTAGTATCATAATAATAATTCCACTTAATATATTAATAATTCAGAAATACTTTGTCAAAAGAGAATAATATTCTATAAAGAATAGTTTTGGATATTTTTTTTATTTGAATTTTTTTGATTTATTATATTGATTTACTTATTTAGATTTTGTTAGATATTCAAGTATTGAATTATACCCTCCAGTTTGTGACGATGGTGTATTTTTATTGATGACAACACTTTTTCCTAGTTTTGATTCAAGGTCAACTTTGTAGTCTCTCTGTTTTAATAATTCCCTTTTAACAGCTGGTTGTTTGGGAAGCCCTAATTCTTCTTCTGCAATCTCTTCTTGAAGTCTTTGAAGTGCGATTCTTTCATATTCCTCCCGGTTCCATTTTCTCCGGTGATCATCAGGTCGCTATAAAAAAAATATATTTTATTAACGAAATATGTATTTCTTTTATTAATATAATTATTTATATTATCATATGCATTTCACAAAATATGTTACTTCTATCTTTTACAATATCTAACAAAATATCTTTACAACTTAGGATCATAAAATTTAATTATACATTATTAATAAACGATGGAGGAAATTAAGATTGATGTAAACAGATCATTAAGTAATTTATGTTTAATATTATCTACGATTATCACGTTTTGAAAATATATATGAAAATGTAAAAAAGTATATATAATCACCGTAGACATGATCGCAATATTTTTTTTCCCACAATCATAAAATATTTGTGTAAAATTCGTAGATATATCCTTTCTCCTTCTGTCTTGTATTTTCACTGCGCTTCATTCGATGCCTTCATCCTTCATCTTTATCTTGTGTTCCATAATCATTGATTGTCAACATATCCAGATGCGAAAGTTTCTGTGACAAACGACATCTGGTGGGGAACTTTCCACGTTACAAATGGCAGAGAGAAGCCTGACAATAAGGCCGGTATTCATTTAAGATCGTCTTAAGATCCAGTTCAACCAATGAAGTAGCCGCATAGCATCATTTTATTGGTCCACGTTTTATGGACATGGAGGTATCTTGAATTGCGGTCGAGATGATGACCACTCTCAGAGCGATATATTGCATTTGTCGTAGGACAAATTTTTCGAGCGTGTTGATTGGGTGCAGGATAGAAAATTTTTAGTGACTTGAACTTCGCTATTTCGTACAGCCAATCAGCATGCTTGAAAAATTTCTCGTACGACAAATGTAATATCGGCCCTAGGCTTCTCTCTGGCCTAATCTTTGTTCAGTTATCTGTCTCATTTATTACTCATACACTTAAATATAAAATACATTAGCATGTAACTTGTTATAATAAAACACGATGAGATGTATTGCATTATATTTCGTTATTTAAATCTAATTAAGCGTAAGTAGAAAATAATGAGGACGCATAACCAATTGAAGCCAATTGAAAATGATGTCGAGAAGAAAATAACTAGGCTTTCTTGAGAAGCACGAATATTCAACGTGTCAGTTCAACGTGTATAAAAATTTCACAAATGGTGCGCATCCTTTTACCGAATGTTAATTGGTTTTTTTGTCTGACGCTTTATTCCTTGATTAAGTCTTCATATGTGAGTGTTATTTCATTTTTTAACTTGTTTGTCAAAAATCATTTGGCTGATTGTCAAAACACAAATGTCAATGTGAAAAATAAACACGGTGCAGTTAAAAAATAATTCTTGTCTTTTTCACATAATAATTTCTATTTTAATTATTTCTTCACACTAATATGCACGAAAATGTCTTCAAAATGATGTATTTTGTGTATAATCCTTATGGATTAAGAAATATTATTTGTCATTGTATGTACTTTTATAAACATTTCTGTGAATAATGTGTTATTCTTTTATTACATTTATTTTGTTTTCTCAACAATTAATTTGGTCCCTTGAAATAAATAGTTGAAAAAATATTTTATATACAAATATAAATATTCTTCTTGCTTTTATTTATGGCAGAATAAAATATTGATTGTTATTTATCATTTGAAAATACTCAAATACTTTTAAAAAATTTATAATTATTTCTTGTATTTTTAGTAAAAAAATGTAGTTTGTGAAAAAATATCTATAAGTTATTTCATGGAAATTAAAAATTAAAACAAATCTACCAATATGAACAAGACTTCGCAAAGTGAGTATATTATTGATACATGTGTGTAGAAATTATAGACAACTTTAATATAAATGGAAGCATTTCAAATATTTATGTTGTAGGAACTGGACAAACATTGAAGTATGTGAGCTTAGTTACTCTCACACTTCAAAATGCTATGGTCGGCCTTAGTATGCGATATTCACGTACTAGAGCAGGAGATATGTTTCTTTCTTCCACTGGTAAATATTTAGAATAAAATCAGTCTTATAAAATACTTTTTTTTTGTACAAATAAACAATTTGTATTATATTTACAATAATGTCTCTCTTTTTTAGCTGTTGTAATGGCAGAAGTAGTTAAATTATTTACCTGTCTAGTATTGGTATACATAGAAGAAGGAAGCTTTGAGAAATTTTATAACGCATTACATATGACAATCGTGAAGCAGCCTATCGATACCTTGAAAGTTTGTGTGCCATCTCTCTTATATATCATACAAAACAATTTACTTTATGTGTCTGCCTCTAATTTGGACGCAGCTACGCATCAGGTAAAGCATATGTCCAAAACGGTACTAAAGCATTCCTACTAAAAAAATAATTTTAGAAGAATACAATATTAAGATGAATAATATATATTTTACAGGTTACATATCAATTAAAAATTTTGACAACAGCCTTCTTCGCAGTGACGATATTGCGTAAATCTTTACGTATCACCCAGTGGTGTGCTTTAGTATTTTTAGTCATTGGAGTGGTTTTCGTACAACTGGCTCAAAGTATAAAAGCACCTGTACCCTCAGGCATCGAACAAAATCACTGGCTAGGTTTTTCTGCTGCTCTGAGTGCGTGCGTTTTGTCCGGTTTCGCAGGGATTTACTTCGAAAAAATACTTAAAGGCTCGGACATTTCTGTATGGATGCGAAATGTACAGTTGAGTGTATTGTCCATACCGTTTGGCTTGGGCACGTGTTTTCTGCAGGATAGTGATGTTATACGCAAGCGGGGTTTCTTTTTTGGTTACGACCTGTTTATCTTTTACCTGGTGATCTTGCAAGCGGGTGGTGGATTGATCGTAGCTATGGTTGTTAAGTATGCCGACAACATATTGAAAGGCTTTGCCACTTCTTTAGCTATCATCATCTCTTGCATAGCTTCCATTTATCTGTTCAACTTCCACCTATCACTTCAATTTACTCTAGGTGCATTTCTCGTAATATGCTCGATTTTCCTTTACGGTCACCAGCCGAAAACTGTGTCTCTCGATAAACATACATCTGCTGAAAAAGTCTGACAGTAGTGAAAATACGAGGATATTCTCGGTATAAATAGTCGATTTTACAAGTTTTCACAAGAATTCTCATTATATAATACTAACATTAATTTGCTGATATGAAGTTTTAATGATTTATCAAAGATAGAACAAATTTAAAGAACAACCAATTTGAGGATTAGTATTGATCGATTTGAATAAAAATCAAAAGAAATTTAAAAAGATTTGACAAATTTGGAATTTGTATAAAAAAAAATAACTGAATAACATCTTGGTAATATCTTTTATCATATAATTCAATGACATAATTGTGACATTGTATATATGGAGGAATCAACAAGTGCAAGCATATTTTATACTTGATTCCAATCTTTATCTTGTGATCGAATAAAGATTTTACACAAATGATGAATATAGAGAAAAATTAAAGTGAGATTATACATTAATAATAAGTTCTTCAGGTTATTGTAGATACAAAATGTTGACACTATTAACTATTTACTTACAATGACTATGATTTTATTTTTATATAGCAATAGATGCGAACACATACATTCGATTATAATATATTAATAGGTCAGTAAGTTATATTTGCACTATGTACTTAAGTAGATTTTAATAAATACAGTTTTTATGAGAATTTATTTTATTATCGTTTCTTTAAGATTAAAAGTTTACAATTTTTAGAATACAATAAGACAATGCAAACATTTATTTTGAACTTATAAATTGTTTTACAAGCACAACACTTAATTAAATAATTGAAGTAAACAGATATATATTCTTGGAACGCAATGTCCTAATGGAATATAGGTGAGATATTTAAATTTAAAATAAAATTAAGTCATCAAGAGATTTTCTGTTAAATTCAAAATATAATTACGTGCATACTTTTTTTTTTATTTGCACTAAAAATTCTATAATTAAATCAAATTTTTACTTTAACTGACATATTTAATTTGTAAACGTAGTTATATATTAAAGTGAAATAATTATAGATATTTTTTTAATTATCATTCATATATATATATATATATATATAGATCTCGATTGTAGTTGAATAATCAATTAGTTTTTACATTCGTTTCAGGAGCCATATCGCGGCCATCGAAAAATCGCGCCATATCGCGCGCGTGCTCGTAAAGTTGATTTATGCGGCCGACAGTTGGCGAGCCTGACGTCGCAAACACGTAATACACGTTGCGAGCTCCGAGTCACTCGTGCGAGAGTGAGACGTGGGACGCGAGCTTTTCATCTCCGTTTGCCTGCATAAATACGTAGGACGATTATGAGCGAGTTGCAGTCGAAGAAAACGAAGATCATGAGTTCGTTGAGCCAATTGAAGGATCTGACAACGGTGGTCGCCGACACCGGCGACTTTCACGGTAAGATGACATCGATATTCGAATTCGTTTAGAGGTAAAGATAGGTAATAATGATAGTTGATTAGTGATCGGTGCTGGAGGGGGACGGGCAGGAGAGGGGAGAAAGAAAATTTTGCAACTCCTGCACGTTTTTTCCCCGATTATGTTTCACGTGATTCTTCGAATCATGAATGATTATGAAATTTATTTTGCGATCGAAGTTAGTTCAACAAGAGAGATATATCGAAATCTTTTTATTTACGTATGTACGTATTCCAATATCGTCAGTGCGATATTGACGTGGACAAAAAGTCATTAAAAAGCATGAACGCATAATGTATATCGGATGATTACATATTTTAATTAGAAATACAACACTAAATTTTCTTTAAGAGATTGATTAATTCAAATTTAATGACTGTAAACGAGATTAGTTATGCAAGTAAATTAAATGAAATTTTTTCTTACGGCCTACAAAATATTAAAAAAAAAAATTAATACGTAACGAAGTTTATTGATAATTACAAAGTATTGATATTATATATTTTATGTATTTGTGTATTTTTATTGCATATATTATATATTTATTTTAATATTACATATTTATAATATCGACAACATGATTGTCGAAATTTTCTGCTTTTTTTAACTTAGAAATTAATTATCTTGACATTAGCACTTATCGCTAACTTTTAGTCAAGATGTGTGGCATATTTTCTTTTAACGTCATAATTTTATAGAAAAATAACGTATTAATACATATGAATAGGCATGTACACCAATGACCTTGTCTGAAAGCTGAGAAGCTTTTTTCCTTTCGAACATGACAAGTTTATACTTTACAATGAATAATGCATACTATATTATGTTTATTATATTGACATCAACATATTCGGTCAGTTTACCTGGACGCGTGAGCTTAATTTACGCATATTTTCATGAATTTAAAATTGTCATTCAAATTTCATGTAGGCCTATATGAGAGATCATGGTCGAAAAATCATACGATTTCAAATAGATTTATCTGTGCGACTGATAAAACATATATCAGTTTGCATACGAAAACCTTGACCTTTGCCTTGCTGAGAAACGATCTCTGTGTGCATTATTCTTATCTTTGATAGAAATCAAATAAAAATATTTGGGCAACAAGATGAATAAATGATAACAAATAAATATGGATAATAGTGCGAGAATAATGAAGAAAAAGTAATTGTAAATAATAAATAATAATGGATAAATTAATATTACACAAATGATATTATATTATCATTCGCTGTAGCTATGGAGCAATTTAAGCCTACAGATGCAACGACAAATCCGTCGTTGATACTCGCTGCTGCTAATCAAAAGAAGTATGCTCATTTGATTGAGAAGGCTACTGAATATGGCAAAAAGTCTGGATCGTAAGTATATATATTTGTTGATATATTTAATTTCAATTTTTTAGTTCTTTTGTAATGGTATTAAATATTATATGTAAATTATATCTTAATATTTATTTATAACTTATGATATTTTAACATTATTTAATATAGAAATTTTCTTACAGTACTCTGGCTGAGCAAGTTGAAGCAGCCCTCGATGTCACATGTGTTCTGTTTGGCAAAGAAATATTAAATATAATCCCTGGAAGAGTTTCTACGGAAGTGGATGCCAGATTATCTTTTAATAAGGAAGCCAGCATTGAGAAGGCAAAAAGATTAATTGCTCTATATGAAGGCCTTGGAGTGAGCAAGGAACGCGTGTTGATTAAGCTTGCATCAACTTGGGAAGGCATCCAAGCTGCAAAGTAAATAAAAATAAAATCAATAGTTATGCATTTTATGTTTGATTAATGAACGTATTCTGCTAATAAGTAATAATAATTGTTTTTCTTTAGAGAATTAGAAGAAAAATATGGAATCCATTGCAATTTGACATTATTGTTCTCTTTTGCACAAGCTGTCGCTTGTGCAGAGGCTGGAGTTACTCTTATTTCACCATTTGTTGGTAGAATTCTAGATTGGTAAATGTTTCATTCTCATTTATCAGTTTACAAATCAATATGAATCAAGAATAAAAACCATAGGCTTTGTGTAGGTATGTGGCAAATACAGATAAAAAGACATATGAAGCAAAAGAAGATCCAGGTGTTGTTTCCGTAACGAAAATTTACAATTATTATAAGAAATTTGGCTACAAAACAGTTGTGATGGGTGCTTCATTTAGAAACGTCGGCAAGTATTTAAATCTATATCATTTTTTGAAATACATAAACTGTTATACATATATACAATATGCTGTATTTTTTAACTAACTTTGCAATTTTTTTAATTTAATCATTTTGATAATTAGGTGAAATTAGAGAGCTCGCAGGCTGTGATTTTCTTACTATAAGTCCAAAGTTATTGGAAGAATTAGAGGAGAGCAATGATCCTATTCGCAAAGTTTTGAACGTAGAAACGGCAAAAAAATGCGATCTTCAAAAGATCAGCTTAGACGAAGCTGAATTTAGATGGCTTCTGAATGAAGATCAAATGGCGACCGACAAATTGTGCGAAGGCATTCGCAAATTTGCAGTTGACGTACGCAAACTTGAGAAACTGCTGCAAGAAACGATTCAGGGTTAAAACGAATAGCACTTTTAACTGTGTACAATGATATAATAACTTACAAGGGCATAATGAAATGTACAAATACATTCCTATTGTTTATATTTGTAAAATAATTAGTTTTACACTTAACGATAAACAATTGAAAAAAGGAATAAGGTGAAATAATATTTTTAGAAATCTATTTCAGATCAAATATATGTAAACTTTTAAAAAATATATTTGTGATAATTCATAACTGAAAATTTATTATTTGTTATTTTTCTCTACACATTTATTCTATAATTATTATATTTGTATAATACTTGTCACTTCTATAATTATTATACTTGTCAAATATTTGTCGTTTGTCTTATTAAAATGCATTAATGTATATCATTATTTCTATATGATATAATTAACATGCAAGTAGTTTGCAGATAATTTTATAATTATTTCATTTAAGATGATATTTAAAGCATGCCGGGGTGTGAAATTATTTTTGTCACTATTTGCACTCGTGCAACACTGGTTGCGTTCCCTTCAGCTGATGGCGCGCTGAAAGCGTCTCTATCTTTCTTCGACGTATAATGAGTAACAAAGATAGAATGATGCTTTAAGCGCGTAAGCATCCAGAGGGAGCGCAACCACGTGCACATGCGCAGTCGCTATGTTTATATTGTGTCGATTTATCGTAGTGTCGAGATCTGCGCGAATTACTCGTTTTTTTATTCACGAAAAGCAAATTGCGCGTGCCAATAATTGTCAGAATATTAAATGGATATTATAACGTTATTAATTAATTAATAGTTAGCAATTAATTAATAGTTATAGTGTTCTTCTTTCATTATTAGGACGAGTGTGTTTGATCTGATTCCATGGGGTTAACCTCGCGCGATTTCAACAAGTTGGCGCCAACGGCGGAGTTTGAAAAGACGGCAACGTCGAGGCAGCTCGGTAAGTGAAACTATTTATTTATTTGTAATCTGAGAATTGCGAAAGCAATATACATTCGATGAGTTGAAAATGCAGAAAGCAAAAACGCCATCATTACGTTTACTTTGTATCATAAAACTCGATATATAAGAATATAAATATTTCTGCATAAAATTTTACGCTATATAATATTTGCGTAAAACGCAATATTAAATTTGTTGTAATTTTAATTTTTTTAGATATGTAAAACAGGATATACCGTGTAAAAAATTATAAATACAATCTATTCTATGTATAAAAATGTATAATTTTAATATTTTATAATTATATATATTTTATAATTATATATTATATATGTATATTACGATTTAGGGTGCCTGCTCCCTGGAAAAACATGGAAAACCTAAAATTCTCAGGGATTTCTTTTGTATCTGAAAAAATCAAGAAAGTTTCTCATGGAATTTTATTAGAATTCGGGAAATTTTTTCGAAAATTCTCTTATATAAATAGTTTTTTTTACACTTACACGGTATATCGTGTTTTACATCTAAAAAGAATTATTTATTTTGAAAAATTAATTTATGGAAAATACATAAACATTTTTATTAGAGTAAATGTACTATCCGATATTTTTATTTAGCAATTAATGTCTTTCTGACAGATCTTTTTCTTTATTGAAAATTTAATGTCTTTTAATTTAAAACATTAATATTTCAACAATTAATCGTTTAAATTAAAGTTCTATTGTAATGTTTATTTGAATGTTATAGAAAGAAGCGAATTTTATTATATATTTAAATAATGGTTTTTATGTTTAAATAATGATTGCATATAAAACATGCGTATTTTTATCATATAAAAAAAATATTTTTTTTGAAGGAAAAAATCATTTTAAATATATTTCAAAAAATTTCGACTTAAACATATTGTTTTATATTATCCATAAATTTGTATAATTTATCGTCACGATCATCGCTAATATTCTGAAGTTCTCATCGAAAGCATATTTTTTTTGCCATGTTTTACGAGCGATCCTCGATACATGGTACCGTTGTAAAAGCGAGAATTAGAAGCTAAATAACTTGTATCTGCTCCGCTGTCGTTTTCAAGTTTTATGATTATGACTTCCATGTTACCACATGGCTCACCGGTAGTTCCGGTCGAGGAATTACTCGCTGTAGTTTCGGTACCCTGCTTCTTCTTTCTTCCACCGTCTTACTTCCTCTTGAGAGAGATATCTTAACCCTTCTCGTAGATGCTGAAAATAGCGTCTATGATCCTGCCATACAAACTTGCAATGAATACTCTATTCCATTCCTAGACTTTACATAAATTTTCTTTTATAGGAAAGATCGATTGCGATGCTAAGAAATCATTTTTACATATTTACTAGAGTTTTTATTATTTTTAATTGCATTGAGCATTTGGAGGTAAAAAAATTTTAACAACTAATAAACATAATTTATAAATATATTTTTATATTTTTTTAATAAATATATTTTTTTTATTTCTATTATGTATTATGTCGTAAATTTTGCAAAAATATTTTGTTCAAAAACGCTTTACATTTATAAGAAATTTAATATGATATTTGCTACAGAAAGTTCTTTTGAATCAATTCTATCTTTTTAGATATATACCGTACATGAATTTTCTCTTTAAAAAGTTTTTCTTTAACATCACATTGAGCATAATTAAATGCTTTAAATGTAAATAATATATAATACTTTTATTATAATCATTTTAATTATAATTTTCTACTGTGACATTTGTCGTTATAGATATTTTTATCCTTTATCTTTAAATTTCGAAATTGATTTTTAAATTAGAGATAAAAATATTTCTATGATGATGATAAACATCAGTAGGTAATTATAATAGTATAGATGATTCTCTTTACTATTTATATCTACTCGTGTATTATTATCATAATTTTATTAAAATAATACATTAAAGCAATGAGCAACAGAAAATTGAGATATAATTTTTTAAATGTAAGGATGATAAAGGAACAGCAGAGCCAATTTCGAAATACAAATAGACGTCATTGTTTTATTTCTTTATATCTTACAATTAATAGTACTATAATTTTGTTTATCACTTCGTCGAAATCCTCACAATTGCATAGATATACTAGAGATCACTCTTTTCTCGTAATTTTCAATGATCTGGCTTTTTTCAATGCTACTTATATTTTTTGCGATACGCTGCGCGATTGACGTCCAAGTCTCGGTGACGGCTTCCAGGGAATCCGACGCCCTAATAAACGCGACCCGAATATCGGGGGTAAAAGACGATCGTCCTCGTCGATCTCATTTCTGTCTATCGCATCGCCATTAGAAAATAACTCCTCGTCCGATCCTCGTCCCATGCGCGGTGTAAAATGCGTCGCTTGTCTCTTTTCTTCATTAGCTAAAATTTATTCTTGACAGTCATAATTGTTCGGAACAAGATTGAAAAATGATAGAATTTTAAATTCTGTAGTTTGACGGCTCAATATAATTCGATGAAACGTCGACAATAAAGAAATTTTTTTTTTTAGAAAATACATTAAAATAATTTAATTTTTTAAAATAAAATTACACGTAGGTATATATATATAAAATTTCAAAATAAAAAATTCAAAGTAAAATTTACAGGGGAAAAAACTAATGGAAAATAAGTTATTACATACGAGAAAGTTTTGATGAAAATTGTTAAATCTATTAATATTATGCAATCTTTAAATTTTATGCGCAAAAATTATGAATCACATAAGTTGAACTATTATTTTTAGTTCTACTGTAAAATAGATTTTTTATTAGAATCTTAAAAATAATATTAAAATAATACGCAGATCCGATTGTTAATAGCGGGTACAGAGCAATGAGTTTAAAGAGAGTTCAGTCAGTCCCGTTTTGAAAGAGAATCCTCGATGCTCACCTGGAATTGTGATGACAGTCCAGCGCACTCCAGGTTGATCCAGAGCATTCACTAGCATTTCGATCTCGGAATTAATTTGCTGCTTTTCGTCAGGCTTGCGTCGTTTTCCCAATCGTGGGCCGAACCACATGCCGCTGATTTCCTGCGCGGGTGCGCGCTTGATACACTTTCCCTCGATGCACGAGCCCAAGTCGTTATTCGGCGATCTGCCATCATCCGACCCGCTGTTCGACATCTCCCTCAATTCTGCGAGCGAGTACGATTAACAAGGCAGTCGAGATCGCAGATGCGATCGCGTACAATCGCTTAAACAATCGCAAGGAGATATTACCGTATTCGCCGGAAGCACGAAACGCTAAGCAGAACAGCAACGCCAAAGCGCAGATAGGGTTCCCGGTGACGATCATCTCGGATCAGTCGACGTTCCACGAGATTACCTGGCCGAGTAATGTCGAGACGACCGATAGTCCATCGGGTTTTATAGGGGTGGCAGAGACGATAGCGACGCCGACGTTGTTTTTTTATCCCATTGTCTCTTACTTCTTTTTCGCACCCCCGAGGCCAATCACGATCGCCGGTGAGAAACGATTTGTCTCCATTTGAAGCGGGACTGACTGTCCTACATACACAATGAAGTTCCTGGATGTAGAATACGCGACGCGAGTCCTAGAATAACGCGCCTACGCTTACACTTAGGGTGATTTCTATCCTCGTCTTTCGTGGAAAATTACTGGCGGTTTTCATTAATTTCCTTCAATGAACAGAGAAACGTGATATCCAAAATAGCAACTCCTACGAAAGTAAAAAACGAATTTTATTTTATTTCACAAATAAATTTAACTAATGCAACAAAAGGATTGTAATTTTTCTAAATTTGTGGTTTTCTCTCTTTTTTTTTTTTTTTTTTTTTTTACATGGAATAAATTTTTTAAATATTAGATTAATAAAGGAAGAAAAGAACTAAATTAATTTTTTTCTTTTATGAATTATATAAATATAAATACATTTATATGTCGATTTTTTATTTCATTAAATTGCATAAAAACTTTTGTATTTCCATATTTCTATTATATATATAGATACATTAAACGTTTTAATGAAGATATAAGACTTTCGATAATTTACATGTAATATTATATTGCATTATTGCACAAATTTGAGAATTTTAAAAATGATTGTTTATAATATCAGTTGTCATATATGCTTATTGCATAAATTGCATATCTAAATCTGTGTATTCTGCAAAGCTATATAGTAGCGACAAATAATTTTGTGTGAAGGCAAAATTAGAAATTCATTATAGTTTACGCAATAACTGAAATATCACACGCATTTATTTTGGAGATTTACGATAATGAATCAATTGTAAGCACTATACTTTCTTTTAATAAACCCTGTTTTTCTCGCATGTATTTTTTACCTCACGCTGCGTAACAAATGATTGTAGTCGCCTGGCGTCCGATTGAACGAACGATTAGTCTTGGATTTAACTTGTCGATCGCTGGTTTAATTCAGGGATCAAAATGAGTTCGCATTCTTCGCACTCTCTCCCTTGTATAAAAGGATTGACCGAACCAAGTCGGCATTACTGTACGATCGCGTGGTGCCTTTGAAAAGGGGAGATTGAAATCGGCGCAAGTGCGATGTTTATATTCATTAATATATATTATATATTATTAACTTAATGAATTATTTACACACAGCTTGTGTTTGTTATTTTAAAAAAATCATGCACGAGTAAAAAAGTGAAACTCGGAAAGCTTGATTTAATTGCAGTTATTGATATAATTATTTTATGGATAAATCTTTAATTCTTTCTAAATGTGTGTCTTAATTGATTCCGTTACTATATTTTTGAAATTTTTTAGTGTAATTATTATCACTACTACCCATTATTTATTTATTTAATGCTAGTTAACTATTATATATATGTACAGTTAAATAAAATACGTAAACTTTAAATTATTAAAATAATTTTAATGGAATGATTGAGAGAAATAAACTAAGTGAGAATTTATCTAATTTATAATATAATAAATAATATAGCTTAACAAAGCAAAACAGAAAGCGATATTATAATTGTAATTATAAAATGTATCTTAATATTTTAAGCTTTTTCACATTTTCGGTATAAAGTTTTAATTTATATTATGATACTCATACAATATGGATATATTTTCTAAATATTTATTATAAATATTATCTTTTACAATAATTACAATAACTATTTTTTACAATAATTAAGATATGATAAGTACATTATATATAATACAAATCGCAAAGGATCAGTATCTTGTATTCGTGAGTTATCAAATGCAAATTAATTCGTTATCAGATACAAATTAATTAAGGGAAAGCTCGCAGCTACTGTATATGTGTTTTTTGGGACACACAAACACATACGTGTGTACAATGAGTACATCTTACTCGAAGCGCGCAATTAGGGGGCGGCTTCACACATGGACGTCGTGGTTTTTCAGTGAGATTTAAGTGGGCGAGTCGCATTAATTCTATACGCGGACTACGTGCGCTCCGCTACTTTCGATACTTGTCAAAGCAAACAAACGTCCGCTTCATACTTTTTTATCCCGATGCGTATTTGGTAGACACACGACGTAAAAGCACTTGCATCTGCCGAACCGAATATGCCACGAAAATCTTCCCACGTGACGACATTTTTCGAGTCGATTCTTCTGTTCATATCGCAAGACACATCCGCGGTTTCAGCAACGATAATTCAGTCGTATCAAGTAGATTAATACTGTCTAATGAATCTACAGTAGTGATCTACAGTATGATGTATCGGTAATTTTTAAAATATATTTTTAATATATTGAACTGAGATTTAAGCGAGAAATAATAGAAAACGAGTCAAAATAAAAATGAGAGATAAATACTAGAGTTATTACTATTGGGACCTATTGGGAAATATTAATTGTCAATTATGTTCATAAAATAGGATTTCGAACAGATTGCCATAGATGATCATGAGGGACGATAGGTTGATTTGATCGAAACGTACGCAAACGTGAGATAAATCTTCACATGATGTATTGCCAGGGGTGCTTCGCATCTGGTAATCGAATTATTGCGCATTCTGTGGTGGTTTACGGTGACCATTGTTTCGGTCTTATCTGTTCGTGCGAACCATTACTTTGAATTAACGATCCATCATTCGCATGCACAAGCTGTTTAGGATTTTCTTGATTGACAAAGATTAGTACTCTTTGAACTTTTATTTTTCAAAGAAATTTCAAAGATTTCTGTATCAATCTATTTTTCAATTATTTTTTATTATTTCTAACAAATTTGTTTTCATCATTATCGAGTTTGCGCAACAATTACATGGAAACAATAATATCGCAATCAAAGTCGCCATATCTCGCAATTATTTTGAACAGACTTATACTCTCTTTTTATTTTTCTATATATATAAATTAATTAAAATTAATAAACTTTATACTTTTTCTCTCTCTCATTAAATGGAAGCATTTTCTTCCCTCCCTTTATTCATTCTTCCTACGACAGCTAAAGACGCGATTTTATTGTCCTTTTTATAAGAAAAAAAATCAAAAGTAGGCACGTGCTATGTTAGATAGGTGCGAAAGAAGGCGGGGTAGGTGAATCGACATCGCTTTGTAAACTCTTGCCCTGACGAAGCCCAGAACACCTCCCGCGGCCGACGGTGCACGATATAAACACTCCCGCGGTACCGCAAGAACTTGGGGCTATTCTCGGTAGCCAGTTGAGGAGAGATTGTTCCCTCGCACGGGAAAACGAATCCTAAAACATTCGTTGCATCGCGACGAAAATTGCAACTTATCGTATTAATTCGTGCGCGATTTGCATTTAAAAAATTAAATAATTACAAAGCATCTTTGGTGACAATTCAGTCTCTGCAGCCAATTTTTATATCATTTATATATCAAAACACACATCAATAATTTAGAAATTTAAGAAGAAAGATAGTTACATTAAGTATTTTAATGAAATAGCAAAATTATATTTTATGTTTACTGCTTATTTCAAATGGATTATACTTTATCAATATTATAATCAGCAATACGCGGTTACGTAAATATTTAACAGTAAGTTTGTGTGTTGTCGTGAAATCGTGTAGTAATTTAGCAGTAACACTTTGTAAATAATTCCGACTGTGAAATCGGGCGTAGGATTTACAGAGGATTACTTTATAGTAGAATGCTTGACACGGAACGCCGACGTTAAGAGCGAAGGGTTAACATTCTGGCATGCCGGACACGCGAAAGAAATACTTGGAATATTTACTGCGATATATTTTCTTGTAAATAATAGACGAGATTCTCTCTTTCTTTAACAATTGTTCTCGCTCAAATCTGTACGATTCGATTTTTATCAAATTTTAATTCAACAAATTAAAAATCTTATATACATGAACGAAGCGCGACGATATTTTTTTAAATTTTTTCTTAAACTTAAATAAAATGCTCTTTTAAGAATTTATTCCATACTTTATTCGAAAGCATTCTCGAGCAATTACATTGATTAAAATAAAATTATACAATTTGATCTAATGCGCACAATGCACGTGATAATGCAGACTGTATACGCTATCGGTGATCAGTACGACTTGACATTTAAAGTGTGTATCACGATTTAATAACTGGACGTAGAAAGAGTTGTAGGCTCGAATAACAAAATATGAGGTCTCGTCAGCGTCAGAGGAGCCGGTTGAAATGTTTACGTCGAGGCAACAGCGAGGCTCAGCTACATAGTAACATTTTCAAAGTCCCACGAACGTGCACGCTCGCTCATAATATATAGTATATAGTGCCACTCGTTGCGATAAACAAACGGCTCGTCAATCGCCTCGATAATATCGATCTTGGACTTGGCGATCACTCGCGTACAATACACAAGACCGACAATGTCGTCTTCGGTTGATCCGTCGGATCGTTGTTTGGGTGCGATGGACATTGATGGACCGTCACAGACACCATCGAAGACAATCACAAATATTTAGTCTCGTGAATCAAAGTTTCTGATAGCAAAAATAGAAATTATAATTATGTTAATTAAATAATTTTGTACATAATTGATTGATTGATCGTAGAAAATATTTAATCTCGCGATGAAATTTCTGACAATAAAATTAAACCTTAATCGCAATTATTAATCAATAGAATCGATCGAATGATGATTGCAATTATTTAGCGAAAGGTATTATCGTACGGGATTATTTTCCCTTCCAAAGATAGATTTCTATGCCTATCTGATGTTTTAAAAGCTAATCTGTACTTTAAATATCCACAAAGAAATCACATAATTTAAGAATAATTTTCCCAAAACTCAAATAATTTTTAAGTTATTTTTAATATGAAATATCGCGCAAAATAAGGACCGTAACAGATTCGACGAAAACAAGCGAGATGGATTAAGTAAATTCTAAGATTATTCACTAAGAGAAGTTTTTTCCTAATATATAGGATTGCCTACAGTATCAGACACGCTACATGGGATCAAGTACTGGCGCCAGGGTATCCGAAATTTGAAACCAACTGCTCTACACAATGAATTCTCCGTCTATAAGTTAGCTAAGTAGAAGAAAAAGATAGAGAAAGAGAATTTCTCACGGTTTTTTCTTTTGAATAATTTTTTTTATAAATATATGTATGTGTATAAATTAGAGAAATGTACGGAAAACGATATATAAAAATAGTGCCCTAAAAATAACTTTTAATTAAACTTTGAGAAGAAATACTTATTTGAGATATATATTATAAATATTGCAAATAAAATAAAATATTTAATTTTTCGTTAAATTGATACAACACAAAGAATATAAAAATGTGAAAAATATTTCTCAAATATTTATATTAATCTAAAATTTCTTTTTTTTCATTATAATATAAATGTAACTTTTATTAAAAATATGATGACACAATATATGAAATATAAAAATATTGTGCAGAAAGTGATTATATATTTATACTATTAACACATTTATTTTTTTTTAATTAGTAATTTCTATTAAGCATAATTATTTATCTCAATATACAATTGCAAAGAATTAATAATGCTTTGTTTTTTTTTTTTATATAAAAATTCGAAATATTAAAAAAAAGATTTTTTAAAATAATTTGTAAAAAGGATTTTAAAAAATAAGATCATCACAAGTTTCATTATATGATACATTATTTATTGCTATAAAGAGAGAAGATACTTTATACATTTTTATGATACTTTATATACAAAACTTTACAGAGATTCTTAAATCTAATCAATGACGCGCAATTTCGCACTAAAATTATAATCTTATTGATTACAACTCAATCACGTTTGGAACTTATATATAAAATAATATTCTTTGGTTCAAAGTATAGACATCGATCGCTACAGAAGGAACAAAATTCTATGTACATACACAACGAATTAATTAAAGCGCTATATACACAAACGATTCTACTCATTTTTTACCCAATCGTAGATTTCATTAAGTCACAATTGCTTAATATTTTTTAAAATTTAATGTTTTATAAATGAAAGCTTTATTTCATCCAGAATATTATAAGTCAGTATAATTTCGAATTTTCGAGAGATGTTCGAGAAGATGTATGAAAGACACATCAGTCGTTAAATTGCAACTCATATTTTTTTCCGACAGTAAAAAGCGTCAAGCGCAAAAAGTAACGCTCGTTTCGAGCGATATTTCGCGAATATCGCAGATATGTTTTGACAAGAGTGTCTTCGGTATATTTTATTGCATCTGGTTGGTCGGTGATTCTTGCTTCAATTCGAGGGCCCACATGTGCTGCGGCCAACCCGTTCGCCCTTTGCTCTTCGTCGGTTCTTCGTGGCCGAGATTCGGGATAGATTGCAAACACGATTCATTCTATAAAGAAATAGAATTATTTGATGACAAATGTCTTTATTAAAAATTAATTTTATCTCCGCAGTTAATGTAATGTCATGTTTAAAATCTGATGCTTCGTCCACATTGCATCTTTAATATTAGACTCAAGACTAAAATGGAGATAGAATTTCAGTAATTGTCAGACAAATTGTTCTAAGAAGCAAAAGACATCGATTATCGATCATGACTGAAAATTATAGTGACCTTTATTGAGAGAAGAAAAGTCTACGTGGGCGGTAAACGGTCGCAGAAAATTTTAAGAAAACCACAAATAATAAGTTTGAGGAAAACAAATTGCTTCCAAAGTTCAGAATTAGAAAAGAATGATTTGGAAGGGGGAGGAGATCAATTGGAAAATCAATGGGTCCCTTTAAAATTTCCTTTGTTCCCTTTATGCTTTCTACTAAACCTTCCGAAAATAACGGGTCATTACCTTTCGAAGGAAATTTTTTTAAGTCCATTATCAATAAAATTAAACAATTATTTCATTCTCTTCTCATGCAATTAATAGTAAAATTAAAATTAATTATATTAAATAATCACAATTTTATGGAAAAATCGCAATTTTTAATTGCAGCATTTTTGTGATTTAATCTTTTTTTTTCTTGTTGTACTACATTATATTAACTTGTATTTGAATCAAGTTGATACAAATTCTAGCAAAATTATTTTTCCGATCCTTTGTTAGACTTTAATAATGATCGTGTGAAAATTCGATGTGATATGTTTATAACAAATCCCGAAGCACGTTGATGACTTTAAGGTCGAGTTCTCAGGCTGACATACGTTGGCCAATTAAAGAGTCGAATGTTTATGTTAAGACGATGCTCACAAAAGCGTTCTAAGAGATTTAGGAAAGTCCATTTACAGAGGATAGAATAATTCATTCCGAAGAACTTTCGTTCCGCGACCGAAGACGGTCCGCGTTGTTTCGAGTAGCTCTCGAAATTCTTCAAGATTTTTTTTTTAGAAAAACGAAAAATCTCACGAGTTTTAAATATGAAGGGAAAGTTAGAAAGCAGCAGGAATAAAGTTTGGCAAAAGAAAATGTTATCTCGATGCATATATTATTTAAAGCTCACACTAATCTCCTTATAAGTTATAAACAAATTATAAATTTGACATTTTGAAACAGATTATTAATCGTTACCACAGATATTGTAACGTCTTACTTGATTGGGTTGAGTCGCTTTGTTCCTCCTGCCATTTGAGAGAATCTCTGCGCGAAAGGTCTGCGGTTCCTCTCCCTCGTCGCTCTCCAAAACCGCCATCAGATATCCAATATAAGACGCCGCTAGCCTGAGGGTTTTTATTTTCGACAATTTTGTGTCCGCTGGCACGTTGGGGATGCAATCCCTCAAGTCGGAAAAGGCGTTGTTTATGCTCTGCGTGCGACGACGCTCTTTCTTGTTCGCAGTGTTCCGCCTTTTCGGAGGTCTGGCAGGTGCCACGCCGTCCTCGCGAACGCCCTGATGAAGATGTTGCTGAAGGGTACCGACTACCCCGCTGACAACTTGCTGCCCAATCTGGGCGTTGGCGAACTCGTGCTCGCGTCGGTGACCAGGTTGATGATGGTGATGGTGTAGGTGATGTTGATGATGGTGGGGCGACGTTTCCTGTTGCCCCTGGAGGTACGGTAGAGTAGCGTAATGCTGGCTGGCCGTCGGGTGCATGTATTGCTGCAGCGGCGAGTAGCTTGTCTCTTGGATGCCGATTTCCTCGATCAGAGGTGGCGTCGACGCGGTAGAGCTACCTGCCCCCGAGCTATTCCCCGAGGTGCCGGAATCGGCGCCTCCCCAATAGGTAGATTGACTGTCGGCATCGGGAACCGAACTCAGAGGCCCTGTGTAAAAATCACGTTTCACGTTTTTGTGCAATTGCTAGATGTATTGATGGAATTAATTTTTACACAAGTTTGTTACAAAGTACGATAATCATTCGTGACACTGTGACAACTCAGGTTGTCACAGCATCGTGAGTGATTTAAAAAAAAATTCTCTTTCGTCAATTTTATAATTTTCAAGATAAAGATAGTAATTTTTTTTGGAATTAATAATTCCCAGAGATTTTTAACAGAGGGTAATCAAATGAGAATGTTGGAAAGAATGACGTTTCTTAATCTGTTCTTAAAGAATTGATAAATATTTCTAAACTACATTATCCTGTGACACTTCTTCAAGTAATAAAGCTTAAATTTCAGTTTTCTTAAAGATTCTCTACTAAATTAGATTTAGTAAAATTCGCCTTTATTAGCAAAATTTGATGCAACATATTATCGCACATTTTATAAATGAATTATTAATAAAAATAATTTGCATAAAATATGCATAAACATTTTTCATGCAACATATGTTTTGCATTTTTAATGCATTCATTTTTAATGCAAAACATACGTTGCATGAAAAATGTTTATATACAATGTATATATTTATAAAAAACTCTTTTGAATAATTATATATTTCATTACTGGCCATTCTTCGTCTCTTCGTGAAAAAGTACTAGTCCGATCTTTTTTTTTATTATTAAACATCCGTAATGTTGTTGCTATGCGAATTATGTAATAAAGAGAAGTGACAATAAAATCAACTTCTTGTATGCAAATTGAAAAATCGAGTTTTAGCTTCAAGAAATGTTTCTATTTTTGATCTTATGTAAAATAGATTATTTCATTAAACGTGTAGAAATGAGCATTTTTCATTGCACATACACACTATGATGACAATATAAATTCATATATTACAGCAAATGTAAAGAAATATTTTAAATAATTTTAAGAGAATAAATTTTATTTTAAAAAGTTACAAACGAAGAAAATATTTATAACGTGAAACACAAAGCTGTAATTCAAGATCTGAAATAACGTATCGATATATCTTTTATTTGATATTTGTATAATAATATTGTAATCTGTGCACGTCATTATCCACACATATATTGCATATATAACATAAATTATATTCTCTTCAATAATTTAAATAATTTAAGTCCCTTTAACAGAGAGATCTCTATTTTGAATTTATGTAGTTTGAGAACTGAATTACATGATTTTATATAATTTATGAAATTGCGACATATATATATATAATTCGAAATCTCGTTTTGAAATTTTTAATGTGTACTTTTGCGAATTAATGATATTCTTGGAAAATTTATGAAAGAAACACTTTGTTATATATTTAGATTAATTTTCGAAACAATCATTTTCAATATTAAAATTTATGCACTTACCGTAAGGAAGTTGAGTGACATAATTATATGGCTGGTGCCATTGCGGATAGTATTCTGTCTGCGCCTCATATCCACCAAGCATGGTGCCTGATATTGTCACTGTCAGGTCTTTTCAATTCACTAACTTCACAATGTGTTCACTCTCAATTTTTAATTTCTGAACTTATTATTACAAACAATTGTTGCCCAATTATTACCAATGATTATTTATTTATTTTTATTATATCTTATATTTCTCGAATACGAAGATCTCTAATTTCCATTTAAATGTCGTTTTACAGAATAAAATTTATTGCCGGTCGATTATTATATTTTATGATATATTCTTTTTTACACTAATTATTTATTTTGTCTTCCTTTTGTGATTATTATATTTTACAATATTACTTTCGCTTTCACTGGCGATCCTATTCCGGAAACTTATCAATTGATATGTATCTTTTTATGTAATATTTTTGACCATCAAATTCTTTCTATTTCTCGATCGCGGACCGTCTCTTCATCAACTTGCACTTAAATGTCGTCTCGCGAACTTCCAGCGCAGACTGTCAACCTCGGACGATTCTGGCGCTCACCCGACGAAGCCACTATATTTTCGGTCGGTCTTGGTTGTCGAATGACGCGATGCAGTTTCGGACGTGCAGCCAAAATGACACTGAGAAAACGGGATTTGGTGCGGTACCAATCTGCCTCCCCGTGCGGAACCCCTGGCCCCCGGCTGCTCCGTTTTTCGCTTCGTCGGTGGTAGTAGACGCGAGTTAGGAGTGGGTGTACCCGAACGGATCTGTCGTGACCCGACCTCGTAAACGGGCGGAGCTCGGTTTGGTCTACGCCTCTGAGAGAGGACCCCCGGGATTCAATTAGTAAATTGAGGGAGCTCGCCGTCGACGAGCCAGGGCGAAGTGGGGTATGATTTAGGGTATGACGTGCCTCCGCATTATCCCTCCGTCGCCGACCGCCAGCTCGATTCGCGATGTATCGCCATCGCCGTCGTGCTCGTCTTTTTGCCAATCGATTCGAGCGAACGCGAGATGCTTGAGATGCTGTTCGTATAATAATATTAGTTGCGAAATATCGGTGCGATATATAGCGTGCGAGGCTGCGACGCAAATTGGATGAAATGCGCACGGAATACAAGAAGGATTCTTTGTATCGTAAATTTGCTTGAAAAGAAAGGAAAAATTTTGTTGAATATTTTCTAATTTGATGGTGAATATTTTTTTCTTAAATATTTTTTTAATTAAATATTCCCTTTCTCTTTTCTTTTTTGTTTTGTATTTCTTTTTCTTTTTGTCGCGTTGAAGATTTTTTATTTATTCTAATTAACCCTTTTTCTCTTTATAAACTAAATTTTAGGTACATTCCCAGGTAGCACTGTTCGTTTTATAAACGTTTTCTAAACGTATCTAATACGAAAAGATGTGCTACCTGGGTTATTATAACTTTGATCATTTAGTGTAATATACATTAATTTAAACTGCCTGTTTCATCGAAATTGATAAAATGAATTTTTAATAATTAGAACATAAATGTTAATTATAAGTGCCGAAAAAAATATAAGAATATTAATTCAATTATCAATGTTTAATAAGAAAAAAAATAGTTTGATTCCTATCTTCAAAAAAAATTTCAAGTAATCATTAGCTCGTGTTCGCCTCATTTGGTGCTGGCAACAACGATGTTTCAATTTTGACGGCGTTAAACACCATTTAATAATGACACCGAGTCATGTAATACATGAAAGAAGTAACGGGTCAATTTATTTTTACGCTGATATGCTTCTTTTTTTTCGACAACGACACGCAAACGAGTTTATAAAATCCGCCGTTATATGTATCGACCCTTTGAGAAAAAAAAGCTTCCCCTCGCTATATTTGCTCGGGTTAAAAACGAAGCAACCGGGAACATCCGATACCGGAGTCAAAGACTTCACGGGAAATCGGTAGCGTATACAATGGTCCCGCGAGACTTTACCCCTAACAACCTGTTCGCATAAATAAGTCGGCACCTGTTTCCTTCTTGTTTCCATCTCTTGACAAGGCAATTTGCGCCTGATTACAACAATTACTCAATTAAGAAACCTCTCACGTACACGTCGTTTTTTTGAATCTAGTAAGATTATACTGTTACAAAAAAAATATGTTTTATGTGTTTTTTGAGTTGATTTTGAGTTTTAATTCTCTTAACTAAATCAATTGTCACAGAAAGCAACTAAAAAAATACATAAAAAATATTTTCTTTGGTAACAGTATAATTTTTTCTGACGCCATGATTCTTTTTATTCTTGAAAATTTATAGAGGAATATGTTTTGTATAATTATTTATGCGACATACAAGATCGAAATAATTTATAGCAAACGAATAAAAAAATGAATACATTATCCGCGATAAAGGGCGTCTGGTTTTATTCCCGAGAGAAACCAGATGCCAATGTGTAATAGCCTAATAATTATTTCTCATTATCTAATCGTACTAACTTGATTTGTCAAACATCTACTATTAAATAGAGAGAATCAATAAAAAAAAATCAATATTAATGAATCTGAAAATTCGTGCTTAAAAGGTTCCTTTACAATTGCATCAAATTTACAGTCTCATAAAAAGGAAAGGCTAAAATAAAGATATGAAAAAAATTATTATATGACATATCTTTGCTGCATATTTAATACTAAAGGTTTATATATAATTCTCATTTAGAATTTTGTCTGTTTGACATAAAAATTGCATTTAATATCAATAATGACAGGGAATATAACCACGACACAACATATTTAGCGATAAATATATAGAGTAGCACAAAATAATTCTTGTCTCTCGCAATAATTACTGGCTTAAAAAAATTGTTACTTTAAATTAAAACTCAAAATTGTGATTTTTGTTATTTTAAAAAATTTCGTCCTCTTTCCGGCGTTTCTCTATGATCGATATCCCTCTACTCTTCCGTTTTTTTTTTTTTTTCCTTCGGCCTCTCATGGATACCAGAGAAAGTGATTCGAGTGGCCGGCTGCCAGTCCACCGACAAACGCCACAGGAGTTTCTTGACACAGTCTCTGGTGGTGATACACTGTCAAAAGGAAATGCCGCGATTAAAAGAAGCACTTATAGGACGACTAATTTTTCTCTTTGATGCCAGGCGATCGCGATTACCATACTTTCTTCGTGAACCACTTTTATCGGGAGATAGAAGCAAGAATTTATTTGCCGCCGTGCTATGTGTTCGAATCGCCAAAGTCCTTGTGTTCGGAAGCTAAAGACTTTTTTTTTTTACTTAGATTCTGTTTCGGATAAACTCTGGTTGAAATTCCAAAATATGTCGTGAACGTAATGTTAATGAACGTATGTCATATAAACACATAGAGAAAGAATAAAATAATATAGAATAATTTAAAAACTAATATATTCTGATAATCTTGACAATTTTTTTTTCTTTAATTTAATTAGGATTTTTTTACGAATGCAACTTTTTAACTGTTAAATTTGTATCGAAACAAAATTTCAATCAAATTTAATGAAAAATAATATTTTGATATTTGCGACTTTGAAGTTACATTTATCTTCATTTGTTTTTCATTGCTTTATATTAAATAAATTATTAGTATTAAAATCTGATTTTGAAATTTTTCTCTAGAAGAAAGAATGATTTCGGTAAAGAAATGTTGAAAAAATGTTTGAAATCTCTCTCTTGAACTTAAATTATTATTAACACAATTAGTGAAATCGAACATAAAATGATTATCGGCGTATCTCAAACTTTCTCCCCTCTCGCGGTGTTTTTTCAACCAACAGACAGCCCTTTTCCAAGAGCTGGGCGGGTAAAGACCAACCGGGGAGCCTAGCGTTGCCATTCGACGCGGAGGTGCGCAGGACACGGCAGGATGAAAGGAAGGAAGGGGCAAGTAAGGAATATAACTCGCGATGATAAGGCTCTCCCTTGTGGCCTGGCGATATCTATTAAGTAATAATCATGATAGTCTAGAGATGAGAAGTGTGTGGGGATCTGGCGTGTAGGAATAATTGCCTCGTCCTGTGTGAGACCCCTGATTTCCTGCATGGCCTCTCTCCTACCCCTGTACTATTTTAGCATCTGCAGTGGCAGATCAAGGCATTTTGAAGAAAATTCTAGCAACATGTAATAATGAAATAAATTAATTTGCTGGCACCATCAAGTATTACGCATAAGATAATTCGCATGCATGCAATGTGTAATAATGTTAAAGATAACTTTTTTATTTAATCAAGCAACTTCTAAACAAATAAATATTTTAAATTTGAAATTAAAATGTAATTAAATTTTATCTGAAATTAATTAAAAATTAAAATTTTATTATCTACATCAAAACTCGATTTATATCTTTCATCTTAAATTACTTGCAATACAAAAAAATTATTACATCAAGAATAGAATTAAAAGCTTTATTAACTCTATTGATATTTTTATTTAAACAAAAGTTCAAGTGTAATTTTTAAATTATTGTTAACATATTACATAATTTACCTTATTACTTTTTTATATATGAAATACTAAACTTTGTCAACTATTTAATTTTTTTCCAATATCAAAATTAAATTATTATATATATATATATATATATATATATAAATTTCTGTTATAATTACGTAATTGATTTTGAGGCTCTTTTGATTGCAAGGCCTCAGGCGCAAAACCAAGGGGGGATCCACCCTTAGATATCTCTCGACTCAACGAGGGTGACGTAAAAGCGGCTGACGACGCGACGGGGTGCAAGAATACAGTGGCTGGTCGCTTTTGCGGTAGTGGGATGCAATCCAGAACACCTTCTAATCGCCTCTAATCATTTCTTCTACCCCGCGCTGTGGGAAACCGCAGGACACCCGGTATAATTCGTGAGTGCACTCGAGCCCTTTTCGGTTGGTGAACACTCGAAGTCTTATTTTGAAAGATGCGACCGGATCGAACATCGTCCGGATTCCTTTCAATAATTCTAGAAAAGATACTTTTCATACTTTATCTTTAAAAAGACATATTCCTTTCGCATTTTTGATTTTAAAACAATATAATTAAATTATAATATAATAATAATTCTACAATCTTTTTATTATAATAAAAATTCGTGAGATTATAAAGCCTTTAATTCTAATTTGTATGTATATCAAGTATAATTGAAGATAGCTTAGGAACATATTTTTTAATAACAACAAATTACACAATTTAATGTTTTAATTAATTAATTAATTAATTAAATTTATTTAATGGAACTTACAATTTCAAAATACATACATAATTTAAAATTTAATAAGAAAAATATACAAGTACTAATTTTTTCTTATGATTATTATTATTATTGAAATGCATATATTTAAAAATAATATGTATACATGGAATAAATAATTGATTACAAGAAAATTTTAGTGAAATATTTATATTTGTTATAATTTTTGATATTTTTAAATATAAAACGATATATATTCTTAGAAATATTTAATGTATTATTACTTTAATGCAACATTGCACTTAAAAAAAAAACTCAACATTATCGAAATACCGTCACAAAGCATCTTTTATAAGTTATTATGAAAAAAGAATTTTTTAATTTAAAATCGAAATTGTTTTAAATATATTTTTATTTTATTTTTTTACACAAATAGAATATGTGCACATGTATATGCATGTGTATGTATGTGTGCGTGCATACGAGGTAAATATCAGAAGAATAGAATGTTGTTTAGAAAAAGGATACACAAAGGACGCGTGCCAGTCTCGTGGCCCGGAGATTTTCGGACCGCGCATTGAACGTCGACACGTTCACTAATTATTATTTCCGTCGTTAAGTAGGCCATTTCTTTTGGAAAAGAGCGATGAGACGTAAACAAGGAGGTAGGCTATGGTGTTCTGCACTTTATCGTTGCACAGCTAGCGGAATTTATTTATTTTCCCATCGATGACACGTGGTTCCTCTTTCCGTTTATCTTCCTCTTTTTTTCTTAGCCTCGCACCTCGCGTCGAATCACTGAAATTCTCCGTACTTCGGAAAAAAAATGAGAAAATTTGACTTAAACATGAAAATTATTTTAGTATGTGCTATATTTATTATGCACAATTTATGTTTTTTATAAGAAATAAAAAATACAATGTTTCCGGAATATTAAGAAAACAAATTCTAAGCTTCATCATAATCTACATAGTAATTGATATCGTGTCTTTTTTTTATAACTTTAGACTTTAAAAGTAAAATTTGATCAAACTTTTGACATAAAATTTTCTCGTAAAATTGTAACATAAAATTTCACCAGTACTTAGATGGAAATATCGACTCTCTTTTTAGACAAGAATGAAGTCCATAATGAGTTTGGTTGATTTTGACAGAAATTAGTTATGTCATATTTATTTATGTTATGTTTGTCTCATTAGACACTCCTAACGTTGATACTTGTCCGATTGAGACTTTTTTCCAATTCTCGACTGCAAAAAAATTGATATTAGAGAATTACCCTCAGCGACAGGCGAGGAAAAGTTAAATGGCAAACGGTGGAAAAGATGTGATGGCAATGAAGCGGGGGCGGGTGAAAAACGAGAGAGCTGGAAAGAGAGCGAGAGGAAGAGAGAAATTCAGAGGGGCCATGTGGCGTTTCACGAGATATCAAATCATACTACGTGTACGCCATACCGCCCCCTAAATATAGTTTATTACGTTACCGAGTATTAATGGAGCTTCTATAGAAACGACGAAGACGGCCTCCCAAAAGCGAACGTAACTCTTTCAACTCGGAAAAGCGAAAGTACTGATCTCCGAGATCAATTTAAATCTAAAGATGAGTTATCTCTTGAAAAATTGTAGAAGCGTAAGATAATGTATAATATTTATACACTGTAATTATTATCGCTCAACAAAATTATTCAACATAATATTCATATTGATATCTAAAAAGATTTTCGAACGCAACATTATTGCATTCGACACTCTCTAGCATTTTCGTCGAAATATTCTGAAGGAGTAGGAGGCGCGGTCGTCTGTCAAAACGAGGCTAGTTTGTCATCTAGTGAGGGACAAAATTGATAACCGACCGCCTTCTAGTTTACAAGCCTAGATGTGTCATCTGCGAAATCACGTGCCACGAATAAGTCGTGTGTGGTCCGCCATCAGTGGTCCACCTAATTTTCCCCTAACGAAAACTTCGATGTAAACAGCGATCTCTACCTGATGCTTTTTTCCCTCTCCCCTCGAAAAAATAGGATGGCGCGCGACGTCATCTCGAAATATAATAATTAAATGATGATTGTGGTTATCTGCGCGACCGCGGATATTATTAGTAGGATTTCAAAATCCTGCGACGGAAGCTTTATTAAGGAGGAAGGACCGAAGCAGAATAGGAAGTCGTGCTCCTAGATCGTGGGTGGCTGTTGCCAACGCATCTTTCGCGATGCCAGAATATTGGAATTTTTGACAATGTTTTTTCAGGGCGATTTAAAGACGCAGAGAATTTTTTGAGAAAGTTCACTTGAAGAGACGATCATAAATTTGAGAAACAGAGAACTTTTTTTTATTTATAAAGTTTATACTTAAATGACATTTTAGATTGAGATATAATTTATACAAAGTATATATTTTAAGGGGGACAAATATTTTATTAATGATAAGCGTTTGCGAAAATTTAACATTCGGTATTTTTAGCTTAGAAATTTTTATTAAAATTAATGCGATGATCTCCTTTGACAAATTTCGGATCTTTGTATTCCGGTGATGCTACTGCCGGAAAGTATAAACACGCCCGTTTCGTACACGTGTCCTCTGTATATCATAAGCCTCCGCTTAGACTCGTTAAGATGAGCTAGTTCCTCCACGAATTTGCTTACTATATCCTGTCACGAGATTCATTCATACCTAGGCAACGCTAGGCATCAAAAGATGCTGAGTTAGTCTTCCAAAATTTTATCGCGTACGTTGATTATTTTGACATGTGTGATTGCTGACATCAGACCGCAAACTGCAACATGTCGTGTTTGTGATTAATCTTTGCACATGGATTCGATTAAAAAAAAAAATCTCTTTATTTTAACTTTTATACATTTTAATAATATCTATAATTATTATTAACAATAATATATTATTGCAAAATAATTTTTTAAATATATATTATATATTAAATAGCGATTTACCATCTAGTAATATTATCGAATAAATAAAGATATATGTAATCTTAAAAAAGATTTAATATACGTCTAAATACGATTATAACAAGAATCATGGTTAATTTGTGAGATATACGATACAATGGAAGAACGTTGATGATATCGAGAATCAATGAAATCTGTTTTCGCGGCGAAGAACGTCGGACTCTAATTTTATCATCACGGATCGAGTAAGATTGCCGTTTCGATTAAAATGGGTCGGCGAACGACCATGATTCATCATGAATGTTTTTCTCGAAATGCAGCGAGCAGATCCTTTCATGATAGAATTCGTTGAATCTTTACAAGTGTGAGTCTAATTTTGAAATCATCTCAGACTTGAAGTGCCAGCGAAATTTACTCCTCTCGAGGGTCGTGCGATAAAAGTTCATTCTACGAGCATTGTAATTAGCGCCAAAATGAACTAAAAATAATGCCGGTCACTGCCTCGAAGCGAAACTCCGCTTAAGTAGCTTTATCTGCCCTTTTCCCATGCTGGTGTTACTTGCACTCGCAAAAAACCGATTCCTGTCACGGCCCGTTACCATTGATGCATCGTAAAGGGGGCCGCGCGCGCGCGAATTAAAGTTCGGCATAATAAAAAAAATCTTCACACTGTCAACAGCTCTCTGTATTCGATAATTGGAGTGTGTAAAAATAGATGAATTTTTGTTTACTTTTTAATTAATATAACAATATATGTTATTTAAAATTTCATTAACTCGATTAACATAACATTTAATAGATCAATCTTTGTAATAATAATTTTTATGATAAATTATTAACTTTATTATTTGAAAAGCAATTCCAGTTTTAAATCGAAAAATGAGCAGTTAAATTTTACACACGCAACACAATTAAATTCTTAATTATTGAATTATATTATTATATATAACAATTATTTGTCTCGTTGTTAGAAATAATAAAGACTATAATTGGAAGAGACATGACGAACTTGACATGAAGAAATACTCAGTTACGCCCTCGTTTCGTATTACTCGAGATTACTGTATCGGTAGGCGTCGATCACTCGGATCCCTTACATGTAACTCGAGACCACTGGACCAATATGCGAAGTCTTCTTCAGTCGAAATTTTATTCGTTTTTGTACTTCTTGCACTTTTTATAATTTTCTTAAATATGAAATATGAAGTTTCCATATTCTGTATCAACAAATTATAATGAGTCTTCTTCTTGATGATTTTGACTGGAAGCATTTTTTGGTCAAATAATCGGGAATTTTCTTTGTGTTTATTATATATATTCTTTATATGTGAATTATATATATTATATATTATTTTTAAGTTACGGTATATTAGAGAATTACATATATGTAAATTATAAATTAATAATTTCTTCCATACTATTTTATTATATTATATATTATTATAGATTATTATTGATATTTTTTAAATATATGATTTTTTATGAGAAATTTAATGATATTTTATGCTAAAACACTAATACAATACAATATATATTGCCTCATATATGTATATACTTTAAGGAAGAATAAAATTAAACGAAAAAAGGCAAAAGTGTTTATGTAAATATATATATATATATATATATATATATATATATATATATATATATAAATTTAAAAAAGTCATATGCTTAAAATCTCAATAATAATATATAATATATATAAAATATATATCAAAATTAGAAATTATCTTATTTAATCTCGTCATTTCGAAAATTTGTAACTTCTTTGATTGTATTCGAAATATTATATATATATATATATATATATATATATATATATATATATATATATATATATATATATTTATATATACACTTTTTTCTTTTTTCTCTTTCTTTAAAGCTTACAATAGCAAACATATGCAAATTGCACAAGGTGTTGATGCATCGTTGCGAAGGCGGGAAAATAAGTGAGAAAAGATAACGAGAAAAGTGAGAAATATCGCTTTGCAGATGAGGTCGCGGTCTTCCTGGCGCCGGCAGCATGTCAGCTCGTTGCCGAATCTCTCGCTCTTCCTTTCTCCGCGTTTACGATTTACGAGTTCCTTCGACATTCGTCGAACGACGGCGAAGAAGAAACGAGGACAATCGTTGACGTAGGTAGCCGAAAAGTTTCGTCCTCATATGCAACCACTTGAGTATCTTTTTATAGGCGCCTCTCGTCGTATTTCACACTTGCACCAAGCGACGATTTGTCCTCTTTTCTCTCCTCTTAATTCTTCTTTGTTAATCTTGCTACAACAATCTGGAGGTCTCCACACTTTGCATATGCAAAAGAGAAACCAAAGTAATTAAATGAACATCGTTTATTCTTTAAATGTTCTTGTATCGGGGATTCAAAAAATTAAAAAATTAATTGTACGAGAGATAAATAATAAATCTTCAGCAATATAATAATTGCTATGAACACTAACATGATATGAAAAATGATGTTAGAATCTAACGTAATAAAAATAAAAATTCGAAAATTTGAAAAGAAAATAATACATTTTTCTCAAAATCGACTCAAGCTAAAAATGTGGAAATTTTTAAAATTCCAAGTACAGTGCAAAAAACAGCTACAAGTATAATAATCTATAATCATTGAAGAAATTTGATTAAATAAAAAAAAATAGCTATGATCGTAGAGACCATTGTCTTTCTTTTTTTTTTTTCCTCAAATAAACAAAATATTTTCTTTCTCTTGGCCCCAAAGAAGTGTGTAGCTTTATTGCTGTAAACCTATTGTATTTGCTCACAAAATAATTATTTCTTCGATACAAGAATAGTTCTTTTTGTCTGATATTATATAAAAAAATCTTGCGTGCGGACGAGACCCGGAGCGGAAAAGCTCCTCCACGTGCGTGCCAGATATTCCTCTTCGGGACTCATCCTCTTTGCATCTTGCGCCGCGTGCCGAGGAAGCATTTCGGAATCAGGAGGGGCTTCTTTTCAGGGACTGCATTGTCGTAACGCCTCCGGTTACATTTTATTGCAGGGCGCGACGCGTGCTAGTCGACGTTCGATGTCACCGAAAAGGGCCATTCTTCGGCACCCTCTTCTCCCACAGAGGTCACTGACAATAAGACACTCGGATCGTCCGTCAAGGTTGGCGCCAAGTCGCCGAACTGTTTCGTCCTGACCGATTTGGGATTTCATTTCGCACAAGTTCCGACAAAACAGTCTCGTGTCGAAATTGGAGAACACGCGACGGACGTGAGTCGCGACGCCATCTCTTCCGCTTTTGGTTTTTTTAAAATTACACAGTTTTTCAAGCAAACTGAGATTCTCGAAAGGAATTTTGACTCGAGTCGATATCATGATTTTATTAGTAAAGTTACAAGAAATTTCAATTTTAAAACTTATCATATTTATGTATTTTATATTTTATTATAATTTAACATACATGATTTATGTATTTTTAAATCTCTCTATATATGATTCTAACAAGCTTTACTACATGATATAATATATGCATTGTATGTAATACATAAATATACAATTTGTAATAATTTTTCCACATAATTTCTATTTATAAAAAAAAACAGATATAAAATAAAGAAAAAAAGGTCAGACTGAGAATTAAGATTCACGTTTTATTTCATTTTAGCTTAATTATAATAAATCAACGACTCACACGCCCGTAATATTATAAATATAAACACTCTCTATCGTGGGGGGAATACACATAATGCTTATATGCCGATTAATTTACGCATCTCATTGTGCATGCTAATAGCGCGTGAAAAAAAAAGACATGAACGAGGGAAAAAGAGCGCGGGAGAAAGAATAGATAATGTCTTTTACTCCTGGTAGCAGCAGTCGTTTCATTACGTTTTCATTGCGGAAAACGATAGCCACGCAGATGTCGACCACTTGCTACCTCGAGGATGACGATCCGGGTGAAATCTATTCCCTCTGTTTGTCGCCACAGGGTGCCATCGGGCGACGCATCTTGCTACCGTGCCCTGTGCCCCGTGCTCGGCACAAGTTTCCCCTGCTTCCCCTAATTCGGATAACAACGCAACACGCTGCCGATTCTTTCGCAATTACGAGATGCATTGAGATATATACGCCCTCACCATCAAATGTGCAATCGGCCAATTACGATTGTGTTAACCCTTTGACGAGAAGCAAGGGATATAAAATAGAAGATAAAAAAATATTCTTATAGATATATACATTTAATTAATTAGATTAGAATTAAATGAGCGAAAAATGTGCATTTGTGAATTTTTTTTATAGATAAGTTAATTGTTAATTAAAGTAAATAAACAGATGGAAATTTCTTACAATTAGATAAATACTTGAACGGATTAAAAATGAAATCTTATTAGTTAAATTAAATATAATTTGCATATTTAGATAATAAATAAGTGAAATACATAGTTTACAAGAAATAATGAATAGAATTGAGTGAGATTGTAGAGATCTTAATTTTAACGAAATACAAATTTTAACATGCTCTCTCTCTCTCTCTCTCTCTCTCTCTCTCTCTCTCTCTCTCTTATTATAAAATTTATTTTAATATTTCATCACCGTCACTAAATATTTTTTTAAGTTATTTGATTTTAAGAATAAGAAAAAACAAATTTACATCTTTTTAATGTAATATAATAGAATGAAGAATATTTAAAGCAAACTTATGATTAATAAAACATATATTTGACGTGAAAAAATAACCTGCGGACAAAATTTTGTTAATCAACGTTATCAACACGAGAAACTTTTACGCAAATTGAATTGAATTTAATAGTGTGTTGAACGTTTCCTGAAAATTCGCATTTCTTTTTCCCACCGCAGCGAATGTGTCCCCGGGGTGTCTTTCACACGTGTTACGATTGCTCTCGCATCAACCCTTCGCCCGCTAATGATGTCATTAAATTCCCACATACATTCAAGCTAAGCTGTTTCCTCTTCCCTTCACTTAAGCATTTGATCGAAATTTTGACCATCGCTTTCCAAAGCATCTTTTTCTTTATGTAGTATTGGTCTTTTCCGAAAAGCGAATAAAAGACAAATTTTCCGTCGGCCGTATCGATATCGAATCGGGATATCGATTACTTCTCCGTAGACTTTGCACAGACTCCGCCTTGTTGTTTTTTCTCGGCTTACTTTTAGACCGCTCGAATCTGTTCGGAGAGAGACTAGCCGCTTCTCTCTTAAAGGGTACAATACATATGTTCGCATTGCGCGCGTGTGAAAGAAGGGAAATGTGAGAGGTAAAGAGATGGCCTAAATAAACAACGACACGGGTTATTGGCAATGAACTTTACTTCGGAATTGTGTGGGAATTGATTTCTCGAGTCAATTTGAAACGATGTTCATGAACAGGTTTTATCAAAATACTCGTACTCATGTTATTGACGATTGAATAACTTACAATTAATATATTTGATTTAAATAACATATGAAACGAAAATGCAATGCCTTCGCAATCCAAATAAAACGGTTAAGCATTGAAAAGTAATTATGTCAAAATAATACGATGTTAAAAATATGAAACTGAAGAAAAAAATAACTACGAAAAATAAGAAACTAATCATAAAGAAAATATAAGATAACCTTTCTTATATTTTCTTACATACACACAACTTCTTAGTTTTAGCATATTATTATTATTATTTAAAATATAAACTATGTATCATACGTTGCTCACAATTTTGCAAGAGAAGTTTTTCTAGATAACATTTAAGTTTTATTTCTTTATAATGTGAATTAAAGAAATTGCTTTTTTTTTTATTATATAACTCTGTTAATTAATTACTTCAAGTAATATCGATAAATTCGTTTTCATTCTTGTTATATAAAATTATACATTTTCTTTGCGCCAAAAATCTTACAATATATAATTTAGCATATATTCTTATTAATTAATAACACATTATATATTGCTTTATCACAAATAATCGTACTAACTTAAAAAAAACTATAAAAATCATTAATATCACTATCAATGGATAAAAAATAGAGAAATATTTCTCTTATACAGGGTGTCGCGGAATTCGAGGACACGGAATGCCCTACGTGATTGTCCGTGCTAAAAGAAACAACTTTTTCTTCTAGCAAAATTGCATCTAAAAACACTACTTTTTAAATGAAAGCAGTGACCATATCTCTGCAACTATGCGTCCTAAAGTAAAGATGCATAGACTTTTTTATAGGGCTGGTAAAAGGGCTATAAATAAGGTCCTATCATGATATAGTCATTCAAACGTTAGTTTTAAGTTACTCTCATTTAAAAAGTAGTGCTCAAACGCAATTTTGTCAAAGGAAAAAGTTGTTTCTTTTGGCACGAATAATCACGCTGTATATTTCATGTCCGCGAATTCTGAGACCTCCTGTATAATTAGCAAAAATTAAAAATATAGTTATATATATGACTTTATTTTCCTAGTCCTCTATTGAACATTTTCATAACTAATGCTATGTACTTACTGCTCGATACTTCTATTTACGTATTTTATTGTGAATTATATAAATAAAGTCTAATTCTCTCTTTAGTTCACTTCTCTTTTAAAATAAAGTTCTTAATTATTATACATATAAAATCATAAAGTTATTATATATATCACGCATTTTTACATCTTTATTTGTCTTGTTATAAAATTGGATATTCTTAATTTAGAAGTTTATAATAATAAGCTTCTAAATCAATTTACAAGCTTATTATTATAAGCGTCTAAATCAAGAATATCCAATTTTATAACCAGAAAAATAATCATCTCCTTTCTTGGCGCGGATGAATACCGCTGAGTAACTTGACTCATTGCGTTTATTCGTCATTATATTTTCCTACTATTCGACATCGGATCCACTCGTACGGTCGGCAATTTAACACAAATAAATAATATTTCTAAATCAAGAATATCCAATTTTATAACAAGAGTAGCAAAATGTAAAAATGCGTGATATAAATTGTCATAATCCTTGTCATATAATATTTTTATCTTTCGATTCTTATTTATTTGTGTTAAGTGGATCCGATGTCGAATAGTAGGAATATAATGACACAAATAAGCGCAATCTTAAAGATAATTGTTTTTTCTCTTGTCGGTATTCACGTTCTCTGCGTCGGTTTTTACAATATTTTCAACAAAGGATCGAAAATGAGTCCGAGTGAGAAAAAATTATTCGTCGCATTTAATCGAGCTGATATGATAAATTTTATCGAAATTCTTTTTTGCTTCTTCATGTTCTTCAGTCTTGTAATTTTCATCACTGATTCTCATAGAATTACATTGGACAATATCTTTTTCCGAATTACTACAATTGTATGAAGTCGAAGCCTCATTCTTCGATTGACAGATCTCCTTGTCGGATTCTATTATGTAACTGTTCTTCTGTTTCGTTGATGTTCGGTTAGAGAAAAGAAGACGATCGATATTCAAAAAAGGCATCTCAAAACAGAGACTCCATAGAAGTGATAGTATCATCGTGAACATCAAATTGGCAAAAAACGCGCGCAGCTGAAAAAATAAATGAAAAAACTTATTACTGTCCTTTTTTTATCATTACATTTGATTTAATCATGTCATACTTATATAATATCATATCATGTAAGATAAGCACAGGAAAATATATAAATAATATTTGCGTCGCACGTAAATTAAAAAAGATTTAAATCAAATGCAACAATGAAACTTTTAAAAGAAAAATTGTTAATTATGTTTCAACATAAACAATGATCTAATAATATACTTCAAAACTTAAGCTATTTCACTATCTTTAGTTAAATCTTTTTATATTTATTTCTATTTCATATAGATTTTTATAAGAAAAATTAAATTATGATTAAATTATTACTGAGCACTAATTATCATTAATTACTATTAGATATCGCGTTTTTTTGTATGAAAATAAATATGTTATAAAATTCTTATCCCAATAACCGACTATTTATTTATTATGTAATACCTTTATTACTTCTATTAAGATACTTTTTTTAAAATATTTTAATCTCTATTACCACATTTATTTGTGTTAAATTGCCGATGGTCCGACTGGATCCTATGTCGGATAGTATAAAAATATAATGACACAAATAAGCACAATAAGTCAAATTGCTGAGCGGTATCCATCCGCGCCAAGAAAGGAGGTGATTCACAGGACCTTGAAAAAATGAATAATAGCATAAATAGAGAGAGAAGACGCTGATGTTGACATAATTCGATTTAATAATTATCTCGTGAGCGCGCACGTTTTAATTACCTGCATAGCCATGCACGCAGCAAAAGATGACCCAGGAAATTGATAACGCAAAGATTTGTCGATGAAAACCCGCATATAAACTTGCTGCCAATCTATTATACACGTAGTCTTCAAAATACATGCCGCGTGGTCCGAAAATGGCCGAAAAACCGATCGCAATGGCAATCAGCCAACCGCAAATCACATGCCACTGTACATGAAATACATATAACGATTTTTTTATAATAATATATTTAATTTCTTCTTAAAATTTAAAATATGTATATATAAATTGTTAAAATTATTTATTACATAATAAATATATACACACATACATGTCTATTAAAATATTTTAATATAATGTATACGTATATAATATGTATTTTCTTTTATGTAAAATAATTATTTTAATCTACGCTTTCAAATTTTGTCAATTTTTTTTTATCAAATATTAAAATGAAAAACATAAATACTAAAATTAATTATATATAATTGATATTTACGACACTTAGTTTGACTTTGTTTTTCCTTGTCTTATGTAAGATGTATCCAAGGCCTAATCCAATGACGTAAGGTCCAAATCTGTTATACACTTTTGTATAAATTTCCAGGTATACTTGGCCGAGGTCCGTCTGGCTACAAAACATAATATTCTTTTGAAATCATTAAATGAAGTGATTAAATTCCGGCAAAAAATTTCGTACGATTTTCGCACGCAAAATGTGATTAAAAATAGTGACTACACAGATAAGATAATACAAAGGTTTTATAATTTTTTCATGTAATTAATTCATAAAGACTTTCTCAATATGAAAAAATGTTCACAATATATTTCAATTACATATTATAATAATAAAATTTAAATGTGCTCAATACATAAAATATTTAAATTAAATTAAAAATAAGCAATTTGGAGGATATATCCTATTTTTAAAAAGTTCTCAAATAAAAATTTTGGTAAAATAATTTCTAAACAAATATTGAACTGAATTTCTGCACTTACTCCTTATAGTAGAGCATTGTGCCCGTTAGCTGATGTATAAATGTTATAGTAAACGGCACTAAGATCGAAAGAAGAAAGTAAGTAATCAAAATAATGTTGAAGTAGAGACTCCTGAACTTCAGCATAGGATAAAGTACAAGGGGCGATAGCCAGACAAGTTGCATATCGGTCGCAAGATACCAGGATTGGGACATGCACTAGAAGCAGACGTAAGAAAAGTAAGAAAAAGATGATATTTTCACAATGCGGATGAAAAAATCGGGGAAACTTGAAAAGAACCAGAGACTGTAAAGCAGTAAAAAGATTTACTAAATCTGAAAAATAATTTAAAAAATTAATAAATAACTAAAAATATAAAGAATATTACACGAGAACGAAAAAATATACATCACTTATACAGGCTGTGCAAACTCACATCTACTACAACTCTTCGGCTATACGGAAAATAATCATTAATTATAGTGAAAATATGTATACATAGCTGACATATCGTTGTATTTATTACAGCATATATACATATATACATATAATTAATAGTGAAAAAATATACACATATAGAACATGCGTAAAAAAGCCTTAATCAAAGAGGTAATTTACCATGTTTGGCACGTGGACGAAGTTGTTAATGTAGAGGAGGTTTGTGTACCAATTTTCGCGGCAGAAGTTCTTATTGGAACCAACCCATGTATCCCAATTTGGTCCCATTCCGATTTTATAGAACAACGTGGCATAGAAACCGATCATCATCGCATAAGCTGGTGTCACTCTGAAAATATACATACGAAAGAAAATAGGATATATATATATATATATATATATATATATATATAAAGATTAATATATAAGAAAAAAAAATATTTTAATAATATAATAATAATGTCCGTAATATAATAATAAAAAATATAATTAAATGATATAGTTTATTTGTTTAGATAGTATTATATAATATCTATATTATAATATAATTTTATGGCATAGAGTAGGATGTATTTAAAATTTAAATTGCCAAAGATTGTGTGAAGAAAGCTAATTTGCTTATGCATATACATATATGTACCTTATATAACGATGAATGTAAAGCCCTATCCAATTGAAACACCATTTTGGAGTTCGTGTCTTCTTCAGTAGTTCGTTATAAGAGAGCAGAATACCGCTCAGAAGAAAGAAAGTGTCTGTGACAATATTCCCGTTCAGTATTAGCATGTTGTTCCAATTGTGATGCATCTTTTTTGCGATAACAAAAATAATACCAAAAGATTAGGTCAGACTTTCCTGATTATATGTGAAAGAATAAGACGAGTTTTTAATTACATATTTAATATAAAAAATCAATTCTTTGTTGGTGATAGAAATTGGGGAATAGATGCACCATTTCCTCTGCTAGTTCATAAGAAGCTGCATAAAACTAAACACTCACTCGTGGAACCTGCGTGAGGTTCATTTTGAAACCAATCGCCTCCATGTAATGCGTATGTCCGTATATTATCCAACACATGGAGATAAAGCGCATGCCATCTAGACAGCCAATGTATCCTCCTTTTCTATTAGTTCGTAACAGAGTCTTTCCGTTCGTATACAAAGAAAACGATGTAAAGATAACTGTGAGAAATGATTATTGCTATTAGTTAATAGGAAATGTTATCCTTCGTATTTTTTTTTTTTCAAAATTTTTTCAAAATTCAGCTTTACGCAATATTTAATGTATGAGAAAGAAAGAAAGAAAGAAAGAAAGAAAGAAGACCATATATCTCATGGAACAATGAATCAAAATATTTAACGTCAATAGTTAGGAAAAGACGGCACAGAATTTTATAGAGCGATGCAAGGAATAAGAGAGCAGAATTTAAAGGCGATTGAATCATATTGAAATCCTAAAAATTTCATATTGAAGTTATAAAAATTTTTAAAAACAGGATGAGATGACAGAACGAAAAATATCATAGATTGAATAGTACATAAATCACGAATAACATTTTGATAAATTTTTTATTAATCAGAACATATACAGGGTGTCCCGAAATGATCGGTAAATATTTTAATGGCAGGTTCTTTAAAACATTTTAAGGCGAAAAATTTAATACAAAAATGTCGAGGCTACAATAGTTTTCAAACTGGAAGCGATTATATTTTACGAATGGTAGGGCTCGACATTTTTGTATTAAACTTTTCGTTTTAAAATGTTCTAAAGACTCTGCCATTAAAATATTTACCGGTCATTTCGGGACACCCTGTATATATATTACTAGTTACTTACCTTTCCGAATTGCCGATTCTGATTTAGTGATCTGATAAAGTCCCGCAATATCGTATACCGTACTGGCTATAATTAGGAGTGCGATGAATGTAAAAGTGATTCTAAAATTTTCGACATTTTAGTTACTTACATCGTACACACTTTACGGAAAAATCAATACTTAGATAATGTGATGATATTTACATGTAACCGTAATCAGCATAATCCCAGGCTGAGTTAATGCTTTCTACGGTGTGACACGATTCCTTAGAAACGCTAACGATCATGTCTACACGCCCTTCAACTTTCAATGAATCTAATGCGAGCTCCAAAGCCTCTTGAATTTCCGTGTAATTACATGTTGATGGAACGCACCACATCCACGTATAATCGACCGTAGTACCGGATGTCCATTTTGTCGCATTCTACGTTATAAAATATCTCAAAATATTTAACTGAGCCATTATTTGATTTATCTTAATTACTTTTTTGTTTCTATTTTTTTTTTTGTTTATCGAATCAGTGAGATTATATATATTTTACTCAGATTTAGAATAAATGCTTAACATTAACAAAGAAAAATAAAGAAATAAAATCAATGAATATTAAATAAAAATTAAAATATTGGAAATTTAATATTTGGAAATAAAGTTTGATTTATTTTCAATTAACATCTAAATATATTTTATATAATTTTCATATAATTTTTATAATAATTTTTTTATATTTACAATTATAAAATTTAGTATTTCCAATTTATAGATTATTTTTTTAACAAGTTCTATTTATGCAGTAAATTATACAATACGTCTCTCTTTTGTATTGTTAGATACACTATTTTATAACGTCCTTTTAGGATTTAAAGACTTCATATTTATTTTAAAATTCAAAACATTATTTGACGCATTCAAGCTATTTATTCAGTTGATATATATAGATAGAGAAACTTATAAATTTTGATATATAGATTTTTCTATGATAAAGTCTACAGTGATTGCATTAATACAAACTCACCGATGCCATCGCAATATTCACGAACAAATCTCCTAAATCCAACTCGCGTCCTGGTGCACCGTCGTCCGCGGTAATCTCGAATTGCACCATCGCGTTGCAAGCTTGTCCTACGAAACCATGTTCGTTTTTCACGAGTAAGCATTCGTCAAAATTGCCCAGCTGTTTATAATTGCCAGTGATTATGCCAGATGGTATTTTAACCGAAGCGTCGTACACTGGAAAGGACAAGGAAAGAGCGTTAAAACAGTGTCCTATAGAAGCAGAATTTTAGCGTTTATTAACAAATAAAGAGATTTTAACGAGCTCTTTTCAGCTCTTTGCAAATTTAAAAAATTTCTCGATAACTATTTAATATCTATCAAATTAAATTTTTAGCGTCATCAATATTTCGTCTCGACGACGATAAAAATGGCGCGGGGAACGCGTGGGATAAAAGATGCTGCAAGAGATGTGAAATTAATTGCGCGTACATAAAAGAAGAACTTTGACGGAGAAAGGAGTAATTTGCAGTTCATCTGCATTAATTCCGCTTTGCAAAGCTTGCCCCCCTACTATCGACACGTTGTTCATTGTAGCGTTTTTCCGGCTATTACAATATTTGCGGCATTCCGGCTTTGACATTTAACAATTGTGCCCTCCCCTCCCCCCCCCCCGCCCCGCCCCGCTTCGTTTGTAATAAACACACAGTCTGAAACCGGTTGAAACAGGCGCAGGTGTAGTCAAGGCGTTCTTCTGTCCTCAATCTACGCCACAATCAGCTAACGACATTTTTTTCTCGCATTCGAATATCCGGAATTATTATTACAAATTCAATTACAGAGGATATCGATCGCTGAAAATGTCGATCTGATAATATAGATCCCTTCATAAAGTCTATAAATAAAGTTTACTCGCTTATTATAAATTCTTTGTCATCGTTACAGATTACCTTTGCATTATGTACGTATTATCATATTATAACAAATTATCATAACACGTATTTTTAAAATGTATTTTAAATTACTTTATAAAAATTAAACTAATTGTTGAAGAATAGACTAACTCTGTTGCTGTAATCTCGAACTTTCTACTAATTATCATTCCTTCTATTCCTGGCATGATGTTTCGAAATCTATTTCGCTTTCTATGATTTTATAATTAATGTATTCAAAAGATTCATCCCAATTCTTCCACTTTTATATTATCTTCTTCTTCTTTAATAAGCAAATCAGTTTGAGGAAAAATTTCTAATATGCGATCGATTAAATTCAATGGGACAGAAGATATAGATGAAACAAATATTTGCATTGATCAAGTCACGTTCAATTCTACGAGAATAGCGATAAATTGTTAAACCGTACTGAGAGAACTGCGTCATGCTCTATGATTTATATTATTACTCATCTCCCGCAACGTACACACAGACGAACGTGATTTCAAGGCGATCCCTTGGTACCGCCTCTGTGATCGCTCTGTGACGCAGAGCAGCGTCAATGTCGCGAGTGCATTAGCTGCGGAAGTGAATCGCGCGATACGCTGATACGGCAACGATCCGCGGAATCGCGCGTTGCGAAACCATTGATGAAAAATAGAGGAAATAAAAGAACTTTGTATTGCAAAATTATAGAGCGAGTTCTTTCGATTTTTAAATTGCCGAACGTACGATAGCAAGAGTTTTTTTTTTATATAAATTACTCGCGATAAATAACGTCAATGTTCTCGATTATCTTTAACTCCTGATAAGAAACTCAACTAGAAAAAGAAATAAATAAAGAAAAAAAAAAAATAGCTGAAAGATTAAAATTCGAAATTTTGAAAATTTGTTGACAGAAAGGAGACCTTAGAGCATTTCTGTACCCGTGATGCTCGAAATCCATTATTCATTGTATTTATCCCTTGTACAAACAATATTTAAAGAATCGCGCGAACTAGTCGGACCGGTAATTAAATGGCCTACAGGGAAAGATCGATCGATCGATCGCAGGCGATCCCTGATACACAAGGACGGTCATCGGCCTCGCGGATGCATCTCGCTGACCCAGTTTGGTCTCGCGCGTACGACGCACATACCAATTACATCGGTCAATATTATTGTTTCTACGCGCGGCGAATCGTTAATTGTTTTTTTCTCAACGGCCTGCTGTTTTAACGCTAATAATCCTCGTCCAAGCGATCATTGTGTCGATTCTTGGAGAAACAGTCCTTTTGCCACGGCATTTTTCATTCGATACGATTTATGTCGTATTTTAAATTAAATGTATGTTAAAAACAGAAGAGAATAATAATATTTAATGACGCAATTATAAAAAGTATTAATTTTACTATTAATTAATTTATAATTAAGAAATAAGAGGATTTCTGAAATGATTATATAATTAATTTTGTTTTTTAGCTCTAAATATTACCTGATTTCTAAACTATTTAATAATTATTGATCAATCTATTTTTTTTTTGTTATTAAATACTTCTCAGAATAAACATATTTAAGGAAATAATTTATTTATTAAATTCATTACTAGTTATTAATCAATCAACTTTCATTGTTAAACAATCTGTTTGTTCCTTTCTTATTAAATATATATATATATATATATATATATATATATATATATATATGTGTGTGTGTGTGTGTGTGTGTGTGTGTGTGTGTGTGTGTGTGTGTGTTTAATGAAAATATAATTAACATTAATATACGTGCATGATACATATAAATGTAGGTAGCAGATTTTAATGATGTATTATTGACGTCAAAAACGTCATTAAAACGTTATTAATTATTTAACGTCACCTTGCTAACTGGGAATTTAAAGATATCAGATATATCGGAAAGTTTGTTGTGTCGAAAGGAATAAAAGTACACCAGTGTTTATATAGGTATTTTTTAAATGCTATGTTTGCGTATTGACGTAAGAACGATGGTAAACATATCCGCTAAATAATTATCGCCGGCGAGATAGAAGTTGTCATAAAATGCAAAATGGCAATGATCTATTCAGCGATGATCTATAATAGCGGGATCCATGCGCCAACGACGACGCGTGGGTTTAAACGCCTTGTAACAGCCGATGCTATCACCGATTGACATTACGCTATTAATATCAATCAGATCAATGTCATTTGTTAATCTGTGCTAGCCCAAGAGTCACGGAGACGATAATTCGCGTCCGCAAAAATGGATACAAGGTTCTTTCGATCGTACATACAAATCCGACTTCGATATCATCTTCCTCGAATACGTTTTTAATCTGATATTGATTTAGACATATCTGTTTTGTATTGATATCGCGCAATTAAAATGTTAACAATCGATTCCCGAAATGTATTCGGAAACTCTTGCGAATCTAAAAAAAGATGGCGTAAAACTTCGTTACATCTCATTTTTGCGCAACTCGTCCTCGTTTACGGAGTATATTGAACTAACGTATCACAGGAAGAAATAGTTCTCATAATTATCGGTCAATTGATATCTTTTTTTTTTATCTGAAAAAATCGATATCTGTTAATTAGCAGTATGCATTCCAGGTGTATATATCCGTATGATATCGTACATAATGCCCGATAATCTTTTATAAGAGAAAAAGAGACATAATTGTGCACGGCGTGCAATGTCCGATAATTGTATTGATAGCACAATCACAATTTCATGATCTTACACAGCATAACAGGCAATACGTAAAGATTATATAATGGTTTCCTTCTTCCTTTGTTTATAAGAACTTTACTTTAAATATACGTAGAATAAGAGAAAGTTTCAAAATTAAACTATTATATTTTTAAATAATCCGTTAAAAAAATCAATTATTACAAATTGTGAGAATATCATTATTAAAGATAATTACTGACTTATACAGGGTTAATATCCCTGTATGAGTCAGTAAATATCTTTAATGATATTCTCAGAATTTGTAATAATTGCGATTCCTTTAAAAAGTCATTTATGATTTTTCTAAAAAGCCATTAATTTTATTTTAAATTCTAAAAATGTATTATTTCTAACATATTCATGAACTGTATTTATTAAATAATTTCTTAGAATTCAAAGAATTATATTTTCTCTATTTCTGCTCTTTTTTTTTTAATCTAAAAGATATATACTATCTTAAGAGTACTATTTTGTTTGGAAGCGATAAAAACAACAATTTTTATGAAAATTTTCGAAAACGTACGGTTACTATTACCAATTTCAGATTTGTACATATTTTATTCATATTTTAAATAATATTTCTGAATTTTTATATATGAAACCAATGTGATATAGTTGAGACATCTGCGTAGGCAACAGACGTGTCCTGAATATTGACTTTGTCAAATTATTGACATTGTAGAACTAAAACAATGTCATCTGATCCTAAAACACCAAATTGATTTATGATTAAAATATTAAAGTATTAAAATATTAAACGCATACACTGAACCTAATAAAATTATATAAAATTTCATATTTTGGTAAAATTATACCATTAAAAATAACTTAAACTTATATCTTTATTTTTGTCTAATTAAATTTGTCAACAAAATATATTATTTTTCAGAAATTTATTACTTAAGTTTAGTATATGGAGAAAATAGTTATAATTAATATGTTAGATTTAAATTATTGCGTTGAGCCGTTTTCTCTTTATATTATCAACAAAATCGAAACGTTTCGAGACAAACACGTTTAAAATAATCGTTGAGCCTATATCGCTGTACATCTATTTGAACCATTTGAGGGTATTAAAGGACCTGTACCTTCAAGGACGAAAGGCTAACTTATTGTTAGAATTTTACAAAATCTATCAACATTCCTAACATTCCTTTATGTTTCAAGTATAATAGAACTAATTTAAATATTCTTATAAATCTTACTCCTCCGAATTGTAACAGATCACTCATATTACTATAATTTTGAGAATTTTCAAGGAATCGTATTCAAATTTTCAGAAAATATTTTTAAATAATTCAGAAAATATTTTAAAGTTATTATTTAAGAAAATATTAAAAAATCGATTTTTTTTATCCTCTTAACCAGATGGTTCTCTTAATCTATTTATTGCGATCGATTCATTCTCTGACTAATAGTTATCAGTATAACAAAAATAACATGGTATATAATTTATATATAACAATAATATATGAGAAAATTCTGATATATTTCAATGTATAAAAATTCCAATGTGTAAAAATTGTACAAGTAAAGTTTCTCGTAAAACGAGAAACTTTCGTGAAATCTCAAACTCATAAACATAAAATATTTAAGCCGAATCTTTTTTTATTTAAAGAGTATAGGTATAAGTGTCCTTAGAAAAGGACACACTCTGTTTCGTTCTTTCTTGTGTCAACGGGAAGTAAGTAAACAACGTAAGTGTGAGAGAGAATGCAAAAGGCACGAAACAGAGTGTATCCTCTTTTACGTGTGCATCTATTCTCATTTCTCAACACTTGGGTCTACTAGACATACTAATAATATAGTCATATCCTATTCTATACTATATATATTACCTATATATTTTATATACATATAGTTATAAAAATAATAAAAAACCTAAAAGTAAATAGATGATAAATTTTTCTCATTCGTTCCTATTGATGATTGCGGTTGCACAAGATATACATAATAGAGGAAAATGTATCCTTATTATGTACCTCACTTATTTTGACATGCAGTAAGATAGATAAAGATCTATATGTAATATATTTATGATAAAACCGCAATATATAATACATTTTAGGATTTAGTCCGAAATACCTCTGTTTAGTATATAGATTTTAGTAAAAAATTAATCTTATCTTCTAATAGTCTCCTAAAAACTAACTGATTATTGATCATTGAAAATCGTTTATCAAAATTATCAAATATAAAAATAAGAAATGTAAATATGAAGAATCTGATTTCAACATTACTGGTAATAATAATTCAAATTGGAAGATAAACATGATAGAGTCGAGGCTGTGTGTCTATACACTTAATGATAAATTAATGATAAATTAATTTTTAATTTTTTACTCACTTTGAAGCGCCCATGGTGTATATTTTTTAAGTGCTTCGAGATAAATTTTGCTGTCGCGGATGCATTCCAGTGAGGCGAATTCCCGGGGCACGAACGGTTTCACGAAGAATTCGCGAATGATAGTTTCCGGTCTCTCTCCCCAGACTTCCGTTGCCAGATTCAAAAAGAAAATCGCGTATATCCACTCTCTTAAACACATTAATTCCATCTTTTTCTCGAATTTCTTCTTTTTCTCTTGCCTATTATCCTTTAGCTTGTTTCTTCTTTTTCCTGTTCGAATATTAGGTATATTAAAGCTTCTTTTACTCGTTTTTTTTTTTTTTTTATATTTGAAAGAAATTTGTCAAAGATAGACAGGCTCGAATCAGAATTAGCCAATGCGATAATACAAGTTATATAACGTATCTCATTTTTCTCGAAATAAAATCTCTAATTTTTATTATATTTCTTGTAAAAATCAACGGCAATTAATTCTTTCATACCTTTTTAACTTTATAACAAAATTATCTCAACGTTATTACACACCGTTTGGTAATTCTTCTCGCGATTGGGAAGATGAGGAGGATGTTGTGTCTCGCGTTATGAATTTTTACTCCAACAGAGGATGAAAAGGGGTAGATATTGACTAGACCCGCGTCGTTGCGTGGCTGGCGCTCGAATGGGGCGCGCGGCGTCCTCGTTGTCGCGAAAGCACGTGTATATCATTTGGGCACAATCCTTAGTGGCCAGTTGAAATTGAGGCCCTTTGATTGGTCAATCGTGCCTGTTTACCCTAGGCACCGATTGACCTGAGTGGTTGTGTCCAAATGAATCTTTTTCGTTTTACGCGCGTGTTTCTGCGACGGCACGTGCGAACGAATGCCTCGCATTCGTGTTAAAAATGAAAAGGAAACAAAACTTGAAACGCGACTGTGACTGTGGATTACGTTCTGTCAATCGACGCGTCGGTTCACTTATATATCGGACGAACGTACGGAGCGATTGCCTGATGGGGGTAAGGGAAGCATTCCGAACTCCTCCGACACTCTGACACTCTGTAGCCATCTCGGACCTCCTCTTATCGATGCGAGGATTACGCATACGCGGAGAGAAACGATCGCCGGAGAGTGGGAAGAAGTTAAGTGTGGCGGCAATGACCAAGGAATTCGAGAATGATGAGCGGAACGATTGAGGTAAAACTTCAAGTAGAAAACAGAAAATAACGATAACGTTCAAATGACAAGAAAATAAGGGAAAACTTCCAACTATTTTCTTATCATTTTGACTTCATTTTGACTGTGATTTTTTATTCTACCTAAGACTGTGGGAGCGAAACGATTGATAAAAATCCAAGTAGAAAACAGAAAATAACGCTAACGTTCAAATGACAAGAAAATTAGTATAAAAACTTCCGACTATTTTGACGTCACTTGACTCTGACTGCGATTTTTTATTCTACCTGAGACTGTGGGAGATAATCTGCAGAAGTATGCGAGTGGACGATCATAATCCATCTCACAAGGCACAGTTGATGACAGACATGTCGGAAAGACATGTACGAATTTCCATTACTTCATTATATTTGTTAAAGTTATTATTATATTTGCCAAATAATGAGAAATCTTATATATATATATACATAACACAAAATTTATTTATATATATGGGGCATTTCGCAGCAAATCAACAAGGTTTTTCTCGATCATTTTTGCTTCATTTTTTAAATGTTTTTGTACTTATTGAAGATAGTTTGATTTTTTTTAGAATTTTATCTTTATTCATTATCTTCATTTCTGAGTTAGGATTTTATCTTCATTCATTATCTTCTTTCCCGAGTTAGGAATAGATTTTTTTTTAATTTCAAATACCTATTAAGAAGAATAAAGATGTCGTCATTAATACGATGGTCATCTTTTTTGAATCTGTTTTTCAAAAAAAAATATTGAAAAAAATTTATAAAAAATAATTTAACAGTGTTTTAGTCAATTTTAACAGAAATTATTTTTTTTCCTTAATGAGATTCCTTCGATTTTTTCAGAAAAATTTATGACATATTAGACTTAAATATAAAATTTGTAAGTCATAAACGAATAGGAGATTCAAATAATTTCGATTTTTTAAGACCATTCTTTGAGATTTTTTTTCGAAAAAATTACATTTCTTTGTTTTTAACACTATTCCGATTTAAAAAAAAGAGCTTACAAAGATAATAGACACTGATTCGAAAATTTTAATAGTCAAGGAAGGAAATTCTAATATTTTCGATTTTTAAAACTATTTTTCACTATTTTTTCCAAAAATAATGTTTGTTAATTTTTTAAACGACTTTGATTAAAAAAAAGCTCTGCAAATAAAAAAACATTAATTAAATCAAACATATTTTATTAGAAATTATTTCATAAATATATTTATTTTTTAATTCTATACTCTTTTTTTTAAATTGCAGTAGTGTAAAAATGTGATTTTTGAAAAAAATATCGCAAAAATCTCTTCGTTTACGGCTCAAAAATTTTAATGAAGCAAATAAAAAATAGTCGGAAAAGAAGTCGTTGATTTGATATAAAATTTCCTATATATATATATTAGAATTTGAAATTAACCTTTATAAAATAAAGTCAACAAATTAAAAATGATGAAAAACAATCAAATAAACCAAATTTAATCAAATTATATTTTTTCTTACATTATATATTATATTTTTTTATTAATTTGTATTAATTTTGATATATCATTTTTCTTTAAATAATTATTGTACAAAATGTCTTTCAACATGAATGTGTATAGTCTTTTTTATCTTTTAAATTGAAAAGGGGACATATCGTAATAAAAATAAAAAGGTCGACTTTAGTAATTAAACTCTAACTGAATTATTCTTACTGAATTCTAACGTACGTAAAATGATGGCTTATAAAACATATTCATATTGTAGTAAACGTCATGTTTTTGATTTATTCTTTTATTCACTGTATAAGAATAAGAAGAATAAGTGGAATTTTTTGTGGGTTAAAGGTAACGGTTAAGGTTTGAATTAATAAAGATCTATTCATGAAATATGCATGTCAGTTTTCAGTTTTCGATACTTTGTGTATTAAAAGTCACTAACGGTTGTTTTGTTGTGCTCGACTCTAGAACACGTGGCACTTTCCTTAACTAAAATAATTTATTTTTAAAATTCTGCTATGAATATCATTACAAACGAGATAAAATTGATATTGGAAATTATCCAACAGTTCATTAAACCTTAATCATTTTTTATGCACGCATTTTGAATCTTATATATTATCTTCGATAATGTCACTCACCTACTGATTAATAATCATTGAGAGATTTAAAAAAAGCCTTTTTATCGCTGAAGGTCAAAAACATTATACTGTTTATGCCTAAAATTTATAAGAAGCCAAAAGTTCGACAAATTATCGTATTAAAAAGAGTCGATTCAAAGTCAATCTTTAAGAAACACTTAAAAAAACTTGTTTAGAAATTTTGAAAACTTCAACAATATAGAGAGTTGCGAAATACAAGAAGCTGGCCAAGGACAATCAGAAGTCTCGGACGAAAGATTCGATCTTTGACGTACTATGACGTTTCACAGGAACTATATAATGCGAGATTATAATCACAGTTTTGAATCGACTACGATTCATTCATTCTATCAGTCATTATTATATCACAGATCTAAACGAACGCGTTAAAGATATATAGAGAAGGCAACTGTTGTATATTCAACTTTAAGCGCGACTATAAGGATTCTTTAATCTCATTCGTTTATAACTAAACGTACATATGTTTAGGTCAAGGCCAATATTGGATATGATAATCGATAGAAATAAAGAGACCGCTGCATATCGCTGACAGTTGCATAAGTAACATTTTGAAGGTCATCTAATATAAGTCGTGCGTTGTTTTTTTTTTTTTTTTCGATTCGCTTCTTCTCGCTTCTCGTGTGCGATTCGTAACGATATTTTATTAAAAATCGTATACCGTATGTGTGCTGTGTAATGTGAAATCTATTGTAATAAATCTCAGCGTATAATTTTGATTGGAATTATATTTAAACTTTTAATAGAATGATATATATTATAATAGTTATAATAATAATTTATATATTCGTCGGGATATATATGTGTCACATTCAAGTGAATTAAAAAATAATAAATTAATTACTTTTAAGACAAAAATTTTTAAGAAAAGTGGAATATATCTTTCGATGATCATATGTATAATTCTTGTTAAATTATTTCGTCTGATGAAAAATCTTTCTATACAATTAATTTAATTTTATCTACTTAGATATACTGCTACAATAGATAGTGAAATACGATTAAGCCTCGATTTAAAATCGTAGATTTTAAACTGCAGATATCTTATCGCCAAAAGAATATAAAATCTTCAAGTTCTTAAGTCAGTTGTAGGTGACTGGAATTTCTCAAGAAATCGTCATATAAATTTCTACCAGCATCATTTCGTTCGAAGAAATTTCCTCTCTCGGTTTCGGCTGCTGTAAATGTAATCCCCTCTACGTAATACGCGATTGCTCGTCGGGACATTGACCAGGGTACATTCGACTTTCTCAATGCTATAGTCAAAAAAATGTAACGTAAACTTTCGTGAGATCCACATCAAAAAGACACGGCAGGCAGTTCCTTGGCATCGATGACTTGTAAACATGTATACGATCAAAAATATATACACACAAAAACAATGATCAGATTCAGATTTACTATACACGAATGTGTTACGTAATGTTTGTCGTTGTTAACGGAAATCACGCTCTGTAATCTCTCTTTGCGTAAATATTATTTTATTTATTATATTTATGATTTGTTATCTTTCGCATCAAATAAAAGTTATATCACGTAGGCATCTCTGATAAGAAGACATTGCACGCGTTGTTATCTTCAACGTGCGTCACCTTCACTCCGTAATTTACTTTCCGTCATTGTTTTGAAGTTGCACCAACTTTGAAGTTTTCCGCGATAATAAAAGATTTCGATCGAGTTCATTTACCTTAAGTATTCCGAATAAAAAGAGAGAAATGTAAAAAAATCTTGATGAATTCTAGGACGCGTATAAAAAAATTATACGAATATATGCTTTAGTACGATCAAAATTACTTCATTATCTATTTGGAAAATTGAATTCTACGATAATTTTTTCTTTTTTTTTTTTTTGTTAATGATATTTAATTAAAAGGATGGAATTAATTCCCTATATTATTTGTTGATTCAGTTGTCAAAATGCACATATATGTATCTCCGTTGATATAATTGTGAAAATATGACACCTTTCGTACAAAATTAATTTTCTGAAATTCATTGTTTAACAAAACTTTTATTTTCCTCGAAACATTATGTATACGATTACATTCCCACCTTATTGTATAATTGTCTGAATAACGTCATTATGCTAATATTTAAAAAATAATTCAAAAAATGGCATAAGCAGGAAGTCTTAAATAAAACCTTCATTAATTATACGAATATATTTTTATAAATTAAAAATACATAATGCACATCTCTTTCATTTATTTTTTTTTCCGGCTTTTCTCAATTAATATATAATTATTCCTAGTGATCATTATAAATTCTCATTCAGTTACAATCCAATAATGATAACACATCATTTGAACACTTGTTCTATAAATATATAAGCCATATAAGTCAACGCTATATATAACATTGTATCAAAGAATTTACAATACTGGTCGCTGATACTCGATATTCCTGGCAGGATATTTACAATATTTCCTAATTATTATACCAGTATCACCCAGTATTTGCATTGTATTATTGTACATTTGTGAAGGAATGTTTAGCCAATAAAATCTGCAATGTATATACAAAGATATCAATAAGATATAGATATCAGTAAAATAAAATTAGACAAAACTGATTTATCTATAAATAAAGTGTGATACGTTTTATAAAATATAGGTGCTACTATATATGTAAAAATATGTGTGTAAGTTTATAACATGATACAGATATAGAACTTAATATTCCTCAGCACCAAAAAGTACAATATATTTATTAGAATTGTTTTAAGAGAGAAACGCTTTTAGAACCGTTGTCATTACCATCCTAACTTAGGGAAGAACTCTGCGACATCTTGAAACACCTCTTCCGGTGTCTTCATAGAATTAACTTTGTAAACTAAACCCTGTTGTTCATACATTTCTATTATCGGTAATGTGTTTTTCAGATAAGTCTGATGACGAAGAACCAAGGATTGCTCGTTATCGTCACTGCGACCGCTACCGCTGGCACCACGATTCAGACAACGCTGAGTGCAGACTTCTTGACTACATTCACAGAATATTACGCCTTTCAGTATAACCTTATCAGCCATCACCTGTGAATACATGGAAATGTCTAGGTATAATATATATAATATTGAAAATAAATGAATAAAAATTCCATAAATGCAGAATATGTGTTGTGTCAAAATTTAATTTTAAGAAAGTTCCATTTTGGTTATTTTAAAATTTCTAAATGGTAAAATATATACAGTTCTACATAGTTGAAACAATATTGGATGGAGATAAATTAATAAATTTTAAATTTCAAAACACGTACAGTATATATATATATATATATATATATATATATATATATATATATATATATCTACTAAGCTATCCTAGAGCAAAAACACAATGTTATTCTACCTGTCAATTATCAAGTTATTAAAGAAAAAGAAATTATAAGAAATGAATGTTTACAGTTACATCAATAAAATTCTGACAACACATTTTTACCGACTCCTCGCGTAAAATTAATATGCAGGTACGCAAGAGAGTCCTCGACGAAGAAGGTACCTTGTTCCAACCGTCGAGGTTATCTTGATTCCTCGGAAAACCATCGATGAGAAACCGATTGTGAGGGTTGTCGGAAATTCGCATAGCACGATCGATGAGGCTACAGGTGATCTCTACCGGGACGATGGTGCCATTCCTGATGTGCGTCTCGATGAGATCGCCGTACTGCGAACCGGGCTTGGTGCGTTCCTCGCGTAGCAGATCCCCGGCCGACAGGTGGACATAACCGTAGCGTTCGACGATGTAGCGACATAGCGTGCCCTTGCCGGCGCCCGGGCCACCCAGGATGAATACCACCTCCGGCTTCCGGCTCGTCGTGACAGCGGACATCGCGTGGATACAACGTCGCGCACCGGTCGTGAAAGACCGCAGCATATACATGTAAAAGCTCGTACACGTCACGATGAATCGGACTCCCTCCACCACGTGGCGGCCGGGCTGGCGCCATTTTTAAAAGGCGCACGTCGAGATGGTCAACGCGACCCCGCGTCAGGTAACCGATAAACTGCGCGAGGTTATCTTTTTCATTTGGAAAATACATCTGCTCGCATTTTAACTGTGCTTTGTTTCTTTCTTTTTCTCTGATATCTGGAGTTAAACACATGTATATATGTATATATGTATATATGCATACTCATGTCAGTTTTAGGCGAAAGTGTTATTATACTATAATGAATAAACTTACAATTAGTAAAATTTAACAAAAAATATATCTGATAAAACGCTGACTTTTCTATAAGAAAAAATTTTTAAAGAAGAAAAGATAAAGGAAATTAAATATATATATATATATATATATATATATATATATATATTTAGGTTTTGATCGAAAAAGAAAAGAGAAAGGAATAATTGTAGCAAGTGAATAGTGTTAACTACAGAAAATACAAAAATTAGAGAAATGAGAAATGTTGCATTTTTTACATTATTGTTTAAATTAGTATGATATGAAGACAAGCTCTTAAATTAAAAAAAATAAAAATGATACTAACTGATGGCTAATAAGAGCAAATCGCTGTTCTTGGAGAGCAAATATATTTATTTTTAGTTATAAAAAAAATTACAAATGAAAGAAAACGAATGTTTCGGTCTACTTTAAGACCTTCTTCAGCGCTAATTACATTCATAATAAACGGATTATGTTGTAATCGGAAATTATTTGTATACATAATTTTATATTTATTAATATTACGTGTCTGATTCAAATTTCGCAAAAACCTTAGTCAAATTATCGGTCAAATACAAAAAGTCATTACGGTACGGTGGTAAATTTAGCATCATCTTAATAAAAAACATGATTCGGTTAGCGTTGCGATTGACGTTGAAGAGTTTCTCCTTTGGTTGGCAAACTAAGGGGAGACAAAGGATTCATGGTCAATTTATAACATCGATTGACATCTACGTTAAAATGTACAAAAAACACCGACTGATTATCCACGTTAAAATACATGCGAAATAAGCCCCTTTTGACATTAGAGACGTTTATATTTTAGAGTGTAAAATTTACCACCGTACCGTAATGATTTTTTGTATTTGACCGATAATTTGACTAAAGTTTTTGCGAAATTTGAATCAGACACGTAATGTTAATAAACATAAAATTATGTATACAAATAATTTCCGATTACAACATAATTCGTTTATTATGAATGTAATTAGCGCTGAAGAAGGTCTTAAAGTAGACCGAAACGTTCGTTTCCTTTCATTTGTAATTTTATAACTAAAAATAAATATTTGCTCTCCAAGAACAGCGATTTGCTCTTATTAGCCATCAATTTGTATCATTTTTATTTGTTTAAATTAGAAATTCTATTTAAAAAAAAGAATAAATACACTTTGATATTATCTTTGAATATCGTTAAAATATATCGATATCGAGTAGAATATATATCGATAAATCGACTAGAATATATATCGATAAATCGACTAAATAGTGTGCGGGAAAAGCAGACAAAACGTGTTATGCAATTTTACGTGAAACACGGAGTAGCATGGAATAGTGCAAAGATCAAACTTTAAAGAACACCGATTAAAATAGAATAACAATGACTATGGCGCAATCAATTATACGATAGTAAGAATAGATCGATTTTTAAAATTGCTCTTATTGCAACCTTGTCTTTGAATTAATATGCTTTTATAATTTATTGCGAAATATACAATCTGGCCATGTGATAACTTTTTATCAAACGATATAATAAATAATATATATATTTTATTTCATAAATTTATTCTCATATCAGTAATTTTGATAAAGACGTGTCAAATTAATCGCTAAGTTGGTTTGATTGAAGATAAATTTGTAATCCTGAGGTTGTATTCTAACCATACTTTATGATTGATTTATAATTAACCTTGTTATTAGAATATATATTCTAATAATCTTTTATTTTTTTAAATATATATATAAAAGATTTATTATCAAAATTTTTAATAAACATTAATATATACAAGAAAAATGACAAAATTTGTGTATTAATATAAGTAATAACTTATTTATTTCGATATATAATATATATATATTTTTTTATAATAAATATATTGTTATAGGTGAAACATTAAACAATGCTAATTATGAAAAGATGCCACCGACTCACTGGAATTGTCAGTCTACTGTCGCATAATCCTATTGCATTTCCTAGTTTTACTGTATTAAATCGTACAACTAGGAATCTTTCTAGGACATGCACAGAGATTCGTACTTTATCCGTAGCACATGAAAAGTACAAGCATAAAGCAGATCCCAGTGTGCAAAAGATTGCCCATTCTCTGCTAAGACCAAACAATGCACCGACTCATGTCAAGCTAGCATTTTCACAACAGAAAAGATGTATGAGTATCGCTGCAAAACTAGTCAATAATGCCTCGCCTAAAGTACAACCATATATGAAACTTATGAGAATAGATAAACCAATAGGTAAAGTTTAATTATTTAATATGTTAATTGCAATTAATAAAACATACTGTATATATTTTAATCTATATTCTTATCACTATCTTTTCTAAATTTTCCATTAGGAAGCTGGTTATTATTTTGGCCTTGCAGCTGGAGCATTGCGATGGCAGCTCCTGTTGGTGCCTTACCAGATATCCAAATGTTAGCACTCTTTGGTGCAGGAGCATTTATAATGCGTGGTGCAGGATGTACTATAAATGACATGTGGGATCAAGACATTGACAAGATGGTAAACTTCTTTGAAACAATATTTTACAACTTTGTCTAACGAGTATTATAGAGAGAACTTATGTTGCTAGGTAGCTAGAACAAAGGATAGACCTTTAATAAGTGGTCAAATAACGCCAAAGCAGTCGTTAATGTTTCTAGCTGGGCAGTTGAGTTTAGGGTTACTTGTATTGTTGCAATTGAATTGGTATAGTATATTTCTCGGTGCCAGTTCACTAGGTACTAAATAATGTTTAAGGAATCTAATAAACCAAATTAAATTAAAATGTTTATACTGTATCTTTTTCTTTTTTTTTTTTTTCAGGTTTAGTCATAATTTATCCTTTCATGAAAAGAGTAACATATTGGCCGCAATTAATTTTGGGTATGACTTTTAATTGGGGCACATTATTAGGATGGTCTGCTATACGCGGATCATGCGATTGGTCCGTCTGCTTGCCGTTGTACGTAGCTGGTATTTGTTGGACTATTCTGTACGATACAATATATGCTCATCAAGTGAGTAATATAAAAATATACTTTTCATGCTCTCTCTTCTTACATCGCTCTTTATTCTTTTTTATATGTTAGGACAGGGTAGATGACATTTTACTAGGGATTAAGTCGACAGCCATAAAATTTGGGGACAATACGAAATTCTATCTGTCTGGATTTGGAATGATTATGATTGCAAGTTTAATTACCTCTGGTGTATTAACTACTCAAACTTGGCCTTATTATACTGCTGTTGGATTAATTGCAATGCATATTAGCAATCAAGTAAATATTATGAATTCTTTTGAATGATCTAAGAATGATCTTTAAAAAAATTACAAGCAGTACCAATAAAATAATTTCTCCTTTTCAGATATATACCTTGAACATTAATAATCCTACAGATTGCGCTAAAAAGTTCACATCAAATCACAGAGTAGGCATGATACTATTTGTTGGGATTGTATTAGGAAATTTAATGAAGAAATTATATGTAAAAGAAGAAAGCAAAGAAGTCGAACAAGAAACGGAGCACTAAGTTGTATTAAATGAAACCAAAAATAGATAAGATCTGTAATTAGTTAAACTTTTAGCATAGCACTTTTAATTTTATGGATTTAAATTATGTGAAATTAGATGAAACAAAGAGAAAATTTCTTACCAAAAATTGTTTAATTCATATGCCATATTTAAATTCAAAATGTTTGTCTTTATATACATTAATTTCAAAAAGTAAAACTTTATGCATACTTGATACACAAACTAGATGTTTTCATATAGATTTCATCAATTATATCAGTATTAGAGTTTAATAATATTAATTCATCTCATCATCTCGTGAAATAAAAGCTAGACAAACTATTAATAATTCTATATTAGAAAAAGTGATTACTATTAAATATAGTTGTAAATTCTTTATGGAATAAGATCTCATCTCCTTTGGACAATTTGATAACACTAATAATTAATTATTAATATCTATAAAACAAAGAAAAGAACAAAATCAGGTAAAAAAACATGTTCAAAAATTAAATCCATAGAAGTGTATTTATCCAGTATCTTGTTTATTAAATTCTAATAATTATCATTTCTGTTATAAAGAACTTATTAAATTTTTCATCCAATGTAGATTATTGAAAATGTGATTTAAATATATCCACATACTATATTTACATGTGTGCTGCTGCTGTTCTCTCTCTTTCTTTAATGAATTCAATGTATTGTTCATGAGTCAATAGAGATTGTTTCAAATTCTCCAGATATATTAGTTTTGGTAATATTATAGCCAAATAGCCACTTTTGTGTGGTGGATTTTTGAGAAGGCTTGGATTTTCCATCAACATCTCGTTAACCTCCACTAATTTTCCAATCATACAGCACTTAATCATATAGATCTGTCCATCGGAGCATGATATACTACAGATATTTGAATTAGTTTGCAATGGTTGCGCACCATGCTTACTCTTACCCGAGACTTTATTTAAAGATCTGTCTAACTTATCACTGACCTTAAAATTGACCTTCTCTATATCTTTATCACCTTGCAGAATGACATGACTAGGTGCCAGTGACAGCATACAAATACGATTGCTGTGTATTTGTATGCATATATCGTCCCCAGGTGATTGAACGTTCATTTTGTAATAGGGGGTAAAATAACGATCAGTAACAGTGGGAAAATAACCGTTGTACTCCACTTCATCTAACATGTCAGAGGCATCATTGTCAGGAGGAAACTCAAATCCATCATCGCTGTCAACAACTACAGAATTTTCATCGCCTTTCATCATTCTTTCATTTTCTTCCTCCTGCTCTTGTGTCTGTTCAAGAGAGATATCTTTTGCATCAGAACTATTTGCTTGGATATCTTTATTCTGTTCCTCTTTGCATAACTTCTTGTCACACTTATTCTCGGACTTTAAACGTTTGATCTCTGGCTCAACGTCTGATGTCAAATCCATATTAATATAATTCCAAGTTCTAGATTTCAGAGTATATTATTCAAATTGATGTGTTCTCTGTAGTTGTCACAAGTAACGCATGTATGACATACATTTATGTATACAAGATTATAAAAATAAATTGCAATTGATTGCTTTTTAATAATCAACAATTAAATTATTAATAAAAGCTATTTGTGTTAACAATTATTTGCAACCTTCTTGCGTTCTTTCTTCTGCTCTTTCTAACCTTTTGTGTCCGAATTTTGCGCTTTCTTTCCTACGAATTTCTCTCTGCAACAAACGGCGAAATTAATTGCACGTTAATTTGCTTTCGGTGAAAAATCAGTGACGACTTACTTGTTCCTTTATGCATTGCTTCATCTGCCTTTGAATGTGCTCGCAGTATCCCAGAAACCTTCGGTACGGATGCTGCAAGCACAGAAGGTTATTGACACAGAACAGATTATGGGCATCGCAAATATTTGCAGTGAGGTTTTCGTTACCTCATTCTCGCAATCCTGAAACTCGCGAAATATCCAGTTACAGGCCGAATTGTGCGCGGCCAGCGATTTGTAATTCATTTCCTTAAGCTCACTTCTTATACATTGCGCATGTTTCTCATTATGCAATATGCAATCGCAAGAATTTACAAGGAGGAGTCATGTGTCATATACTCTGCTTCACCGGTTTTGTTTTGAAATTTTTTTTTGAGTAGTCGTTTACTTATATAAAAAAAAAAAATAAGTAAAAAAATTAATATCTTTCTCTAATTAAAACAAAAAAAAAATATATATATATATATATATATATATATATATACATATATTTATTTATTTATTTTACCGTAAAAAATTAACCAATCATTATTCTTCTTCATTCAACTGTGATTGGTCAATTTCTTACAGCTTATAACATGTATTGTAAATTCACCCTAAAGCCCGTATCAGAGACTACGCATTGAAAATTGAAAATTGAAGATTAAAGATTAGAATTTGACTAATCAGAACAAAGGGAACTAAAATTGCTTTGTCTTAATTGGTCAAATTTCAATCTTCAATCTTTAATCTCAATTTTTAATGCGTAGTCCGATACGGGTTTAATGCGTTCAATAATCAATTGTTGTGAAAACGCGACCCAGCTGCCGGCAGAGGTCGGCGCAGCGCGCAACTCCGCTGACGTCACGTCCGGCAAACGGAGATCCGGCGTAATCCTCCGCGCGTCGCGCTCTCGTCGCGATTATTGTATTATCCGAGAACCCGGTCGCTTGGCGCCTTTCGTCGTCTCTCGATGCAGTGAGCGTCGGTGTAAAATGGCGGACGGTGACATTGATTTGTATGCCGACGATCTCGAGCAAGATTTCGCGCAGGTAATTCGCACTTCTCTTTGAAATAGCAATAAAGGGACCGACGAGGCACACGCGCTCTCTCTCTCTCTCTCTCTCTTTCTCTCTCTCTCTCTATATATATATCTATTTCTCTCTCTCTCTCTCTCTCTCCTCTTTTTTTTCTTTGCCAAAACAATCGAAAGAAAAGAATCCACGATCGTCGAAAATCACGACGCGCGCTCACGCGAGGTGGGAAGGGGGGGGGCAGGGGGCAGGACCCGCTGTCGCGGTTGTGAGGGACGATTTACTGTTTCGGTCGCGTCAGTTTCGCGGAGCTGAGTGTGCCCGGCGTGTCATGGTGGTCATGAGCGACCGTTGCTAACGATCGGCTCGCGTCATTGTTCTCGTATCGCGAACGTTACTGTGTATCTCGGCGAGCCGGCGAGCGACTCGCTCCGATCTCCGACGAGGGCGCGCGCGAGCGAGCGAGCAAGCGAGCCAACCAGCCAGCCAGCCAGCCAGCCAGCCAGCCAGCCAGCCACCAAGCACGCACGAGAGAGACGAGTTTCGCCCTGAAGTTGTTGCTTATCCTCCTTGTTGCCGCGCACCGCGCACCGTTGGCCGATCGCCTGTCTAGCTAGTGTCCGTCTGCTGCCGTCGATTGTCGCGGGCGCGATCGCGCGCGCGCGCGCGCGCGTTTCCGTTCCCGGAGCAAAGCGCTAGCGCGGAACGCTAATACGGGTTCGCAGCAGGAATTGACCGCAAAATGGTGCTAGCGGTAAGGCGAATGTCGTGTAGTTATTCTTTTCATACATCCTCTCCTTTCTCCCTCTCCCTTTCTCTCTCTCTCTCTCTCTCTCTCTCTCTCTCTCTATCTCTATCTATCTCTATCTCTATCTATCTCTATCTCTATCTCTCTTCTTTTTTCCACCCTCTGTCTTCCATGGCTCTTATTATTTCAGCCCTTAGGCAAACACACGAGACACACACACACTTCGCTGCACTGCATGCGAGATGATTTTCTTTGTAATTTTTTAATTTTTATTCTTTTAAATTTTTTTTTTTTTTTTTTTTTTTTTTCCCTCGCGAGAAAATGTCGTTTAAAATATTTTTGCAAGGATTGAAATCGGTGTAATCTCGTCCAAGTTAATTTTCAATACTAGAAATATATGAGAAATTTTTAATCAATTTTCAGCTTTTTCACATGATTTTTGACGTAAGATTATATAGTATATATAGTTTAATGATTGTGTACAGAGCTTTTGAAAGAAATCTAAAATTGAATGTTCATTGTTATAAATGTAAAATATGTGAATTTGTCAAATTTTCTCTCGTTTTCTTCCTTGGTTGTTTTCATAAATTAATACTTATCGTATGCCAAATGAAAGTATATATCTCTTGTAAGAATAAATTATTTAAAAATAAGGCACATTGGGATTGGCATTTTTATGCATCTGTCGTGCCAAAATCTAAACTTGTCAAAATTACATTGACTTCAATCTGTGCTTTATTGTCTCTTCACAATGCAAAAAAAGTCTGTATATCTGCATATCTGTTACAGTCGAAGTGTACGATTGGTTGATCAGTTGAACCACAAGGTGTGCAGGAAGTCGCGTGTAATAAGAAGATGGTACATTTAACGATTATTTACATTTTGATAATTTATTTCTATATTCTTATTTGTATATTGAACTCTTAGAAGGTCTTGAGATCATATTGTTATATTGAGCATTATTTTAAATATACATTGGGAATTTTCTATTAATTTACAATAGACAGTTTAATAATTTTACAATTGTAGACTGTGTCACATTGATTTCTCTTTTGTAACTTTTATTTGTATTTATATTTGTTGCTCATATAACAAAATGAACTCAATATATTCTTATAAATTTGTATTTTTTTTTTTCTTCTTTTTAAAGAGAAAACTGAAGATTGATATTTATTAAAATTGTTTTTTCTGAATACGTATATATAATTTATATATAAATAGATTAGACAAGTATATTTAGTGTTGTAATATTTTATCTTATTCTATTTTGTAGAATTATTTTGCACTTTGACTGTAACATATTCAGCACATATGTATGTGTATGTATGTGTGTGTGTGTGTTCAATAAATAATAAACTTCCATCATTACATATTGTATTTGTCGTGACTGTTCTGCTTCTCATCTAAAATACAATGAAAAAAAAATAATGTTTAATATTATTCAACATGACACTCACAATTTCTCCCAAAATAAAAAAATAGAAAAGAAACGAATTCAATGTATTTTATTATCTCTATCATACTTTTCGCATAACAATGTTTCCTTGAATATCTGTTGCAGGACGAATTCGCAGGTGATGGCGTTGATCTTTACGATGACGTAATTGCCGCTCCGGCAGGTGGTAATGGTGGTGTTTCCTCCGGGAATACCGGGGACGGTGGTGGTGATACCACGTCTCCGAACGAGGAAACTAATGGAAATGCACCTTACCATCAACTTGGCAATAATATACAACCAAACCAAATTGGTAGACGCCACCAGTTATATGTTGGAAATTTGACATGGGTATATATGCATGCAGAAATTTAATTTTAATATTTTTTAGTTATTTTTTCTATTCTAATTTTTTACTTATCAGATATAAGGCTTAAAGTAGATAATTTATGACTCCCTCCTCCTGTTTATTTGTAGTATTCAATACACATATAATGTGATATATCACTTTATAGTATGTTTGTCATAAAAAATATTTCATTGAACAGTATCATAAAATAATAGAAAATTGATTTAGTAAAAAAGTAACATATTTAAAAAAGATAATCTATGTATTAAGAAAATTACTTTTAATAGTTTGTTATTATTTAAATTAAAATTATTTTTAATAGTTATTTAATTATTACTAATAATTTGATTTTATTTTACTTTTTGCAAAACTTTTATTACATTTCTTTTAATATGTACTAAAGGTTTGCTTTACTATGCAGAAAATATTTCAATAAAATGTATTACTTCTTTTACATGTACATGTGTATGTATTGAGATAATTTATATTATAATTTTCTAGTTTATATTCATTATATGAATTGAAATAAAAAATCATCACATAACGAATATTCTTACTTTCAGTGGACAAGTGATCAAGATATAACAGATGCAGTTCAAAGCATCGGTGTGACTGACTTTGCAGAGGTGAAATTCTTCGAGAATCGCGCCAATGGGCAGTCTAAAGGTTTCTGCGTAATATCCTTGGGTTCTGAACAGAGTATGAGAATATGTATGGAAAGATTGCCCAAGAAGGAGTTACACGGTCAGAATCCTGTAGTAACGTTTCCTACAAAGCAAGCATTGAACCAAGTATGTATAATTGTTCATTATGATATAAGTAAAAAAAGAAAAGCAGTCGCAGCGTACGCAGATAGTACACTACGATCGCTACATCACGAATAGTGGGTACATGTGGGACTTATACACGACAATCTTTCTTTGTGTTCTCAGTTTGAGTCGCAGTGTAAGACGCGACCCGCTCCGGCTCCGCAACAGAGTCAGAGCCAACGTCCTCATAATCCACATCAACATCAGCCACCAATGCCATCTCATCAACAGCATCCCCAACATCCTCAACATCCTCCACACTCTCAACAAAATCACGGTCCTAGAATGATGATGGGTCCTCCACAGGGCGTGAGACCTCAGAGAATGCCGCCACCCGGAATGGGTCCGCCGGGACCGGGTGGGCCGGGTCAGCAAGGTCCGCCACGGATGCATGGTCCACCGCTAGGACCAGGTCCGGGTCCGCATCATCCTTTGCCTGGCCATCCTAATCAAGGTCCACCGCCTGGATATCAGCAAGGACCATGGAACGGACCGCGCCCTAATGGACCTCCTGGACCACCTAGAGGACCTAGTGGACCTGGTGGCCCACCTCAGCAGGGCCCTCCAGGACCAGGCCCCGGTCAGCATAGACCACCTGGAATGGTACGTGTCGCTGACAGATTGTTTTTTATATTGTTTATTAATGGACAAAAAATATTCGCGCATAATACATGCTAAACCATATTCCCATGTCTAACATTATATTTTGCATTATAAATGCATAAATTTGAAAATTTATTTCTAGCAAAATTTGTGTCATCTAAATTTGATTCTTTGGGAAAGTATGTGCATAATATTAAAAAAAAACTGTACAACAACGAGAATGTTATAGATAAATATAAATTTTGTTACTCTTCTTAGAGTATTAAATAATCATAGTGAGAGAGAATGGAAGTACTATCTTCAAAACATAAAGACATTAAAAAAAAACATACAGAACATTAAAACATAAGAACATTAAAAAGCACATAAACTTAAATCTATTAAAATTTATTTAATAGAGTTGTATTACATATACACGTGAAAACTTGAGTTTTATGATAGCACTCACGATAATAGTAGTTGTTTTAGAAATATTGTTCTGAAAATTTCCGCAATATATCAAATAAAAATTCTTAAACTGTGCAGAATCTGATGATTGATATATTGTGAAATATTTTTTAATAGTTATTTTGATCGAATAATTATAATACTTATGCAAGCTACATTTGTACAGATCATCTGCACAGTTTTGAAAAGATTGATAATGCATGTCTGTCTATTGTAAGTAATCATAGTACAGGCTTAAATATGTTTTGCACTTACATGTCTTACGCGTAAACAGAGTTGCACTAGAGATCTTTCAGAAGCCAGTTACCATATGCCACAGGTAACCGATAATGAGGTCTTTTTTCAATTCTATTTTTTTCGTCTTGTAAAAAAACAAATCATTCGTCTGTCTAGTTAATTATTTTCGTTACTCGTGTTTAGAGTGCTTCAGTTCTAAGATTAAATCTTTATATAAATAACTGGCTATATTTAAAAATAAAAATAATTGTTGAAAAAAAATAATTAAATATATGACTAAGAAAAATTAATTACTTAATGTACTAAATAGAATATAATCTCGTCAAACTATTAAATTAGGTCGATTTTATATTATATTTTATTGATGTATTGAATGTTGTCATACATCAAATTTGTGATTTGCAACAGATATAGTATGACTATACATATATGCATAGAAGTTTATTATTGTGGAAATCACAGTAATGTTTGAAAATTGGGCTTCCAACAATAGATATTATATTATTTTAATTTATAATGAATAATATTTAATATAACACTATAAATACAATGTTAAATTTTTTTAAAAATATTGAAATGTTATATTTTTTTAATATTAATAATCATATCTCTTTATATAAAAACTTTACATAATATCAGTTTTATAAAACATGCTAATGTAAATTTATTCTCTTCTTACACACAAATGTTTTTTAATTATAACAGTAATATGTTTCCCACATAAATTCGTGAAAATAGTGAAATTACTGTCTAATTACGATAGAGTGAAATAGAGAATCTTTATTTGTCTTTATCCAGCAATTCCACGGTGGTCCACCTGGTCCACCTGGTCAGGGACCTCCTCGCGGCCCACCCGGACACCCTGGTGGACCTCCAGGCGACCCAAGAGGAGCTCAACCTCGCCCTGAATGGAATAGACCGCCAGGTTTGTGCGCAGCTCGGCTTTTGTTTTATACTCTCGCGAAAGATTCGGATTTTATCTGTGTGAAATTTCGTTTCTATCTCGAAATCTTTAAGATTTATTGCCTCCTCTGAAACATCTTGGACTTGAATGTCTTTGTAGTACCTTCTTAATTTGCATGATTGAATAAATGATGAATGAAAAAGCAACGAAGAACAAATGGAATTTGAAACCGAAATCGCACAATCAATGTAGTGGTAGCGTTACTATGTCATCCTCAATTTGCTGAGAGGACATATTAGTATTACTGATAAGATGACTGTTCGATATGTGCATAGGAATGCATCATGGGCCTCAGGGACCACCCGGTTTCCCTCAACATCAACATATGCAAGGGCCGCAGCCTGGCCAAGGCCCACCACAGAGAGGACCTCCTCCAGGTTCTATGGGTGGTGAGAGACTTAGAATGCTCGTTCGGTGTTACGAATTTTATTAGTCAATTGTTTAACTATTCTATATACATCAGATGCATGATATTGAGGGAAATTGATCTGGCAGAAGCATTGAGGTGTAAGATGTTTCAAAGGATCATTTCGTTATTAAAATGCGCAAAAGACATACTATTATTTATCGAATTTATCACTTCCTAAAGTATTATTGATAATCGTAGTAATTATGTTTTATTGCATCATGTCTATAATTCATATATATCTCTATAAGTAAATTTTTCACTCCGCGTTTCTATATTATAAAAAATTTATTATATATATAGAAAATATAGAAAAGGACACAAACTATTACTTAAAGTATAATTCGAGACTATAAAATAGAAATGTAATTTTTTTCACGTGTGTTACAACGTATTTACAAATTACATTCTGATAAAATTAAGGAAAACATGAACAAAAGTAAGATTAGCGAACTTAAAAATATTTTAAACCAAAATTGATATTTAATATGCATATGCTAGGCCCAGGAGGCCCGCCACCAGGACATGGTGGTCCACCGCAAGGACCTCCACAAGGACCGCCTGGTGGTCCGGCACCTCATGTAAATCCAGCATTCTTTCCACAAGGGCCGCCTCATCAACATCCCGGCCAACATCCACCGGGACCTCCCGGTCCGCCTCATGGTCCACCTCATGGTCCACCTCACGGTCCTCCTCATGGTCCTCCTCACGGTCCCCCTCATGGACAACCGCATGGACCGCCACATGTTCCGCCACATGGTTATGGACCACCGAGTGCACAAGTATTATCTCGTTAGATCTTATCTAAATATTCAAAGCGATAGCATAGATAATATTTCTTTTCACGTATGTATTAAATTTTAACACATGCTACTATTGTATATAATCTTTCTGCAAAATAGTTTATTCATACACTAAACAAGAATATGGGTTTAATTAATCACGCTCGTATAAATGAACAGTTAAGAGAACATGGACGTATTGCTGATTGCTCATTTTGAATTATGATTAAATGATACAAAGTGTTATATTTACGAATATAATGGGGGATTTATCCAAGTATATTCAATCCGTATTATCACTGATATCATTGTACGTTATCATTGAACCATAAAAATTAGGCACTTTATAAAAACGAAATAGTTTTGTGAATTTATCACAAAATTTCTACTGAAGAAATATTTTAGTACAATTCTCTATACCTCAGGCACCTTACGGAGCACCCGGACCTGATCATCGTCCGGAAGGTCCGCCTCCGCTTACGGAACAAGAATTCGAAGAGATAATGGGGCGCAATCGTACAGTATCTTCGTCCGCGATTGCCAGGGCGGTGTCTGATGCCGCAGCAGGTGAATACGCAAGTGCCATAGAGACCCTGGTTACCGCTATATCGTTGATAAAACAATCAAAGGTAGCTGCAGATGACAGATGCAAGATATTGATCAGTTCTTTACAAGATACTTTACGTGGCGTCGAAACCAAGAGCTATGGATCTGGACGTAGAGGTGAGTGCTTAGTATATTGTATTTCAGTCTGATCAATATGATTCTGTTAATTGTCAAAATTAGGATTCCATGTAAACCATGTTAAAGGACAAACGTAATTTATGTTAAGATGAATAAGAAAAAACTATTTAACTTCTTTAAAAATAGAAATTATAAAAATCTTTAAATTTTTTTTTTCTTAGCATATTATTATTTTAACTTTATCTTGAAACTTTGTTACATTTAGTCGTATCCATTTCATGATAATGAATTTTCTTGTAGAACGTTCGCGTTCGCGTGACAGAGAGCGCAGTCATAGAAGACGACGCGAGCGGTCCAGAAGTCGTGATCGGGAATATCGTGAACGTAGCAGAGACAGAGACCGAGAGCGTGATCGAGAGCGTGATCGCGAGAGAGAAAGAGACCGCGATAGAGACAGGGAACGTTATTACAGCGAACCATATCCGAGAGAGCGATCACGCAGCAGAGAAAGAGAGCGCGAACGTGAGAGAGATCGTGAATATAGAGAGAGAAGCAGAGAAGAAAGGTAAGCCAAATGATCTCACCAGATTACTCTCTTAATTGCACCTCTCGACTATAATGGGTATCCATTGCGTGAAAGAGCAAGTCTTGTTGAGGCAAAAATTTTCGGAAAATTTAATAATTTGAAGAAACCTCACTGACGCGCTAATAAAGTATTATGTATTCCATGAGAGATATGTCGTTCACAGAAATATAAAAAGTATGTTATTGTGCAAATTGTGTATAGTGAAAGAGGATTAACTAAATTTCTCCGTCCCGATATATTTTTCCTCGCACATTGGAATTTACTTCTGTCGAATTAATAAGTTTTCCTTTATACTGTTTATCGAAGATATTGTCAATGCAGAACTTTTAAATTGTGCGTTTGTACCGCGAGCGAGAATTAAAAATGAAAGAATCTCGATATTATTTTGTATTGAATGTAAATATGCTATTTAAAAAAACAAAAACAAAATAGAGGAGAAAAGATCAGTAAAGCCAGAAAATCAAGTAAACACACAAGTGTGACGATTTATTTATCGATAAATTTGATATATCACAAGGACGGCGTCCATTTTTATCTTAATCATGAAATTGTCCATTGGTTTTAGATTTTATCGCATATCGAATTATTGCACAGTAGGCACAAAGAAATAGAAGAAAGTTAACTGCGTTTGTCTTGTGCATTGTGATATAATGCAACGCGATACTATTCAGTAGTGGTATAGCTGCAATTTATAAGTCTTTATAAGCAAAAATGCCACTATTGCAAAATCATGTTGAAAGCTGTAACATAATTTTTGTCTGATTGAGCACATTCTGTGCTGATTGATCCTTTTCAAGTATAATTACAATCGAGCATTTTTTTAATCATCCATCAAATGTGTATAAGTTTGTATATTCCATTTTTTTCTTATATAATAGTTCCTAAATATCACGCGATATTAGATAACGTATTAGGTAACAAAAGTTAGTATTTCAAAATAATTATGTGTGTATCCGTGTAAACAATAGATAAGCAGCATCATTATCTGCTACTACAAAATATGCTACAAAATATACGATTACATAAAGAATACACAAATTGTATTCGTTGTGTTAATGAAAGAATAAATTAACTAATTATATTAAAAAACTAAATATAAATATTATTTTTTATATTTATTTTAATATCAATTTTATATATTTTGTTGTGTATTATTTTTTATTATACATGAAGAGTATATACGATACAATATTTATTTAAACTCACGTACGAGTTCAACGTAATAAAATTGCTATAACGATTTGAAAAATGTTGCACGGTGTAACGAGACATTATATTAATAGAAACCAATCGGAACGCAAAAGATTTATGTATCTTTTCAATTTATTCGTACCAGCACGAATTACGTTATACAAAAAGAATTGTATTCTTTTCGGGTTTTTTCGCGCGTACAAATTAAACTGTGACTTTTCATGATCATGGAAAAGACCAAGTACACAATGTAAGATTTGTTTACATACACACATACACACAACTGTTTATAATGTTTTAGTTATTTATCACTTTTTAATTTTAAGATTTACAAATATATATAATATGTTGCGTATATTTACATCATTTTTTACGCGGTATTTCGTTATATAAGTATAACCCAATGAACGCAGAGCGACAAAAAATCTCTTAATTATTGAATAAAATATAATTTACAAACATAAAAATATAATAGGTAATAAAGACAATCTGTAATAATGTACATATAGATTTTATATATAATATCAATGGCAAATAATTCACGGTTTACGCTCTCATGCTGTATTGAAACTTTTGTTAGTATCATAATGAAAAACATGAAACCCTGTAATCATGTACGTGAACCTGATCAAAATTATGAAAAAAATTAAAAAGCAAATTAAAATATATTCCAATGTGTTACTCAATTCGTTCAATGTACTCTTTATTGCATGCTATTCTGCTTATCTTTTTTTCTTTGGTATATGATGCCAGGGTTGATGTTAAATCATAATATTTTGCCCTGAATCATCATTCCTAAGTCATTGATATCTATATCGGTATTTATTAAAATTTAAACATGTGTGTATATATATATATATATATATATATATATATATATACATTTAATATTCAATCTTTGTTTTATAAATTGTTTCATTCGATTGCAATTGCGATATATTTATAATTATTTTGTATTTCTACGGATGATTATTATGTAATTGTAAAATAGCCTTGTCTTGCGCAAAGGTATTTCTCTCGTTGATATCGAAACAGCGACGATTTGAACTATAGTCTCTCTTTTAGTATAATCTTTGCTTTTAATGAAATATAGCTCAAATGTAAGCCTGGTTATAATGGTATCGTCATAACAAAATATCCATTTTTCATTAGTACAACACGTCAATCAGCCAGGCCAAGAGTAAAAGAAGAACCGCCAGAGACGGCACCCGTCTCGTCTTCCAAGGCGTCTAGGTAATTAACTTTTTTTCATTACAGTCAATGCATGTAGACTTAAATAAATGTTAAGTTTAATGACGAAATAATGAAAATAAGAAATGTCACGCATCCACTGCGTAGACAAATCCACGCCCTTCCTTTCATCTTTCATTTGGCCCATCGAAAAAAAATGCGCGTAGATTAGCAAAGTAAGAAAAAATTGGAAATAACCGCGATTGAGATTCAAATAAACGAAAAGATCGAAAATTGTTCTTCGATCAATAAAATAGATCTTTTATTGCTACTAGCTTGTAAAAAGAAATCAGGGAAAAATATATTCTTTGTAGAAATATATTTATGTGTGTTTCTGTTGTAAAAATTATGCAACTACATATCTTTCTAAATTTGTCGATTTATTTATGCTTATGCGTTTTTGTATACGAGAGATATATCTCGAATAGAGCAGAATTCATTAAAGAAGGCAAGGTGAGAAAGACGAAGGCAGCAGTATATGTCCGGTATTTCTTTAGATTTAGGCATAATATGAGATTAATGTTTATGAGTCGACTCGTTAGATGTAACAAAGTTATAGAAAGCAGCACTAAAGTAAGATAATTGGCTGACGTGACTTGTGTAGGTATTATGACGATCGCTACAGAGAGCGTGAGCGAGAGAGAGATCGAGAACGTGAATCAAGCCGAAGACCATCCGAGCGGGAACGAGAACCGGAACGAGAACGTGAACGGGAACGAGAGCGGGATCGTCGGGACGAACGGGGAGACTCCTCGCATCGCTCAAGACACTAAAAAAAAGAGAAAAAGAAATAAAAGTATCGAAGAGATAAAGGTGTGCTGAGACAACAGAATTGAAGAATCTATTTGATGAAATATTAAATAGCTGAAACAATATACACATACATTTATACACACATTGTGATCCACTTAATTCTTGAAGTAAAAAGTATATTATGTCGCTTATGTCGACATGAACATACGTGACACCCAAAGATGGTTGACGAGATGCGACAATGTCAAGAAATATCGTAGGATAAAAGAGATACTTTCAAGATTTGCTTAAACGAATTTTAGATTAGTCTGAAAATTTAGTATAAACTCTACATAGAATTCTGTACGTTCTTGTCTTCTTTTAAAATAGCCGAACTCGTGCTCACCATAGATTTACCGTAAAATCTCTCAATTGATCACAGAGTTACTTTTATCTTGCATACATATGTCTTAGTATGATATAGTGCACTCTCTCTATCTGTACACATATATCTATATATAATTGTATTACAATTAAGGAAATATTCATATTTAGTCCGAGAATAGATTTATAAAATGAATGACTATCGCGAAATATGAAATTTCGAGAGAAGGTAAGAAGAAAAGAAAAAAGAAACATGTTCTGATGCAAGATCGCAGATATACAATTTACAGTGGGAAGAGGAAAAAAGGATGGGGAGCAAGACGAAGATAGCAAGAGTATTTTTAGAGAAACGGAGGGAAGAAAGAAGACACTTTTCGCGAGAAATCTTCAATCTTCTTCGGCATGGACGAGATTCAAGATTGTATCTTAACATATATATATATATATATATATATATACATATATATAATACATATATACGCTTTCAAAAAATATAAATGCCAAATATGTCTTTACTTTATTCATCTTGTACACACAAAATCCTGACGACATGAAAAAAAAAGATAGAAGACTATGTTTTTGTTTCTGCGATTTTAGGAAGCTGCCGAGCTCTTATTGGCCGAGAGTTTTTCGAAAAGCTAGATCATTTTGTATATAAATATGTATTAATTCTCTGATGTGTGGTCGGCCTATATAACTTGCAAGATTTTTTATTCAGTATTATGCAAAAGCTGTACACTCATCCGAGAATTTATATAATGAAAAAGAAAAGATTCTTCACTACAGAAACTTTAGTAATTATATATGATCTGCTTTTCAAAAAACACGTTGGAGTATGCTTTATAATAAGAAATTAGAAATAAATGCGCTAAAATATCATGCTTCTAAGGGCTGTACAGATTGTTATTTCATAGTACATATGTATTTTGTAAAAAATTTAACATTTCTTAGTTACATAATAATAATATGTAAAATATATGATAATACTAAAAATTCATATAAATTTCATAGAGAATATTTTGAAAATCATCTCATGAGGCATTATATATAACGCAATTATTTCTATATAAAACCAACAAACTCCTGACTTTTTGTGTTGTGAGCTGTAAGACTAAGTTAAAAAATGCATGAAACTTTGATTATAATCAAAAGCATATATTTTCATGCCGTATGCAAAATATATAGTCAATGATTATTATATATTATCATTGATATTAATGACTATGCAAGTAGCATTAAGAAAATCAAAATTATTTGATACATGAAATAGTCAAATTGTTCATTTAAAATTAAATAAGTTGGCGACGATGTGTGTATATCACATAAGCTATTGAATCATATAACATATCGAATACGATACATTATATATATATATATATATATATATATATATATATATATATATATATATATATATTCCACTCTATTATAAATTAGTGAAATTAACAATTTGACTATAAATATAAGTTTATTGAGTTAAGTCTGTCTAGCAATACATTAATATATCTTGTATAACAGAGTCATCAATCATTTGAAAGAGAAAAATTAAGAGTCTTTGCAAAACTTTGAAATGCAAATTGTTAGTATTCTTCCTATGTTCTAACACATTCCATTTTTAAGAATGAAATTAAATATTCATCTTTTTTGCGAATTTACAAGTAGACTTTAAATAAAATTCTGTTGAATTAACAAATAATTCCAAAGTGCTTGTAGATTCTATGAAAAGAAAGAGAGTAGAGGAACGAAAAATTTTGACAAAGTTTGTCTTAAATGCGTAATTTGAAGTATTTGTATGGAATACAAATATGGGTTTTTTTATCTGTGTAAATTGAGGTTAACACTTTTTGAACAGTATCTTTTTAGTTTAAATGCTCAACTAATCTTTATATAATTTTTTAGAAGAATGAAATTTTATTTATTTTTTTTTTTTTTTTTTATTTCAGGGATGGTCAAATTCCTCAACATGCATATATGTGGAATGAATATTTTGATTGGTATATAATTGATAAATTCTTATATTATGCAATGCATAGAATACATATAGGTTTTTTTTTATCTATGTAAATCGAGATTAACGCTTTTTGAATAGTATCTTTTTAGTTTTTGTGCTCAACTAGTCTTTATATAATTTTCTAGAAGAATGAAATTTTTTTTTTTTTTTTTTTTTTTTTTTAGGAATGGTCAAATTTTGCAACATACACATGTACACGATGAAATTTTTGATGGGTATATGAACGATGGAGAATTCTTATATTATTGCAATGCATGGAGTATATTTTGAAGCTGAAAGTTTTTTTTAAATATCTATTCATATAAAAAAATAAAAATTTTAAGAAAATGTTTGAGGTAAATTGCTCATTCAACATTATTTGAATGTTGCAAAAATCCATTGTAAAATTTTCTTTGAGTTTACGAAAAAATTTGTAATTATTTGCGCATCAAATCTTAATACGTATTTAATAAGAGTCGTAGAAATTTTCTGAAGAGAACTAAAGATTGATTGCGCACACAAAGCGCGATCATATATAATTCTATTCATACTGTTTAATATTATTATATATGCGATAATATTTAGCATGCTATTTAAATGCCACATTAAAGTAGAACACGTTTACTATTTTTCTAGTTGAATCATCCAAGAACGGCTGCTAATTGTTCTAGTCTGATATTGAATTTTAAAGTGCGATGATTTTTTTTTAAATAGAATTACCGTATATTTAAATAGCGTTTACTAATATAAATACGAAAAGTCGTTCTCAAATGCAATATTATTGCAAAGTGACAAGTCTTCATTGATACATTATTGCTTCGTAGAAAGGCATCACATAATTATAAAATGTGATGCAGGTATTTTACAAATATTTTCTGAGAAATTGCGCACAATATATATCAATATTAGAATTTTACATTGTGCTGCCATAAAATGTTTCCACACAAAACCTGTCTGTATTATAATAATTATATGTCGATAACTTTATTAATTTAGAATTCTATTGTTGATGTTTTGTGCGTGATTTTGTATATTGATCACACGAATACAACCGTCCGCATAATTTATTCCTACGCATATTTATCAATTTTTACTTTCTAGAAACTTTATGTGTATGTGCTAAATGCACATTATATGATATTATGCCTCAAGAGAAGTGTTCAACCAAATCGCAGATAGAAACCGCAAACCATTTCGTCGGCGTACTATTAAGTCACTATTGCGATTATTTGTCATACCTTTGATTTCACGTAGCATTTTATTTGCGTAATAATAATCGCTCTCATTTTTGAGAGACAGAGAGAGAGAGAGAGAGAGAGAGAGATAGAGAGAGAAAGAAAGAAAGAAAAAGAGAATAAGGTTGCCTGGGAGAGATATGTATATGGACGTAATAATGGGTAAGTGGAACACAAAAAAAGCAACTCTACATTTATAATTATATTTAATTTTAAGCGTATTATTTTGTGCGTACGTAAAATATGAACGGATATATGCACTTTTTTTCGTGAAAAAATACACTTTTCTATTTAATGTCTTTCATGATAATCTCTAAAAAGAAAGAGAGAAACGACACATATATTTATTTATAAACGATTTAATGTACAATCGCAACTCTCGATTATTTTGCATATTATATTAATACGTTGTCCACTGTGTATGTGTATCATTAGAATATTTTAACGCGTATAACATTAACTTTTCATTTTCTCCGTAATTCGTAAACACAAATTATTATTAAAATAACATTTGACAATTATATATTGACAATATATAAATAACACAATAATGCTAAAATAATTGCACAGCAGAGAGAACAACGTGTTAAAATCATCTTACAAAGTGCTTTCTCTTTATATAATTCGTGATATCATTATAACTGTTTATCAGAAAAATATTATATCGAGAGAAAATGTGTCGATGATCTGTCATCGTCTACATTTTCTCTATTGCCACTATTTAAAGCACAGTATTTTATTTTACGAAAAATTTAATTGGTGTAATTAGTGCTCGATTTAATGGCAATTGATGAATTTATAAAATATCAAAAATGTTAAATATTGCGCGATCTCGATTTTTAGTAAGTATGGAAGCATAGAACTAATAGTTATACATTCCGAGAAGAATGCTTTCTGCTTCCAAAATGTATTGTAAAATTTCTTAGAAACGCGTGGAACTATCCTGATTATTTTAATATCTTGCGATTTATTGTAATTCATTATATATCTCTTATTTCTCTCCACGATATTATGCAAAGACAGACACGCACATTTAATGCAAATCACGTAAGTCATGATACTTTCATGATATCCATTGAAAAAAAAAGATGAAATATCTATTTGTCTACGAACGTACAATCAATATTTCGCTCAAGGTCTCGTAAAGTTGAGATTATATCTTGCTTCAACTAACATATATCTAGAAATGAAAACTCAGAGACAAAGTGTAAGCCACAAATATTTCATCAATATTTTATGTCTGCTCTATAACGTTTTACTTTTTTTATAAGTACTCAGATAGCCAACTGTCTGTGAGGTTGTTATTCTGTTGCCAACAATTCTTGACAGTAATACAATTGTTGGTAACATGACAGCAATATGATTAATCAATATGATTAATCAATATGATTAATCAATATGATTAATCATGCTTGGTTATTTGGGTATATGCAAAATGATTTTATAGACGAAGTATGCGTACAAAGTTAGATTATATAAAAGAGAAACAGTTTCTAGTCAGGAAACGATTTATATGCATATTATTGCAATTTGAACTGTGATACCGATATACAAAAAATAATTTTATTAGTAAATATTTTTTTTCTCTCTAAAATTAATAATTTTATATATATATATATATATATATATATATATATATATATATCTTAAAAAGTGTAATTCCATTTAAATATAAATCTAAAAATAGTAATCTGTCCGATGCTATTGCATTAGGATACATGATATGTTTATAGAAATAGTAATGAAAGTCCAGTTATATCCAGATTTGTAATTTTTTATACGAAATTTATTCCATATAAGGATACATATGTCGACATTTGATTATCTATTTTGAAATCTATCTTAGAAGTCTTGCTATAAGATTTTTAGTTTATAGAAGAGACAATCTACTGCTGAAAAGCATATAAAATATGTTGCAACAATAACATGTGTAGTATTACATTAAAAATCGCATGAATCAATTTAATTATGAATAATTAAGATTTTAAGCTTCCACTTAGTTAAAAATAACATACTTTACAAAGCCAAAGAATTAAGCATGTTAAAGATTAGTTGCAAGTTTTTTATATGTACAATAGATCAATATACAAAATTTACACGTTATATACGTGTAATTAAAATAAATTTTTAAAAAATTATTAAAAAATTTCAATAACGTCGCGAATAAGGTAAGTGACAAGACAAATAATGTAATATTAATGTAAATGTATATAGATGTACATCTGTCCTTTTCCTAATTTCTCGCAAAAGTTTAATAAGCGGCGTCAGGAATCACGCGAGGAAATTTTGATTTTGTATACTGTACACATATACATATCTGACAACTCTTTGTACATGAGAAGCTATAATTAATTGTAAATTGTAAATAATAGCATTATCTTATTGCAAGTAAAAAAAATTTAATAACATACATAAGATCCGGTGATTTTAAAAGATATATGCGCTCTATCGAGGTGACAATAGTATTTTTGTATCATAGCGATTTTGTTCTTACAATTAATTTAAGAAACTTGATTGTGAAAACTCGTTTGTTCAATTTCCAACTGTGATATCTGAATGTACTGAGATAATAAATCCAAGTATATTTGCCAGAGAAAGAGAACTTTAATAAATATATAAGAAAGCGATAGATAATAAATTCAAAAACATATAATTATATATATATATATATATATATATATATATATATATATATATATGAAGAGAGATTTAATTTAAGAAACTTGTACAATGCATGTGTAACGTTTTTTTTATTTGACTCGTATTTACAATATTTGCTAATGAAGATTACATCTAGTGAGCTTTCTCTCTATCATACAATTTACATGATAGGCATGACCGCAACGAAAGATCGCGATTCCATTATTACCTAGTAAAATCGGCGTCTGTAATGATAATGTGCAACACGGGCACATCGACGTTTTAATCTGATGACGCATACCCCAATGATGAGCGCCCGTCCCAAACACATTTTTATTTATCGGTCGCCTTAAATCTTTCTCGAGAGATTTCGTCAGCTGATCGCACACCTGTGGCAATGAAGATTTGTTATTTCTTGATTACATTCTCCCGTGAGTTCCTTAAGCTGCTTAAGAATTAACAAAGTGTATCACATAACTTTGACCACTACTGTTGTAGAATAATTTAATTTTTTTTTTATTTAGAATTATGTAATTTTTTAAAATCCACAAAATCGTCTGTGAAAAATACAAGAATTAGCCACATTTTTTATTAGTAAATTTTTTAAAGGGAAGATAATCGGGAAAGAGAGAGAGAGAGAGAGATTAAATTATGTGATTCACTCTGTATATTCAAATCATGTAAAAGATGTTTAAATTTTCAAGATAATTCTTAGATGTCTTTAGATTTTCATCTTTTGTCTAGAGTCTAGAACTTATTATTTTTATAATAGAAATAGAATAATGAGATTTACCTGTGGCGAGCACATTGTACCGAATTCCGACGATAATTGATTAGTTTTACTGAAATCGATTGATTTCTTCAAACCACGGTGATGCAATATTTTTGTAAATATGATAGACTGGAATATACTATAATGAAATGTCATATAATAATATTAATATTTATGTATACAGCCGTTACATTTAGCTAATTAATTTACTTGTTTTTACAGAGTGCTTTTGACCATAAACACATTATTTCAATTGAATAATTAAAGCAACATTAAAAATTATTTAATCATCTATTATTTACCTTACATATGTAAAATTTATTTTTAAAATGTTTATCTTATTCATTCATATCGTATAATATATATTCACAGTTTTAAAAAAAATACAATTAGATCAAGAACACTCTGTGAAATTTTTTTTACAAGATGATTAAATACAATACGCAAAACGTTTGTTATTCTTTTCTATTAAAAATTTTCTAATAAACAAAAACTTGTTAAGATACTAATGTTAGGATCAAATTACTTTTTCATTATATCCTGCAGATAATATAGACAAATATAAGAGTGTTTTTTGATATTTAGAGATTGTCCAATACCTTCTGTCTAAATTAACATTTGGCATCATGCTCTCCAACTTAATCAGGAACGCTGTAGCCTCGTCTGGTCCCTCTCTCTTCATGATTTCCCAGGCAATACCGCTCCAATCTATGAGTATATTGGAATCAGGTTTTTCAGTTAAAGGCATCGCACAAAACAAACAAGTGCCTTCCTCGATCTCGCTCAGGCACATACTGATACAATTCCATTGTTGTTCGTTCAATGCTGGCAAAAGAAATGACAACACAATCTTGTCCCTTGTCTGAAGGCACTGTCTCAATACGTCGTCTAATGTATTACGTCGCTCGATGCGGATAGCCAGATATTCGCGCCACATGTAAGGTACCTGGTCGCAGATTTTGCTACATTCTTTTGACAGATCAAAGTCTGCGTACCTCTTGATTAAGGATTCGCCGATTGTCAGGAATTTTGGGTCTATTGGCTTATCCATCGGATAGGGATAACCGCAACTACATCTGGCATAGATTGACGAGTTGATCTGAATGAAGGCTCGTGCGAATTGTCGCACAATTAAATCATTGTTGGTGGAGTGAAGCAACTGAACGGAAGCGTTTTCCAAGAAAGTATTATAGTAGTGCAATTCGGCGGCGCGAGTAATTTCGTAAATAAAACTCTGAAGTCCAGGCGAGCTTTTATAGGATTCCTTAATAGTTCTCATCAGCTTGTCCGTTTCTAAAATAATCTCCTCGATTTCTTTTTCCGACATGCTAGGTCTGACGCTATTTGCCAGATCGTAGATCGGTTGCAAGTCAGATTGCACCCTGTGCATTACATTTTGTTGTGGATCATGAACATTTTCGCAATTATCATCTTTGACGTTTCCAAACGCTTCCTCATCTAAATCGAGTACATCCGCTGAAGTCGTTTCAAGTGTACCTTCTCGTGCAAGATTTTCGTGCCGATCTTTTCCAGACATTATTTGCATTTCGGATGAATCTTCGCTAGAAGTTTCGGGAGACTGCAACGCGGACATTGTTTCGCAGCCATAAGTTTTTCTATTTGTGAACCCGTTCTCAGAATGCACGACTACGATTCCGGAATCCAGTTTAGCTGGTCTGTTATTACTACCTTGCAAAAGCGTTATCAATGGCCGCAGCAACGCCAGCGCTTCTTCGTCTCGCGACACCCGCGGCAGATCTTCCACTTCAAACAGCTCGACAATCTCCTTAGTATTGACTTTTAATAATAGCGATCTATATACAAAGCACGCATTTAAACACTCGTTATACCGTTCATGACGATACAATCGCAATATCAGACTATCGAGCGACGATAATGCTAGACAATGAAATTCGCTATCACAGGTCATCAGGTAGATTTGATCGTCCACGACCGCGGTCATGGCGATATTTATATACTCGTTGCTCCACAGTAACACAGTCGCGCTGATAGGATCAACAATATACACGCCGCTATTCGTGTAGGAAAATAAATATCTGCGCGCGATCACGAACAAATGCGAGAAGTTGATGGATTGTGGTGACCATTCGCGCTCCGTCTCTTCATTCTGACTAGATTCTAGAGTGCCATCTGATCGAAATATCACTATCGGGGGAATGGCCAGAGCCTCCTTGAATTGATGCGTCTTCACGACAATCCCATCAGCTGATACTTCCCATAATCTCGAGCCGGGTCGAGCACAAAAGATCTTTGCGTGATTCTCCTCGCCTAGAATGTTGCTGTCATTGTCGGAAATCAAGTTAAATGCGCCACGTGTATCATTAATGTTTTTCTCCTCCTTTTGCAGGTTCAAAGCGATATTCTCATGTATCTTGTAGAAACACGCGCCGAATTCGCCATTTCGCGGTTTGTTGCCTATCTGTTTATATTGCTCTTGCACTGTGTCACAGATGTAACAGCGTGCCAATGTAGAAACTAGGAGCAGAGGCGAGAAGAAGTTTAACTGTACAATGCTAGAATCCAAGTTCATCAGTGTACAGGTCGGCGTTTGAAACATTCCATTAACCTGAAAATTATACAAAAAAATGTATAATGTATTAATTGACATAAATATATAAATACAAATATATAATGCACAAAAATTAAATATCTTTTATGACAGTAATATAAATTATATCACATATTGTAAATATATATATTGTTATATGTTGTATCTATATATAATTGATCTATATATAATTTTATATTATGTTAAATTATTTATATAAAATATTAATCCTTTAGTACACTTTATTTATTATAGAAAGTTATAAACTTACTCCAAATATAGATAATACCATAACAGAAACCTTGCCAGCTGCATCTCCTACGTATATATCAGTGCTATTATTATTCCAACAGAGACAAGTAATTTGTTCGTACATATGTTCCATAGATATAGCTATTAGTTGAGGATTAGATTTCAGTGACATTACACAAACTGCACCACGAGTTGTCGCTAATGCTACATTCTTCTCATCAGGTGATATCGCCACACGCGAAACGACACCCTCCTAATAAAAGACAAGAATTAATTATTAGTATAATATTTAATTAATTTTATATTGCAATGATACATTTGTAACAAAACAAATCTCGTTATTTTAATAATAAACATTTAATTATAATTATTATTTTCAATCACTGTATGCATATATATTAAAGAAGACATAAAATCTTGTTGAATAAATAAATAATGAGTCAAATTGTTATTTACCGATAAGGGTATTATTTGCAAAAATGAACATGGTTCTCTGGAGAATACGTAAACACTGCCACTGGTAGAGCCCAGTATAATGTAACTTGATGATGCGTTGAAACATGTGTACTGTAATTAATATATTAGTATTTTATATATATATATATATATATATATATATATATATATATAATATTAACTAAATATCCTAATGTGATACTAATAAAACAAGTAAAAAATTGAAAGAAAAAAAACAGTTATTTTGACAATTTTATTTTATTCGTATTTATCGTAATTATTCATATTGAAGGAGAATAATTCTATCATAATTATGTAATACTATATAAATATACAATAGGATATATATAAACAATAAGTCAAAAGAGAGATAAATGTGTTTATTTATATTCGTATATATATATAAAAAAATATAAAATCTCGAAAGTAGGTTTATTTAAGAAAAAAATTACTGAAACTAAAAATATACTGTTATACAGTTATTTTTATCGTCCTCTATTATGGACGGCAATAGATTTTTGACGTAAATCAGGTGACAGTTCTAGCACCGCAGTTTGACAGATGTATTATTGTGTACTACGCCTACTAACAATCGGGCTTAACCTCGCTTAATCTTGATGTATTATATGCAAAGAAAATGTTTTATCATAACACCGTACCTTTATTCGTTGGGTCGAGTTGATCGGTCTATACAAAATTGTATTGATTTCCTCACGTTCTGACAGGACGTAAGGAAGGTCCGGTGCGGGATACATCGTACAGCATCTTCCACTACTTGAAGACGCGCGCAATCATCTGTGACCTATGATTGCAACTTGCATTTTCTTGCATTGTCGTCATGGATAGAGTGCGTTCGAAAATCTTACTCGTAGAGTAACATTAAACTGACCAATCAGGATAAAGAAATCTTTGCTCCCTTCGTCTTGATTGGTCAATTAAACGCTATTTACCTTACGCCATAAGTATAGTAGTCATAAAGCTATAAGCTCTATGACAGTATATAGTATATGTGTCGCGCAAATAAGATTTTCAAATCAGGCGAGTTTTTTAATTCATCGAGTGATGAATTGCACGATGTGTAAATGCAACACGTGCTGCATTTGCGTATCATGCGATTGATGAATTAAAAAACTCGCCTTACATCTATACTTTATGATCACTCTCCATTATCACTTTCCTCTTATTATCGTAATTATACATTTCTGGTTCTCAAAATTAACTATATATTAATCCGTGGAATATGCGAGATCTTAAATAAGGTAATATATATATATATGTGATGTATTGTTTTATCGATTATTATAATATAAATACAATATATACATATTTGTTTAAAAATCAAAATTTGAGCAAGATTTTCTAATAAAATTAATAGTGTAGTATTCAAAAAAAAAAAAAAAAATATATATATATATATATATATATATATATAGAATTATGTTTGCTCGCATGCAAAATAATTTCAGGAATTGAGATGAATTTACTATATAATAATAAGACAAGTAATATGATAAAATAAAAGAATTTTAATTATTATACATATACTTTTATAAAATAAAGTTATAATCAAAATTCATTGCTATAATTTATGAAAAATTAAAAAATTTAATTATTCGGAAAAAATTGAAATTAATAGAAATAAGAAAATATAGTTATTAAAACTATTAAAAACTTAATTTTTAGATATTTTTATTAAAAAGAATAATAATATATTTTATTAAAGTAAGAGATATCTTAATTATAATCTCTAAACGATGGACGAAATAATTTTTTTTCTTATAACAATATTTTTACCTAATATTTTTTTTTCTCTTGGCAGAAGATTAATTGATAAGATAATTACAGATGTATATAACTGTTAATTACAGATAATTATATAACATTTTTTAGATTAATCTTGTGATTTTATAATTATATAAATTGGCTGGATTAAGGATATGATTACACATATTTCCGAATTACAGATATTAATATAACATTTAACTTCGATTAAAATTCCAATTAACTGAATTCATAAATTAACTAAATTTATAAATTGACAAGAATTATCTTCAGCAAAATTTCTAATTACATATATGATCGCTCCTTAATTATATCTTTCTTTCCATTCAGAAAAGAAAAAATAAGATTAATATATAATTCTATAGTAATTCTATAGTAATTAACAAAATAATATTAATAAAATGCAAGTATATATTTGGAAATTTATGTTTTTATATTTTTCTTAAGAGAAAGAGAGAGAGAGAGAGAGAGAGAGAGAGAGAGAAAAAGAGAGAGATTTTTAATATTTTATATTTTTATTTTAATCAAGTTCACATGTAGCATATATGTGATATATGAAAACATATGTAATATTATTGTAATATTTATACTTAATGTACAAATCAACCGAATTGATGCAAACACAATATGACACAAAAGGAAATATGTACGTAAAAACTTTTTTTTCTTTAATCTTTAATAACTTTGTTTTGAGGAAAAAGAGTAAAAGAAAATAGAAATGAAAAAGGCCTAAAAGAGAACAAAGCGTTAAACCAGATTTATCCTTGATTTGGGTCAGTTTATAGAGGAAGGGGGCAATTTCATCAATGGGAGGGGAACATTCACGCCTTAGATCGCGTCTAGCGACCTTCTTCTTTGCTGCGAGCGCGCATCGTTTTCAGTAACGGTGCATCCATGAAACGCGTTAGCATTAACAGTCCCTTTTTGCCTTTTATCACTCTAGAAGTTTGTATATGAGTGCAAAAAGACGTCGCTAGTCGACAAAAATTCTAGATCAAATTGCATTTCGATCTTCGTGAAAGGCGAATTTTCACTATGCTACCCTTCGGCGTTACGAGGTGTGCCTATAGACTAAAATTACGAACAGTTGATTTACGGGGGTTGATTGTGCAGATAATTGTGATAATATTGTTTCTATAATTAAAAATGCCATATGAGATTCCGTGGAAAGTGCTGATAATGAAATAAATTGAAATTTTCTTTCTCCCAAGTGATTTCAATGCGTGAAATGCCTTTCGCGTAAGAGTGACTTTCCACAATTTTCTATCATTAATTATGTTTCGCGCCGTAGAAAAGTCGCACATGCAGATCTAATACTTCAGCATGACCGATAGATAATTCTAAATTAATTCTAAATTTTTTAATTCTCTTTCTAAATCTTTTAAGAAATAATTTATAATAACAGATAAATAAGATTTTGTTTGATGAAATAATAAAAAATTTTTTTTTGCATTGTTTAATTCTTGTCTATATGTAAATTTGTTTATGCTAATGTATGGTATTTCAAGTCTCCGGATGTTAAATGACTTTAAATCTAGTCACGCACAAATCTCATTTCTAATGTATGGTATTTCAAGTTCCTGGATATTGAATGACTTTAAATCTAGTCACGCACATATCTCATTTCTATTCAAGATAATTTACCTAATTTTTTGTGTTCTCTTTTCACAAAGAGAATCAATATAATTACAATATAATAACAATATAAAAAGAAATAATGAGATAAAGTAAAAAAAAAGTAACTTAAAATGCGTACGAGACTAGCATATTCAATTATCGAACTGAATTACAATATCTGTGTAAAGCATATTTAATTGAGACTAAGTAATTCATATATCAATTTAAATTACAAAATTTTTAGAATCATTCAATTACTCTAATAAATAAATAAATATATATTTCTTTTATTCCCTCTTTCATATTAAACACGAGATATTTAAATATCTCTTCTTAAATATAAATTAAGATATAAATTAAAATCAAATAAAATATTAACTCTTGTAAAATATCAGATCTTTATTCTTAAAAAATCGATCGCTTGTTAATATTTTCTTTTAATTTCCAAAAGTAGCTTAGTAAAATTTAGTAAAATTAATCGCGCGATAACTATCAAGATATCATCGTACAGTAAAAAAAAATAACTACTGAAGTATTGAAAAAAATTTAAAGATGTTTTACAAGAGTTAATATTTTATTTTATTTTAATTTATATTTGAGAAGAGATATTTAAATAAACTAGGTTTTTTAGAACAAAGCCGCCTTTACGAATCTCCGGGAGACGATGCCGTCTATTGCAACCTCGTGAACCATCACGTCAGAGGATCGTTCTTCGAAGTGATTTATGCAATGGCACGATCGTGTCCGAGTGTCCTAATGTTTCACCATCTCAGACGACGGTTACACCTACATCGCACATCAAATCGTACGACGAAGTGCCAGGCCCGCGACCAATACCGATCCTGGGCAATGCTTGGCGACTGCTGCCGTTGATCGGTCAGTATCAGATCTCGGATGTCGCAAAGATTTCGCAAATGTTCTACGATGACTATGGCAAGATCGTGCGGCTGAGCGGCCTAATTGGACGACCCGATTTGCTTTTCGTTTACGACGCCGACGAGATCGAGAAAGTGTACCGGCAGGAGGGACCGACACCCTTCAGGCCTGCCATGCCCTGTCTGGTACGTTATAAGAGTGTCGTGCGCAAGGACTTCTTCGGCGAGCTGCCTGGCGTCGTTGGCGTGTAAGTAGAATAACAATGAGCTAATAAACTTCAATTTTTTTTGATTTTTTATTCTCGAAGCCAAAAAAATAAGCAATGAACAATGGAGGCTAACAAAACCAAATAAAATTTTCATTAGCTTCTTCAATTGATATGTACTTATAGTTCTTGACATATATGTACGATGATAATAAAATTTTTATAGTTGACCTGACATAAAACTATAAAACAATACGCTACTTGTTGATGGATGAATTTGGTATTAAAAATTATTTTTTAATAAATGCGGATATTTAATAGCTGTACTATGTTTACATGTAATACTGACTTATTTAAAATAAATTGAGGTCAAGGTTGATTTTTAAAATCGAAAGTATCTATATCGAGACTGTATATATAGATATATGAACACACACACACACACACACATATACATACATATAATGTATATATATATATATATATATATATATATATACATTATTTTTTAATATAAATTATATAAATTATATAAATTATTTTTTAATAAATGCGGATATTTAATAGCTGTACTATGTTTACATGTAATACTGACTTATTTAAAATAAATTGAGGTCAAGGTTGATTTTCAAAATCGTAAGTATCTATATCGAGATTGTATATATAGATATATGAACATACACACACACATATACATACATATAATGTATATATAACGCATATATTTATGTATATATATATATATATATACATTATATGTATGTATATGTGTGTGTGTGTGTTCATATATCTATATATACAGTCTCGATATAGATACTTTCGATTTTGAAAATCAACCTTGACCTCAATTTATTTTAAATAAGTCAGTATTACATGTAAACATAGTACAGCTATTAAATATCCGCATTTATTAAAAAATAATTTTTAATACCAAATTCATCCATATATATATATATATATATATATATATATATATATATATATATATATATATATATACATAAATATATGCGTAGAATACGATATAGTCACTTTCGATTTTTTTGATATGTTCTCAATTTTTTTAAGTAGACCAATAACATTTCAGTGAAATATCGATAAATGATTTTGATTGCGGACCTTTCCTGTTTATTTTTAATTTTAAATTGATCACATGCAATTTTTTCTCTCATTAGACACGGCGAGCAATGGAAGGAATTTCGTACGCGCGTCCAAAAACCTGTTCTTCAACCTCAGACTATAAGAAAATATATAGCACCAATCGAAATAGTCACGGGAGATTTCATAAGAAGGTGAGAGAATAGGGAATAAAATCGATATCTTTATTGGCGACTATATGAATGAAGTTTTTTTATCAATTACATACACAATATCTACGATGCGTTGCAGAATCGAGGAAATTCAAGGAGATGACGGCGAACTGCCCGGTGATTTCGACAACGAAATACATAAATGGGCCCTTGAATGTTAGTTTTTATCTTATATATAGTATTGAATTACTTACAATTTCATTGCACATCTTACATAATAAGAAATTCTACACTAATAATGAGTTTTTTAAATTATATGTAAAATTAAAATTACATATTTTTTTATTCACGCATTGATTTTTTATCTATGCAATTTTTTATATACACACGATATTTTGATATTGTGTTTTCTCTTTTCCATTTGTTTTCAGGATGTGTATACTTAGTCATATGCTGATTTCTAATGTTTCACATTTTACGTGAAAGAGCATCCAGTCTATTACTAAGAAAAAAATTTATCTAAAAGCCTCTCTCTTACTTACTGGGGAAAACCTGAGTTTCTCAAGAACGCATTCTTAAACGTACATGACGCTTACGATGGTATTTGCTACATACTATGAATTAAACATTTGTTGTACAGGTATAGGTCGTGTGGCACTCGACGTCAGACTCGGATGTTTAGGCGAGGCATTGTCTCCGGATTCTGAACCGCAAAAAATAATTGATGCCGCCAAGTTCGCGCTTAGAAATGTGGCCACGCTCGAGCTTAAAGCTCCGTACTGGAGATATATCCCTACGCCCTTATGGAGCCGTTACGTGCGCAATATGAATTACTTCATCGAGTAAGAAGTCCCTACAAAGAGATAGACTGATGAAAAATAAAGAATGGGCAGAGGGTTTTATTCTGGAAAGTTAGATGAATTTTCGACCTGTTTAAAGTTTCGCGAATTACTTTTTCACGAGATCGCCAAGTCGTTAGATCCGTCGTTTTTATTTTTGCGAAGCATAATATTTATTTAGAATTTAGACATGTAAAAACGAAGTTTTTCCTATCCTTTTTTTTCGACACTTTGTCAAGTCACTAACGGCACACATGAGTCTCGAAAAAAATTAGAAATTGCATAAGAGATAATTGAAATCAAATAAGAAACTGTATAAAAACTTTTTTGCAATTTAATTTTATTTACAACTACTTTTAACGAATGATAATAATTTTTATAACAATGATTAATGTTATATTCTATTTCAGGATATGTATGAAGTACATCGACGCCGCGATGGTCAGGCTTAAAAATAAGAAAGCCGTGAACGAGAATGATTTGTCGCTGGTGGAACGAATTTTAGCCAAGGAGACCGACCCTAAGATAGCTTATATTTTCGCTCTCGATCTAATATTAGTCGGCATTGATACGGCAAGTAGCGCAAAGTTATAAATTGTAATTACATTATAAAATTATATGGTGCATATTGTAATTCTAATTATGGTGTAATGGCAATTATCATAAATTAAACGCAGCATGATTAGATGTTTAAAGATAAAGCATGTTTCTTTTCATTGTATGTTATTATAAATTAAATGTGTATAAAGATATTAAATAGTTAAATTAAATATATTACACACAAACACACGTATATATAATAAATTACAGATATCAATGGCGGTGTGTTCAATATTATATCAATTGGCGACTAGACCGGAAGAACAAGAGAAGATACATCAGGAGCTACTGCAGATACTGCCGGATCCTTCTGTTTCTCTCACAACGAGTCATCTGGATCAAGCGATTTATATGAAAGCTTTTATACGCGAGGTGTTTAGGTAATACTAAACGACGTTATTAAACACATTTTGATAATAATTCAATGCTAAATGACAGGACTTTATATTTTCGTCTATGACAATCATCTAGTTACGTTTTAAAAAATAATTAAAAAATGAGAAAGATTTCAGAGCACGGATGTTACAGGGTATATTCCACTGTTATCGGAAACGGCAGAACGTTGCAGAACGACACTGTTATTTGCGGCTATAAAGTTCCAAAAGGAGTATGTGAGATCTCTTTTTTTAACATTTCTCTCTATCGCATTCAATTATATAAAATATTTGTCTACATGTAAAGATCATCGCTATCTTATCATGCACGACACATTTCTGTCAATTCTCTGTCAAAATTTTACATCTGCCTTAAAATAGAGCACTTTTTTGATGCTATTTTTTTATACAATAATACCTTTATAAATAAAAAGTTTTGAGAATATGTATAGTCTCAAAATTTTATTTATCTATACATATATACGTATAAATTGTAATTTTAGGTTCAAGTTGTCTTTCCCACACTTGTCACCGGTAACATGGAAGATTACATCGCAGACTCGAAAACCTTCAAGCCTGCAAGATGGTTGAAGGACGATAACAAAAAATTGCATCCTTTTGCGTCGCTGCCGTACGGTTACGGAGCACGAATGTGTTTGGGCAGGCGATTCGCGGATCTCGAGATGCAAGTTCTTTTAACAAAGGTGCAGCGTGCATTCTACATAGTTTTCTTATTTGATAAGCGCGGCATTTTAACCTGTTAGCCTTGTGTCTTTATAAGGTCAGCTTGTTTTAACTCGAACAATTTAACTCGAACATTTTCACACATCTGATCTAAATTTAATGTATGCAGTTTTTTTTTATTTTGTCATTTAATTATATTTAACATTTAATTTAATAATAATTTTTTGTAATTCAATTTTTTTAAAGTGGACTTTTCTCAATTTTTTAATTTTATTTATACTAACCTATTTAATTAATTGTTTTAAAAAGTTTAATTTTGCATAATTAAAAAAAATTGATATTAACAATTTAAAATAGCGATAATTATAACGATATTATTTTTACAGCTCCTGAGATCATACAAGTTGGAATATCACCACGAGCCGTTAAAATACAAAGTCACCTTTATGTATGCACCCGATGGAGAACTTAAATTCAAAGTAATAAAAAGATAGCTTTTACATTAAGGTTTCCTGTAAGTCTCGCGATATATTGTAAGATAGATTTAAAACAAATAAAGAATGCTAGAACGAAGAAAATATCTCAAAATTTGCATATTAATATTGCTTAATATTGATAAAATATATAGTAAATGGAACACATCTAAAATGATCTATTTATATGTAAAATGTGTTTTAGAAAGAAACATTGGTAATACGTAATATTATATATATTTATTAAAGAGAAAGTTTATAAATATAAACAATTAATATTAATAATATTTTTATTTCTTCTGAAAAATTATCTCTCGATAAATCTCAGTTTCAGTGGTCCTTTCGGTGTGTACATCGGATTGACGTAATATTCCAATTTTTCATAATGATATTCTACTTTATAAAATTGCAGAATCTGAAACAAAGAGAGAAAAAAAATTTTTTTTTTTTAAATAATGTAAATAATATAATAATAAAAATTAACTATTAGATTCTCGAGATAAAATATTTTGTTATTGCATGACAGTTGCTAGAATATATAAATATGGTAATAAAAATTACCTCAACAATTATATCGTAAAATTACAAACCAGCGTGTTCATTTCTAAGGCGATAAAACGTTAATTGGCAAAATTATATTGTATTATCGTAAACAATTCTTGCGACATATGAAATAATTTTTGTATAATTACTCTCGCTGTGCGTAATGCTGTCACGATAAATAAAAAAAATAATTATGCGTAGTGTAAAATTAAAGAAATATTTATACAAAATAAAATTAATTTCCGCCGCTTAAAATTGATAGACAGAAATAATAATTAACTTATGATGCAATTTTTTCATTATTAATTATATAAGAAAAAAATCAATTTTAAATTTATCAGAGAGTCTGTCGATAAAACTAAAATTTTAGCACATACTCTATATGTTCCCAGCCCAATAGATTAGTACTAACAATACTAACAATAAGAAAGTGAAGTCGTTGACTTAAATTAGTGAAAGCGCATGGATTTTTTTTCTATACTTTGCGGTGCCTTCGAGTACCTCCGGCAATTACAGGTCACTTCTTACCTTGCTAATGACGATAATTATTTCGAGCTCGGCAAATCGTCGCCCAAGACACATTCGTCTGCCGTAACCAAAAGGAAGTGACGCGAATCTGTGACGGACTTTATCTTCACCCAACCATCGTTCTGGAAGAAACTCGTGACACCGTGGAAAATACTTCTCCAAGTTGCTAATGACACAGTGTTGAAATACTACATGCACCTGAGAACAATTAACATTCATAAAAAGATGTTATTTTCATTTGTTGATTTATGATGGAAAAAATTCTTCAAATTGTAATTAAGAAATGTAAATAACTTTAAAATCTCAAATCAAATAATAATTTCATTTTATATTGTGATTATACAATTAATATTCGATTTTTTATTGCTTCATTAACACCCAATTGCACTATCTCTGACAAATCTAAGTAAAAAATAATTTTTTTTTCTTACTCCTTTCGGCACGTGATAGCCGCCAATTATAGTGTCCGAAGTCGTACTTCGACCGTTGCCTAAGACAACTGGATACATTCTAATTAAAAATGAAAAATATAAATATTATGATACATAATAACACTTACTCTATTGAGAGAACATGAGTTGTAGTACTATAACTTTATTGCGAAACAAATTTAAAAATGCATATCCACTTAATTTCAACAAACCTTAGAGTTTCTTTAATGCACGCTCTTAAGTATTTTAAATTATCGATATTTATCGCTTCGAGAGATGTGTCTATTTGCGGGAGGACATTGCAGATTTCTTCATACGCCAACATCTGCTTTTCTGGATGTAACGCTAACTGATAAAGCACTGAAGCCACTGTAGTCGAGGTCTGCAAATAATTACCCTCTTTAAATATGTGAATTGTTAAAGGTATAAAGTTATAAAGTGCAGAAAAATATTTACTTACTGTATCAACGCCAACCAAGAACAAATCTAAAGCGAGAATAGAAGCTACTTTTGTATCGCCCTCCAGAGCTAGAACTCTTTCCAAAAGGGACAGTTCTTTGTCCGAATCCATGTTGTTCTTAGCTCTCAACAGAGCACTATCTGTATACTTCGATATTGTACTAATTGTAAAATATAACAAAATGATTTATATAAATAATATAAAAAATAAATAATATACATGTATTTTTATATTATTTATATATTACATTAATTTATATATGTTATTTTTAAAATATATAAATTAATGTAATATAAATAATAATAATAATGAGTCATAATAATTTCGCTATATATAACAATGTAATTAAGAATTTTTTAAAGGAAAGGGACTACGTGTTTCGATTATTGCAATATGTTTTACCTCACAATAGTATCCAAAGAATTTACATATTGTTGCCATGTGGGTGTATTAAAGATTTTCCAAAAAGGTATCTTTAATTCAAGCACGGGCACGTTTTTGAAAAAAGTGATCAACGCATCTATGAGTCTTTGCGTCCCCGCATCCGCGTTGTCATCAAAGCAACCTAAACGCACATCCAACGCGACTCGTGCAATCGCTGGCAACAAAATTATTTATTACATTTATTTATATTCATTTATACATGTATTAAATATCTTATATAAGCTTATATGTATAAGCTCATCTTTATTGTAAAAATTATTGAATTTTTCAAAGATTAATGTCGACATTTTAAAAAAATATTTACTTATATGTAATAGATACATCTTTAGTCAATTACATTTAATAATCGTGGAATCTTATTATTATATAATTTAGAGATTCCATCTTTTCGAAATTTTCTTTATTACAGATTATTTTTTGATCTAAAAAGAAAAACCTTTTTATATACAATTCTTCGAACGATTCAATATTTTTACAAGTGTCATACAAAATTCTTTAAATCTTGTCTACCTCGTCGTACATACTTACATTCTAAGGACCACTTATGCAGCTCGTTGAGAAAGTCATTAGGTACCTCGTGCTTCTTATCTCGTATTTTTGCTATTCTATAAAAAGAAGAAGAGGATAAATGACGTCTGAAGATGACATAAAGATGATTAAGCATTTGTGTCCACAAATAAACGGTGAAAGTTAAACAAGATGCCTTGAAAAAGTACCATTGTTTAAAATGACATTTGTATGAAGCAACAAAATCGGCAAACCTGTGGAGAAATGCTATGCTCGCTTCCTCGATCGCGCCGATATACATCCTCGCGGTCCGCGGCTGCAGCATCACTTGCTGTACCTTGCTCCGAAATTTGTACCAGCTTTCACCGTGACTGCAATATGTAGGAAGGAAAGGAGAATTAAAATCGAAATAGTATAATAGTGTGTGATTATCACTCTTTCATCTGTCCAATAAAAAATTTCGAGTATCCTCGAGTATTGGAATGATGTCAAGTACAGAATTGAATAATTTAATTTAACGGCTTACACGGCAATTACACCGGGATTATCCTGAAAAAAATCTTTCCGCAATACATGTTTATAGTAGTCAAGTGACGGCATCGAAGGTCGATGGGGCATTTTTTCTTCCCTCCGAAAAATGCGCTCGATTTCATCTGCATCGTATACGAATACCATATCCGGTCTACCTAAAAGTCCTTCTATCTTCACGATGTCTCCATATTGATCGTGTAATTTCCTTGATAATTTATCTACTGCCCGTATATCGAAGTCTCCTAAAATAATTTTTTAATTAAATTTTGTGATTTAAGAATATTAATTTTCTTATTTTTGATTCTATACTTTTTATTTTAAAAATCTTAACAACATATTATATTAATTGCAAGCAACAGCTGTTTTGTCACAGATATATCAGTTTGCGCGTATTTAATTAATAAATTTTTTTACAATCATTTTTTTTCAAAATTATGTAATTATACAAATAATGAATGTATTTGTCTATGAAGTATACATGAGAGCTTTTTAATATTTGATTTTTACTATTTGTATACTTAAAATTTTAAATTAAAATGTTTGCCGTCCTAAATAAATTCATTATGCGGAGTAAATCATATTTACAAAGAGTTTCATTAAAGCTATTGATTCTGCTAATGTTACGCAAATAAATTAATATTTACAGATATCAATCGGATTTGCAAAAAAGAAGAGCAATTCAGTTAATTAAAATGTAAACTAAAAATAATTTCATTTCTTTGTTGTTTAAATAAGAAAAAAAAGAAAACTCACACTAAAAGTAAAAGATATTAAGAAAGAATATACTGTAACGTCAAAAGAAGTCTAAATAAACTCTGTAACAAGAACAGTCGGAAATGTGACTTGCTATTTGTTTAGGAGAAATTACTCAGTCGTACCTAAAAATGGGAGAAATCGCCAGGTGTTGCCCAATAAAGGGATCGGCTTAGGTCCTGGAATGTCCGAGTATGGGCGATGTGACAATAACTCTTGTTTCTCAACATCCATGGCTAATGTCGTTTTGTCGCTCTTCATCTCAAATTTGACGAATCGTCGTAAGAATGCCTTTGTGTATTGTCTCAATATAGCCATTTGTAGCCAACTATACAATCAAAATGATTTAATTTTCATGAAATATCTATTCTCACTTAAACTAATATTTCTATATATTTATAATTACACACAATCGAAATTCTAATTACTTTTTACTATCTATTTTTTATTACCCGAAATGGCACGTAAAAATTATCTGAATTTTGACGATGTTTTTTATTGTCAATTGCAAGTAAATTTAAATTTATTTATTTTTAACATACATATAAACTTTTATTTTTGAATTTGTTTTTTAGAATATTTTTAAAAATAGTAAATACCTATATATGCTTATGTTTTTTTTATTTTTTATACGATGTTTATATAAAAATAATCGTATTTTGTATAATTATAGGATAGTTAAAAAAATTGCATGCAATACAAATTTCATTTAAGGAAAATTGATTACATCGACTCGGAACGCATTCTTCGCGTAATATTGTCGCATTTAGATAAAGAATGCATATGAAATTTACATGGGGAAATTCAGCGCAGTAAAATAAGAAAGCGATTCTACATATGGTGAATGTAATACATATGACACAACAGTATGATATAATGCTAATCTTTATGCGGAAATGTCTCATTGTTGGAATGTCTTTGAGTGTAGAAAGTACTAATTTTATGCATTTATGTTTCGTAAAGTAGGCGGATAATCATATTCAATTAAAACTTGAATATAAAAGAAAGAGGAAGAGACATAAAATTCGGATAAACATAGTGACATTTAAACTCCTGAATCTATTTAAAATAAATTTCTTCTTAAAAATGTTGCATATATTAGTACTAATTTGCATGTATCAGTTTTATCTTTAAGAGATCAGCATTTATAATCTTGTATTATCATAATAATATGCATGACATATACGACATTACATAAATGATTATCGTAAAATATTTTTAGAAATGAATGACATTCTCGTAGAACGTAAAATATTAATGTATTATCGAAGATATATAATATTAAAAATATTTATATTATTTTGGAATCTAGAAATAATTTTACAAAAAGCTCATGAAATAAATTATTAATTAATAATTTATATTAATATAATTGATATAAATTAATAACGAAGAAAAAGAGTTTGAAAAGGTAGTTACATTTTTATAAATATATATAAGAAATATCAATAAAAAATAGAGATTTACATCAAATCTTATAGAATCTTATTTTCTATAAAACATGTATAAATATTATTTCGATGTATTAAATAAATATTATTTTCAATCTTATTTTCTCTAAAACATGTATAAATATTATTTTGATGTATTAAATAAATATCAAAGACAGAAATAAAAAAATAGGAAAATAATCGTGGCAATTTTCTTCGAGAGAAATCGTGATACCGGTAGATCAGTAACTGTGACATTCGCAATTCATACGTGCAATGCACTCGTTGCACCGTAAATTGTCACAACTTTCTCATAGATTGTTACAATTACAATTTAGGTACCGTTTAATGACGCGGATCACGAACACGCATTTACATCAGCATATTAATAAAAGCAATTAAAAAGAGCATGTTAATAAGAGCATGTTAATAAGAGCAATTAATAAGAGCGTAAAAAAATAACAGAAACATTAAGATCGAGACGTTTGCGCGATTACAATATAATCAAAAATACATATTATATATATATTTTATATTAAAAAGGATATAAAAAACATATAATACATATATATTTACGGTATATGCGAATCTTTTTTTATATAAAAATATAAAAAAAGAATTATTAAATCATTTGAGTGTATGCTCGAAATTTCGATATAATAAGATAATATAATTTCGTAAAATAATATACAAATATAAAATAATATACAATAAAATAATAAAAGTATAACTTTTTATGAAATACCATCTAATGATCAACTTACTATTATAATTTATGAAAAATAAAACAATATAATTTGAAGAAAATTTGAAAATTAATAAAAAAAAGATAAAACTGATAAAAATCCTAATTCTAAAAAATATAAATTAAAAAATATGTGATACTAAAAAATAAAATTTATAAAATACATAACAAAAAAAAAGATATATTAATTATATAATTACAATTATAACTATAATTAAATATGTAACTATATCAAAAAGTTGACAAAATAATTAAATTTTTTTTCTTCTAAGTAATGAATCACTTTTTAATGTAAACTTTCTTTCCATTTAAATTCAATAAAAAATATTTTTATTTCTAATTATTCTAATAATTCTAATTATAACAAAAAAATATTAATAAAATACAAATATTACACTTAATAATAGATTTAATTATAGATTAAATCAATAAAAGTTTGATTTAATAGCAAATTCGGCACACATGTAATTGACTCTATTCTAGTACTTCTCTGACATAATGCACAATTGTCTTCCTGTAGTCTCAAACTATACTGTCAGAAAAGTCAATACAACATTTTTGCTCTCGTTCAATTTTTTTCGATTGTCCGGTCCGAATATAAATTTATCACTACACTACAGAGCAGTTTTCATTTATTTAACACAACAATCTCAATGCACTAAGAAAACAAGCTCAATCCGAATATATGGCATCGGAAAAGTTCGCACTTTCATCATGAACACTCAATCATGGACACTAATGCATGCGGGTAAATTCATTAAAAATGATTTATTATTATGGACAGCTTTACAATTTGAAATTTAATATTCATAGATTCGATTTTTTGAAGATTCTTACCTTTATGTTGTATACGCGAAAAAATCACAATCTGACTGGAGTTTTGTTGCTTTGCTTAGCACTAAAATACTTTATTGGAGGAAGTTTGAAAGAAAACTACGAGTGGGGGAATAAATGAAATTGGAAAGGGGAAGTGTTTATATGGACTATGTAGTACTATGGGCGCAGCCAGATCTTTTTGGAGAGAGGGGAGCTAGATGAATATGTCTCTATATCTTTGGAGATTATCATTTATTTTTTTATTGAAAGTTATGTACAAAATTTTTTCATGGAATTTTTAGTTATTAATTTGAAGTCTTGGAAGGGAAAGAGCTCAAGCCTATGCCATTAACTATAGAATAAAGCCACAAGCATTTAAAAAAAGAACGAATAAAATGCACAAACTGAATGCATTGCGAAAGTAAGCTCAATCCAAATAGAATGGAATAAAGACAAAAGATATTAAAAAAGAAAAAGAATAGAATGCATACGTTTTATAATTGATTCACTTTAAATAAAATAATTCAGTATACATAAAATAAGAATTAAGATGTAAAAGTTTAAATAATAAAAAAATTTTTTTTAATTTAAAAAATTTTTCATTGTTAAATGATTTTTTAAGTTTATTTCATATTCATATACATTAAACATTATGCGTACTTATATACTTAATAAAAATTATTATAATTCTTTCACTTTAATACACTTTAAGATCCATTCGATGATTCGTACCATTTCGATTTTTTAATATTAATACCTTTCAATTTGCTTCTGTAATTATTTAGAAGCATATTAAAGTTTGTATCATTTGCATCTAAGTCACATTTTTTTACTTGCTTCATTGTCTGCAAAAAAACACAGGAAATATATTAAACAAAAAATATTATACTCTGTATGTAAAAAAAATTTTAAATATGTAAATTTAAAAAAATTAAAATAAAATTTTTAAAAATGCATGTGTCTGTGTGTGTGTGTGCGTGTGCGTGTGCGTGTGTGTGTGTGTGTGTGTGTGTGTGTGTGTGTGTGTGTGTGTGTTGGTGTGTATGTGTGTGCATAGTACGCGCAAAGTACAACGTATATGATAAATTATATAATAAATCAATATATCTTACTGCCATATTATCTTGCATTTTCTTTGTTTTCGCCTTTTTAGCAACTTCCAATTGTTTAATTGTTTTAGTTAATTTTTTCTGTTTTTTAACAGCCCGCATATGCAATTCAGCTTGTGACTTAAGTTTGAAATTTGATCGTAATTTATCCTGTCCTAATTTGCTGGTAATGCCAGTGTATGATTTTTCATTCAATTCGTTTTCAATTACTTTTCTAGCTTTAATTCGTTTAGTTGGTATTTCTTCTTCAGCATCTTCATGTTTCCTCTTATTTTTATTTCCAGACCACATAGGATTACGTTCGCGACTTTTCTGAATTCTTCTTTCCTTTGCGTTTACCAAAATACGGTTTTCTATCGAGAATCCAACTATAGGTCTCTATATGTTATTTGTAAAAATTTAATAAAGAGTCGTGAACAATACACATAAGTAACAATAATCGAAATAAATTTATAACTTCTTACCCTGTGTTTGGAAAATATATTCGGGTTATTATTTATACTTCTCAAAGCTTTAAGCGCATCTTCATGACTGGTAAATGTAACAAAACCATACTCCTTTGATTTTCCTTTTCCAGTTGCATCAACATTTTTCAAATCACGCATAACTCGGGCCTTAAAAATATTTCTATTAAAATTACTGCCTACATAATTTTTTACATCATTAAATACAACATTTATATTATTCTAAATGATTTTTAATCTAATTACCTCCTTTATAACAGCTTTAGGTCCACTATGATTTTTAAACAATTGTCTAAGTTTTTCATCATCAAGATCGGATGGTAAATTGTGAACAGCGAGTCGCACTCTCGATATGAACATGTTCAAATTACGCAACATCTGCGATTTCCACCGTTCTAATCTCAAACGTTTTTCCATATCAGACATCGATACTTCTGCCGCGGCTGGACTTCCAGCCAGCACAACTAGAAATCAACAACAGATATATTAACATTTCTGTATATAATATTCGCGTTTTATATAATAACACAATATAAGCGTTATTACCTCCTTCTTTAACAAGGTACAAATTTCTCGAATCTTTAGTCCTTTGTTTATTTAAATTCGTTTTATTTTCTACTTCATTCTTGTGCAATGCTCTATGCGTCTCTATTATTTGATTATGTAAACGTAACTCAGTTCCAGCCAATAAACACTTTTCAGCATCTTCAATATGCTACAATAACAATGTTTTCCATGTAATTGTGCTATTAAAAAAGTAACTACAGAATTTAAAAAAAAACTAACATTTACATATAAAAATAAATTAACAAATCTTACCTTAAATTTAACAAATGCAGTGCCTTTGGAATATTCTGTCAAAGGATCAATGCATACGAGAGCATAATAAATAGGTCCAAATTGCTCCATAAGACTTTTAAGTTCATTATTTTTAACAGAAAATGGTACATTTTTTAGGAAAACCGTTCTTCCTTCATTAATGTCGTTAGATATTCGTCGCGGATGTTTCGCATCAAAACAATTTTCTTTCTTTTCATTTTCCCTCTCTGTTTTAATAACAGATTGATCAATAGTAATATTGACATCATCATCATCCTCATTACTATCATTATCATCTTCATCCTCATTATCACTATCTTCTACTTCAGACTTAATTTCTGTCTCATCTTCCTCAGACTCAATCTTCTCTTGTATATTCTTCATTGTAACTTCTTTGCTATAAAAGTATGAATAAAATATTATAAAAATATCTAATTAAATATTAAATTAGGAAAGAAAGAAAAAGAAAAAAATGTGAGAAACAGATTGTTTAGAAGAGAAATTATGATAAAAGTCCTAGAAAATATATAAAATATATAAATTAGATCCATTAGTACATATATAATTTGAATTTTCAAGTACCTATCTGATTCAGCATTCGATTCACTATCTTCATTCTCACTGCTATTAATTATTTTTATTTCTGAAGTATCATGTACTTCATCTTCGTCAATAGGTTCAGTTTTGATTTCAGGTTTTACATCTGTATTGTTTTGAGAAAATTTATTTTTAGGAACAGCCCAATCAACTATCATAGGCCTGTCCAAAAGAGATTGCATATTTGCATAATGTATCGCTTTTGCAGCACTTTGTACAACATTAAATTGCACAAACGCAACTCCAATTTGTTTACCATCAGATTTGGTTAAAATCTTTATTTCACCTATTTCGCCATATTTAGAAAAAAATTCTTTTAAATTGTCCTCTGTAACCTTAAGAAAAATGTTTCTTATTTAAAAATACTATTAAATATAAGAATTTAAAGCATATTCCCTTAATTATATATATAACAAATACCTGGAAAGATAAATTTCGTATTACAATTCTAGCTCGTTTTTTCTGTTTTTTCATCTTTTGAAGCTTTCTCTTTTTCTGCTTGTTTAAATTATCCTTTTCTTTTGTAAATTTCTTCTTATGTACGTTATTATCTTCATTATCTTCTTCCTGAGCATCTTGAGAAGGTTGCTTTTCATTTTGATCAGTTTCTTGATTCCCAGAAAAGTCTTCTTTAAGTTTTTCTCTAAATTTGGATTTTGATATAGCCCAATCACAATTTATAATTCTTCCTATAAATATACATAAAATTATGATAAAATCAAAGTCATATATCAGAAAAAAATTAAAACCAAATTCTACAAATACCAAGAAATTCCTTTTTATTGGTATTAAATATTGCTTTCGAAGCATCTTCTACACGTTTAAATCGTATAAAACCACATCCAACTAAGTTTCCATCTGGGCGTTTCAGAAGACTTACTTCTGTAATTTCACCAAACGGCTCATAAAATCTTTTTACATCTTTTTCTGTTACCTAACAACATATAATTAAATAATATAATATAACTCTTATAAATTAAGTATCATACATAAAAAACTAAATTATATTAGCAAATTTATATATATATATATATATATATATAAATGTGCATATATAATTTTTTAAACCTAATCAATTGAAATAGTAATACATTTCTTATTATATATTAAATCAAGTGTTTAAATAGATACCTTAAAAGGTAAATTTCTCACAATTATTCGAGAATTTTGACCATTTTCATCCGCATTATCTATTTTATCTATTTTATCTGTATTGTTAATCTTTTTTAATTTTATTTTCTGGCGATATATCCAAGATTTACCATTTCTTTGACCTAAACATATGTAATACAAGTATGTAATACAAGTAACTACATGAATTGCATTAGATTACTATTTGTAAATAATATTATTGAAAGTCTTACCATATGGTTTACCCATTTTTTAAATAAATTCACAACTTAATTTCAGTTCTTTGAAATAAGGAGTATCTTACAATAGTGAGTCCTTTGAAGTAATGAATATATATTTTATGTTTCTTATTGTCTATAATATAAAATGTTAAATTCAATTATGGAATAACACTCATAAAATTTATAATAGTCAATTTATATAATTCATAAAAATTATCTGAACAAAAAACATCTACTTCTTAAATTACAGATTACCACCAATTACAATCACACTGTCGCACACACTTAACGTGCACGTGCTCATATGGTTAAGTGTGTGTTCAGAAATTTTACCCGTGGAATAAAGTAACATTTTAGACACGTGTTCCACTAGACGTTCACAACGCTGGGATCATTTTATCTTTGTCGCTCATCAAAAGTTAAACAAAGACAGATGGTGCTCACGTGCATTAAATTATCAAATAGAATGTAACCTTAATTGACCAATCAGTACAAAATATAAAGATTTCTTTGTTCTGATTGGTCAATTCAATCTTATTTCACGGATAGGATTGTCGAACGCACTCTAATCTGAAAGATACTCGAGACTTGAAATCACAGATATCTATATAATATAGATGTCTGTGCTTGAGATTCAATAAATATCTCAACATAATAATGTCGCAGTTAATTAATCGATATTTCTTATACATTTCTCAACAAAATGAGAATTCTTATTTGCCAATTATTTAAAAATTAAAATAATACTTTTCATATAAAGTTTTGAAAGAAAAAAAAACCAAGGAAAATTTAATAGAATCTATTTTATATAAAAAAAAGTTAAATTCAAAAGATACAAGTTCTCAACAAAATCCATATAAAATACAATATAATCACAAGCTTAATAAATAATATTTTTAAAAAATATAAAAAATTAAGATTTTATTAAAATTAAGAAAATAGAAGAGACAGAAAAATAGAAAAGAGAAGCTTGAATAAGGAATCATATTTCCTTGCATTGTCATAAATGAAAAACTTTGTAATAACTCTCTATCCTTCTCACTTTATATAATCTCTCTCTTCAATACCATATTAATCACCGATTAAGTTAATTAAAGTTATAAACATTTAAAATTTAATTTGTACGAAATTATTTAAAAATCTTACCTTCTATATAATATATATATATATATATATATATATATATATATATATATATATACATATATACAACAAAGCTCTATCAATACATGTCTCAGAATTGTTTCACACGAATAAAATAATACTCAATACATATAGCATAAGATAATTGAAATTAAATGCCTTGAAGGTCACGAAAGAAAAAGAAGGAACCTAATAATAGGAGTAAAACGGAGCGACGTGTTTGACAAGTAGATTATGTAATTTTGAAGCATGATCAGACCAAAGACCAAAGACCAAAGAGTAAAAGGAAAGTTCTTTGGATAAGACACATAAGTTTTCGAACCGATTGGAAGAGGGCGCGATGAGCCGATGGCGCCTCGTCCCGTCTGTTTGGCGACTGCTTCGCGCGCTGCTCGCGCCTGAAGCGAAATCGATACCGCGCGCTTCGATAGTACCGAAGTATGGCCGAAAGCGGACTCTCATGTCTGCTAAAGACAAAATAGCGAACAGCAGCAACGGTCGACGTAACAGCAGTGCAGCAGCATCAGCCGCGTAGGTGTTATTATGCCCGAGTTAAAGGTGTATTATTTGCTCCTGCTGACGCTACTGGACACGACGTCGCAAACCAACGTGCCGTCGCACGATCATAATGGTGAACATCTCTCTTTCTGTCTCTATCTGTCTATCTCTCTCTCTTTCTCTTCCCGCAACTATTTCAATGCTGATCGAAAAGATTCGCTTATGCTGTAATGACAAGCGTCGCGAGTTCGAACGAATCGTCGCAAAGCGTCGAGATGCTCGATGACATTCGTAAGGAAGCGCGATGCTAAAGCCTCCGCGGATATAAAATTCCGCAGGATACTCTTCGCGATGAAGGTCACGTTGCGCGCGAGCTTTACGCGCCAAGCATCGTCACGCGACCCGCGCGTCCCGGCGAACCGCGTCTCGGCGGTCTGTATTTTTCGAATTTTTTTTCAGAGTAATTATCGGGATAAGGACGATATAACCTCGCGTTCTGTCTATCACGACTGACGTGTTTATGTTACGCAAGGCGCGATATATGCATGTCATAGGTTGCACTTCGCGAGAATAATGCGCATGTTTGCTGTAATTGTATGTTAAAAAAAAAATTTTTTTTATACCTATATTTTTGTACATTTCTTTAAATATGTTTGAAATTTCACACTGTGATAGAAATTTTATTTGTGCAAAGTTAAATTAGACTGTTTGTTATACATTGTGTATTAGATATTGCTAAATGTAATTATCAACTATTTGTACAATCTTTGCATATTTTTAAATATACTTGTTGATTCTTGAAACACTGTAAGTCTATGAACATGGATATTTTATTTCAGTAACATGTATTTAAACTATTTTAAATTCTAATATATTTTAATATTTTATACTCTTTGTTTCAGAAAACAAAAATGTTCCATATCTTTTGGATGATGTGTCGCCATTATCTGTGCATAAGGTCAGTAATTTTCTTATATATAATTTTTTTATATAGTTATATATTAAATAGTTATGAAAAAGGTACTTGTAAATACAAAATTAAAATCATAAAATATATCCATTTATGAAAATAATAATAAAATAATTGTCAAATAATTATAGATTATTAAAATAATGTGACACATATATATAGTATAAAAGATACTAAATTGAAACTCTGTTATTTGTAGGATTTTGCTAACACAGTACATGGAGCTGGGTAAGCATAATACTTGTTATAATTTTTTCTTCTGATATGTTAGTTATATAGGGTATCCTATGTATGTATCGCGAAAAACTTTGCAAGCTTTGTGTCAGTTTCTTATAATTCCAAGTTTTACAAAAAAATGTTTAACTTCATTATACTTGTAACCATTAAAGTGGTCTTAGTGTCGTACTTTTGTTTAATATTATGAATCAGCAACATTTACTAAGCTTAAGTGACCTTCGAAACCACTAATAAACTAAAGATAAGATAATTGCAAGTTGTGTATGTATGTTATGTATTTTTTAAAAAAAGAAATAGAAGGATGATTTTTTTTAAATATTTTATAAAAATTAATTTAAAAGTTTATTATATGTATCTTGTTTCTACTGATTAAAAAATTTAATCAGGCTTGGAGCAAAAGTATGTATTATTAAAAAATTTGTGGTGGATAATTATTTCATTATATCATACATAAGAGAAAAAAGCCAAAAGTCTAAGCTAATTTTGCTTTACTAACCGTATGTTTCTTATACCTCTCCTATTTTCAATGTCCACTATTAGAAATATGTATTCAATTATATAACGACTAATTTCTGAATGGTGATTATATTTTTATAAGGGATACTACATCGGACGAGGATAAAATGGAAGATTTGCTCTCTCACATTTCTTTTGAGCCAAGCATTTTGGACTTTAAAGAAAGGTGAATACTGTTTAATATAGAGCATTCTTGATTTAATATCAAGAATATTATGTAATAGTATTCTTATATAATAATATTGTACATTTTTATAATATTATGTAATATTATGTAATATTTTTCTTCTTAGACAACTTGGTATTCCTCACCAAGAAACTGTGATCGTATTTAACAAAGATCACAATAAAACCATACATCTTTCATCGATATCTGGAAATACACGGCATTTCCATTCATCATTTTTTCAAAGCAAAGTAAGTTAGAGTATAATGGTAATTTCTTGCAATTAGAACATGAAAAATAAATTAAAGTGTACTTTAACTCTTATACCATATGATAACTGAGCTGATATGGTAACTTATTATATTATGATATCTCTAAGTATTAAATTTACTTAAGTAACTTAAAAAAAAAATATGGATATACTGAATTAGCTAGTATTAATTATGTTGTATTTACCTCAGGTAATTCCACCATTAGGGAACACGACATTTAATGTTGTCTTCCTTGGTCGAGACGAAGGTGATATCGACACACACCTTTTTATACACACTTTAGATGGGACACTAAAGTATCAGGTAAGAGAGACTTATTTCAGTCGTAGTTTCAATTATGCATATGTGTACGATGTGTTGCATAATAAGATGCTTCTACATCTGCAGGTCAAAGGAATAAGTGTTAGTAGTCCTTATAGACTCCGACCTGTAGTCGTCAACTTACCATTAAATGCATCTTTTACACCTCTTATATATATGCACAATCCACATCCGGAAGCTTTACAAGTATGCGAAAATATTTATATTGATTACACACAAATATTTACATGTTTTAGTCACTTTAATAATTTACGTCTGTTGCATAAATAAAGGTGGTGGAAGTATACAGCAGCGGTGGAGAATTTCAATTGGAATTACCATCGGGCGAACCGGAAGGTACTCGAGAATTATGGGAAATTCCACCTTACCAAACGAAGCCTATCATCAGACTAACTTTTAATGCTTATGAGGAAAAAAATCATACGGCATATATTAGGTTGGTTAAACAAAATACAATATTGTATTTATGCACATATTAATATACATAATATATATGGAATATATGTTGCAGGTTTAAAGTGAATAACACTGCTGAAATCCTTGTGGTAGCAGTCGAAATAGAGGTCAAAAGTGGAGCTGGTCTTCATTGGGGTGGGAGTTCTGGAATAATTAATTTAGGTATGGGTGGTTCATTACAGCCGCCCATTCGCCACCCTATTGCTTTAAAAAACTCCGCGAAAAAAGCAATCAAAGTTGTGGTAAGTTGTATCAACGAACCGTTTAAGTTTTTCCGAGTGCAGAAGTGATTTCTAAAGAGAACATTTCGACACATTTCAAGATATTAAACTAAGCAAACGAAATGTTTGTCGTAGAATATTATAAATACACCTGTATCAAAAGCATTAAAACTGCATTTTGAGCCAGCAATAATTCCAGGAGAGACAGATATACCAATCGCCATTGGAATGCTGGTTTATGATTGTAAGATGCAACAGTGTCGATTATTTCGTAAAAACACGAATTACGTTTATTACTCTAGTTAAAATAATTTCGTAATTATCTTTTCAGGGAAAACCGGATTGGATCTGCAACACTTTAAAGGAAAATTGATAATAAAAGCAACAGGTCCAGGTGGCTCTAATCAAAAATTAGCAATTCCATGGGTAGCTCAAGTGCTGCAGGGTGGATTAGAAGTAAACACATCGATTACCCATTATTGTTCTCCACAGTCTAATCAAGCCCGAAACTTTAGCGTGGTGAACAAATTTAAATTACCACTAGCTATTACGAATGTCACGATGTGTTCGAATGCGAAATCGCTTTTTACGGTACAAACTTATTATCTTTTTCTAATTAATTAAGTTTCTAACATTTCTTTTTTTTCAGTTATTTACTTTCTAAAATAAAAATACCGTTTGCATGAACTTTCAGATAAAAGATTTTACTCCTATAGTAATAAAACCCGAGCAAAAGGTCAATATATTTTCTTTACAACTTGCCAAAGAACGGAAAGGTGATAACATGAAAATGGAATCGTCGATATTGATACATTCGAACGTATCCGTAACTGAAGTTCCGGTGTTGAGTTACGATGGGAAATTGAGAAAAGTTATGCCGGGTGAAGAGGAAAACGACATGGGAACTATGAATTTCGGCACTGTAGGAAGCGGTACCGAAAACGAGGCAATTTTTGCGCTAGAGAATCAGAATCCTGTCAATGTGGAGCTACATAGCTGGGGTGTGAATATGCCTGGTGCGGTTTTAGAATTGATGGGATGTCAAAATGGTCCCGCGGCTTCGTTGGATAAGGAATTTCGAAATATAACCGTGTGCAGTCATTCTGGAAACGTGAGTCTCCGCATAAAGGATTTTAATTGAGTTTACGAGATTTTTTTTATGCTAAAAATAAATATATTTTTATTTTTTTCAGCAATATATAAAGCCAAAGTTTCTGGCAATTTTTAAAATCAAGGTGAAGACTCCTATGGTCGAGGAAGACACGATTGTCGGCGACGTTTTCGTGCGAACGACATACGAGCGATTTACCTTGCCGGTGTATATGCGAGTTGCGCACGGCAAGATTTCCTTGAAGAAGCTTATTTTTACCGATTGCTTCCCTGTGAGTCATAATATACAATCAGACTCTTCCAGAGTTTTTCCTTGACAAGATATCGTTGTGAGTTTACATTTAATTTCAATGTCGGATAGGGTTCGATCTGTGTGCAACAAGTCAAGGTGCATTCCACGTTTTCAAAATCAATGGAAGTGACGCATATCGCACCTATAAACAAGGACGACAGAATAAAATACATCCCTTTGGAGGAAGCTACCATACCAGTCATATCTAAAGGCGAGAATAGTGTCGGTTCGATACAAATTGATTCTTCGGTGACTTGCAAGCAACATTGTTATCTAGGTTTATCAGTAGACACCAACAGTAAGCATAATACATTAATTATATTTGCAATTTATAAATTTAAGATTTCCCGTTGCATTTTTATTTTTGTAATCACTCTACTATAAAATTATTGTATAGGTTGTGTGTGTGTGCTTAGTTGTTTAACAACTTTAATTAATTACATTTTATTTTATAGCAGGAAGTCAATGGTTGAATACGATGAGCCTTCCCTCGCACACTCGAGACTCCGACTTGAACTTGCTGAACACGCGACACACGCGTTTCGTCAACTCTACCGCGGATGGCTCGTGGGAAAACGTCACGATGCGTTTAGATACGACCGAAGTGCGTAGTCATCGATTTTATGTGAACATTAAACCATATTGGCCGAGTTTGTTGGTCGGAATAAAAAACAAAAGCGTTCTGATGTTTCCACTGACGCAAGTCGGAAATACGTCGTATAGAACGATCAAATTGCATAATCCAAGCACGAGTCCGCTGATAGTTCAGCTGGTTATGGACTGGAGCTATCCTCAAGGAGCACGTCTTTATCATTCTTTGCCAACGAAGTATGTAATTGATCATTTGACCTTCTTGACAGTCGTTTTCGAATTATAAATTAAAAATTATCGATGGAAATTTTAATACTCTTGCAGATTTAAGCCTGTATGCGCGGAATGTTCCTCTACAGTCCCGGAGGAATTTAGGCTAGAAGAGAATGCAGATGAGCGAGAGTTATTCGAGAAACAATGGGGTGTACCAGTAGCGTCTCAATCGGTTCCTTTGTGTTTATACCCTTCGAAAACAAAGATGATTCGTGTGGCATATACACCTTTCTCTGCTTCGGCATCCTCTGGTTTTTTATATATTAGGCAAGTATTTTTATAAGATAAAGGATGAAAAAAATAATAGTGAAGAATTAGAATAATAATATAGCTATCTCACATATTGACGTACGTTTTACGTTGCCTTTCCAGAAATAATATGACTATTTTAGAAGTCCTACGTATGAGTGGTCGAGGCGCGAGCGCGCAATTTAGGTTCGGCAATCGCAAGCCCGGATCAACTGCGCCCCTGCTGTTTGAATTTGTGGATAAGCAGTTTAAAGATTGCGAACGTATGTACGTTTCCTCATCTTTGCCTTAAGGTTTAAATAAAGATCTTTGTGATTTTATGAATTTATTCATTATCTTGTTATTATGTGTTTTCGCAAATTTTGCTGTAATTTTAAAAAACTAACGGGAGCTTTTTACATTGCACACTTTTCAGTAATTTTAATTTAAAGTATCGCAATCTTGAAATTTTCTTTTTTTTCATAATGCTTCTTTTCAGGAGACCGTAGCAAACACGCTACTACCCCCGTTCTTACCGTAAAGCGTTCTTTCACGGCTAGGAACACGGGGGAGCTGCCGATCGAGATTTATGGCTTCTACATTAATGATTGGCTTTGCGAGGGATACGGTTTCAAGATACTCGATTGCACGCCCTTCAAGTTAAATCCGAACGCTACTAAAAGAATCGAGATAGAGTTCACGCCGGATTTTACGTTGTCGCGCGTGGAACGGAAGCTGTTGGTGTTGACAAGCGTGGGACCGAACGAAGACGAGAATGTCGAGAATGGTGTGGTGATACTTAATTTATTGGCGATTTTGCCAGTGCACTCGTTAGATTTGTGCGCGTCTGTGCTCGACAGACCATCGTGGGAACGCGCGTTACAGTGGACGGTAATTAGCATTTCGTCGATAGTGCTAGTGATTGTTCTCGCGGTTTCATTCTTCGAGGCGGACCGAATATTACGGGGAGCCCTGGCCAATTACTCGAAGGAGAGTCCGGTGCAACCGCCTTTGGATCTGAGACTGTTGTCACACATCTCGGTGCACAACTCAACGCAGCTCAGTACCACTAACAAGACTGAGAGAACCATGTCGAACGATGATAAAAACAAGATAAAGAAGGATGAAGCTTGCTTCCCTGACTGGTCGTTGATGAATGTAAAAAAATGTAAGGATAAAGACGCACAGAAAGGATTGAAAATCCCAGACTGGTCTATTGAGGAGGAACGTAGATTTAAATTGGACACCGAGTCTAAAGATTTGCTGTCTTTCAAGCGATGCGAGGAACCGTCTAATGTAGATAACACTACTAACGCCTTAAATGTGACGAATACGTACGGATTGAAGAAGAAGAATAATAGCAAGAAGCAAAGCAACGCTCAAGAGACTCAATCGGACAATTGTTCGGCGAATGATTTGCTCACGGACTCTCAATTGGTTCAAGAAAAAAAGTATACCGTTAATGTGGTTACAAAGTCCAGTCCAATATCCAACAGAAAAGGAAAAGTACAATCTATGCAACCGAACGTCAAAGAAGAGCCGAAGTTACTCGATCATGAGGTTCAAGTGGACTCGGGAATAATCAATAACAATCGGATTAACAAATCGGATAACAAACGAAATAAGCAAACGAATAGCACCACAAATAATAATAGTAACCATAATAATCACGTTTCTTTGAAAAAGCTTGAATCAACGGGCGTTCAAAAAACCATTCACCTTTCAGAAGAAGAAACTTCATCTACGACAACGGAGAGTTCGACCCACGATGAAACAACATCCTGTAAAGTAAGTGTTAGTTATGTTGATTCATTGAAGGATATATAAAAAAATTTTATACATGATAATATTTTTTATCCTTTTCATATTACTATATTTTATTAAAAGATATATATAAAAAATGTATAAATTTTAAAGAAATTTATAAAAAATTTTAGTTTGTCTTAATTATATTTTACTTTCTAAATAATCTTATATGTATATTATATATATAAAATAATTAGAAATAATTATATATAATTTATACAAGTACAACTTATATACATATGTATATATCCTTAATTATATTTTTGTCAAAAATTGGACATTGCCTAAAAGTTTTGAGCAAATAGGTTATTTCCACAGAGTATGAACAAATTTTTCTTTTCTAATTTTTAATCAGAATTTTGATCAACCGTGCGGGAAGCAAGAAAAGCTCCAAAGAAAGCCGATATCTAAAAAAAGTAAACCTCAGTCTATTCCTCCTGTGCCATGCATAGATTATAAGGATAATTACGAAGGTGACTGTGATGACGACGAATATGATAAGGAGAGGCAGAATAATCCAAATAGATGGAAAACGAGCTCTAGTAGATCCAGCGCAAAACACCATGTTCATACTTCACGCACTGTTGAGTCATCCTTCAAGTTACCACGTCAAAATAAGAATCCACCACGGAAGGAGAAGACAGTGCAGAAACGTCGTGCAACTGATAAAACACACATCAAATGTATGTTATTCATGTATTATAAATATATTACAAAATCTATATAAACCAATATTTATCAATTTATAATATTTAATCATATAAATTTATATATATATATATATATATATATATATATATATATATATATATATACATATATATATATACACACTAATCAAAGAACACTGATATCTGTAGATAATATAAAATCTTTCAGATTTTGTGTATCTTGTATAAAAAGATATACTTTTGTATCTTTTATATCTTGTAAAAGATTTATAAAAATTCTTATTTGTTACTGTTATAGCTGCTCCCGTAAACGGAAACATAAACCCAAAAGAGGACGTAACGCGTAGTATAGGAACAACAATTCCCACTCCATTACCGCCTCCGCCGTCTTGTTGGGGCGAGAATAGAGCTAAGTTCAGCGACGTGGTAGCTCGAAGTCAGGAGATCGTCTTGCCGTTCTCCAATTTAAATCACATAAATCACAAAAGTCAAACAAATACATCAAATCTGCCTACGGTGTTTGGTACCGACGTCAAAGACGTTCAGTATGCTAAACCACAGTCGCAAGAGTTGCAAACATCGAAGGAGTACAGTTTGATGTCAAAACCAACTTCTTTCTGTATTGCATCATTGGACAAAGATAAAGCACTCAATTCGGAGCCTCTAATCTTACAGTCAGATTTACAACATGCGAACAGTTATTTCATCAATACTTTCACAGAACATCCTGTAAATATCACAATTTCAATTAACTTTATTCTGGAATATCATTATAAACTCAAATATTTTATTGTATCGTATCGAATCTTGCAGTTTGAACGCGAGCTGGTGCCATACGACGATCTTCCAGAAACTGACGAACCTTTGGTAGAACTAGAAACACCTGAAGAAGACACGCGATGTCAATTGTGGGAAGATACTACTTCTATGATAAATTTGATGGCAGACAGTACAAGCGGATTTCAATTGGAATCGAAAACAACGGAGAAGCCTGTTTTGTCTGACTTGAAAGGTATGAAGAAAATTTATTGAGAAAAAATGCTATGCACGAGAACATTTTTTATCTTAAATTATCTAAATTAAGTTACAATAATTTATTATTAATATTAATTACTAATAATAGCTTTAAGATTAAAAAAAGATTTTACACGCAATATACTAGAATATTTTAGTAAAAGTACATTAAATACATGATTGCAGATAATTGGACAGTTGATACGAATTGGGAACCATTGTACACCAGAGGTGCAGTCGGAGAGGAACGTAGTGGTGTGTGGGGAATTAATACGGGGGGTGTGTGGGCTGCAGCACCCTGGGGTGCAGCTGCGCCACCCATGATGCCACAAACATTACAATCAGAGTCGGATACACAAGTAAATAAAAATAACGAACATTAAAAAACGTCTAAAGGAATGGTTCATAAAATAATTTCATTTTTTTTAATGATTATTCCAGGAACGATCCGGATTTGATCCGTTTCGTTCGCTCAACACAATATGGACGCCGTCATCGACTGAATCGTGGAGAACGAATCACGAGGATTAATATGATGGAAGGAACGAAGAAATGTTTTATCTTGTGATATCGTACATTTTTGTTTCACTTTTTTGGGGCTAAAATCGTAAGTAAACGACGGTCTCAACAGCGGCAATATAATTGCCGTGACCGTGATATATGGATTCGAAAGCCACATTGGAAATTGTTATATTTTGTTATAACTACGCTGAGCGTACTTTGTGATATGAATGTTACTATTATGTTGTACGATAGTAACATACGGATATGAATAGTTTCTCTAATGAGTTATTTTCATATTGTTTCTTAAACCAAATTCTAGATGTTACATATCTCCTTTTTTTATTTCGCTATTTAAAGCATACTAATGCAATAATTTCAATTTAAATTACTGTGAGTGGGGTGTATTTTATGCAGGATAATCGATTCTTTTTTTTTTTTTTTTTTTTTTGTTTGGTTTGTTATGAGAGAAACATATACACATATATATTGATTGATCGATTACAAATGAAGTGGAAATAGTACATGTGAAATTACAGAATTTGCATAAAAAAGTGAAAAAAAAGAAAATGTTTTTCATATTATAATCACAGCATGTATTAATTTAAAGGAATAACTATATCGTTATACATGGCTTATATACGGAAATTTATAATTTAATTGATTTACAGCACACTTTTTCTCTTCTCTCGCGGCATTTCCCGCATATACATATGTAAGGGAAATTAAAAATGTAAAAAAATGAACTATCGCAATACTCGAGAGTCCCGGAACTTGGTATTTGACTGCGAATGATAATTAAGTTATTCGAGACGAGTGAGAACTGTGATTTTTTATAGTCTTGACTTGTAGAGATACCTTCAAGCAAATTTTCAAGACAAGTTTTACAAGGTTGCGCTGTATACAAAGTATGAAATGAAAGAAATGTGTACCTATTCTTCAAGACTGGTAATCGTTGTGTTTTAATAAAGAAGTCACAAAAAAGTACATAATTATGTTTTGATAAGTAAGAATTTTCTTTTTCCTCAGATTGTTGGAGTCGAAAAAAAAAATATCGTGAGCTTTTCTTTCGCAAAACAATATGACATTAATAGTAAATATATTTAAAAAAAACGATAAAGTGTATCACTTGATGTGATTTATATATTTGTATAGTTTTGCTATAGGTGTAATATCAATTTATCAAATTTATCTTGATCAGCAGATTGGTTGATTTGATTTCTAAATGAAATGATATAATATAAATTCTTTTTTTTTTTTTTGTGTAAAAAAAGACTTTCTCTACAAAAAGGTCAATCTACAACCCATTTTTGATGTATTCGCGAAAACGCAGGACTTGGCCTGTTGTATCCTTCTGAGGAGCAGCTGCAAATAAAGTTTTTCTTCATCAGTTTCTATTCAAATAAAGAATTATTACTAATTTACAATTAGAGAAATATATAAAAACGCTACATCTATTATACTTTACCTTTTGATACGCACATCTGCGATATTAAAAGAAATTACATACCATATTATCGTCTTCTATCCTCTTCTGCAACTTTTTCCTGTTTATCGCGGAGCTACTGATCCTGGGCTGAACACTGCGTTCGCCGAGGATCTTGTGTCGAGGTTTCTGTTGAGCCATAATTTTCCTCAGCAGCAGCTCGTTCTCTCGCTCGATTCTACGCATCTCCTCGTCAGTGAAGCTCATGTTCCATCGTTTGCATCTCCTCGACCTGGTCAATCTATCCGCCGTAGCCGCGCGAGACGGTTCATCGCTCATCGAATAAGATGCATCTTTCCATCTTGATTCGCTGACATCTGCATCCGGCTCTTCCATACTCTGGCTATGCTGAATATCAGTGATGCGAACCAGAGAGGAGGGATTTAGCGATCCTGACGCAACGTTGGTGACTTCGGACTCGTCGCAGGACTCGTCGTCAGAGCAAAAGGACTCGCCCGTATACGCTGATTCATTGTCTGACGCATCCTTGGTCTCCTGCGCAACGTGATTACTTTCTTCATCTGGAACAGAAGGTTCTGGCTGCTCCAAGATCATTGTTTCTTCGGTCTCGCTCTCTTCCTCGTCAATCTCGTGAATGTTAGGAATGTTATTAAAGTTGTTCTTCACCCTTTCGTCTTCGGGAATGCAGCAACATTCGCAGATAGCTGTTGTCTCATCCGAATTTGCCATCGCGAGATGAAGATCATCGGAGGACGCTGAGCGAGATCCAACGAGGAACGCGAGGTTCCCGCTGATGATCTTCATGCGATCAAAATGAAATATGACTCACGTGGTTCGAGGTTCGATTCAAGCTGGACACAGTAACCATATCAACCGAACCGTCAACAAAACATTTCATATATATGTTCATTTCAAGTTTTATTAATAAATCGATTCGAATATCGTAATCGGTAAAGTGAAATATACAAAACTTCACTGGAATGTATGTTATATATGTACAACTTTATGTTTATTAAAAAAGAATTTTTTTATGAGATTTTCGTTGCATCTTATTTATACGATTATTGTGAAATAAGAAAAAGATCAACTCATATTTTCAGACTCGTTTATGTAAATATATCATATTTTTCCATACTTGCATTTGTAAAAATTTTTTACATTTTTTTTGTATACAATCTTAATGATACTTTTATCGTATTTCGTTTATACAAATATTGTGGAATCGATATACTCTTTACATAAATATATCATATTTGCATTACTAAAAAAAAGTTTTTCACATTTATCTTTCTTGTATAAAATTTATTCCCCCCTTCTCTCCCCCTCCAAAAAAAAAGATTGTGTTGCACGACTTTGTTAATTACGGTATAGCAAGTGTAAAATATCTGAATTTAAATCAATATTTATATATCGCTCTTAATTTATCTCTTAACTTAACATATTTCTAAAATAATCTGACAAATGTACAATGCAAGTCTAGTACAAAGAATGATCGCTCAATCGTTCGCGAAGCCAAACACCTTTAAGCTTCCGGCATCGCGTTTCCGGTCGTAAGTGTCTTTATCGTCACACGCATAAGCTAGCAGATACTGTTTCGGGTGCCACGCGACAGTGAATGTGGCTGCCTCCACCGGGACGTCGGCGATCTTCTCGCCGGTCTCTACTTCACCAATGTCTATAACTAAATCCTCAGATGCTGCCGCCAATAGCTGTCCGTCAAATGAAAAGGAGATAGTACGTACTGGCCACTCCAGTCGCGAAAATGTCCTCAAGCAACACAATTCGTCAGCGTCCCACAGGGAAACCAGCGCATCAGCGGATCCGGTGGCAAAATACCGGCCAGTTGGATCAAACTCGATGCAGATACACGTACCGGGATGCGCCTTGATCACGTGTAACAACTCCAACTCGGGATAGCTAAGTATATGCACGCAACCTTGGCCGTTTGTCAGGTAGAATGTATCCGAGTCCTTGTTCCACGATATCTCGTTCACCTCAAAGTTGAACTGTTCCTCCGCACGTATTTTCATTACCCGGGCATCGATGAAAGTAACGAGATCCTCCTTATTTCCAACCGCGATAGTATTACCGTCCGGTGACCATGATATGTTGATATTTTCCCCCCTGGTACTGATGTTTGCTGTACATTTCTGCGTCCTTGTATCCCAGATACGAACTGTTTTATCTCCACTTGCTGTGGATAATAATTCTGGATAGAAAGCATGCCAGCACAATTGATCCACGCTACCACCGTGTCCCCTAAAAGTTGTTTCCTGTTTCTATAAACAAGATTTATATTAAAGGCTTTTGTAGTCAATCTTGGATTTAAAAACTGTGTTCAATGTAAACTTGAAAAGATAGAAAATAAGGGTTCATTAATTCTCTTCAATTATTTAATTTTATATATATATATATATATATATATATATATATATATATATATATATATATATTTAAAGTTTTGATTATAAAAACAGTTCTTATATCACCTGGTATTTTTATATCTCATTGTATGGCTACCTTAGATATCTATTTTTACACATACAATTTTCTGTCATAATTATTAATTTTACAAATAAATGAGCAAATATAGATAATGAAAACGTCAAATCTTACAGAAAATTCCAGCTTTAAAAATAAACGTTTAAGAAAAGAGTCTACAACATGTTTACTAACCAAACGATCAGGACACAAAGAAAATATGCAGACAGACTTGTCGAAGGAGCCTGAGGCCAGGTATTTGCCGTCGCAGCTCCATCCTACGCTGTGCACCTTTGCCGAGTGACTCTGCTGTTCTCGAATTTTATTATGCGATTTAAAATATTTTATCAACTCCTCCACTCGCGAGCTGGTAGCCGCCATCGTTGTTTACATCATTTAATTGAATCATAGACATATCAAGTACATATAGATAGAGATTCTATGTTCAGGTTGGTTGTCAAATAAGAGCGCCATCAATGACCAAGAACTAAAAATTAGATACAGTTTGTGCTTGTGATTTAAAGGAGGCTGGTATTTATAGTCCGATCTTATATTTAAGATCATCTTAAACTTAGTTCAACCAATAAAATAATGCTATGCGGTTACTTTATTGGTTGAAGGGGATCCTAATACGATCTTAAATATAAGATCAAACTATGAATACCGACCAATAAGTATAAATTACAAATAAAATTAAAGATTCCAGTTTATTGTTTTGTAAAAGGGTGTAAATAGCACGTTATAAAAGTCATAAAAAAGATATGAGACGATAAGTTTTTTCAGATATGTAATATAAAATTTAATATACATAAATATACATTACTTTAAAGTTTAATATATAGCTTTTACAATTAATTACTATAATAGTTATAGGCGTTTTAATCATATTACAAAAGTTAATAATTAATATAAACATTAATAATAGTGAATTTATATAATTATTATTTACATTATGTTTTGTGTATGTACATATATATATATATATATATATATATATATATATATATATATATATATAGCTTTGAATTAAAGAATTTGAAAAAGAATAAAAAGAATTGATAAAATAATAGCATAATAATAAATAATATAAAAGAATTTGAAAAAAATGTAGCTGATAATGATTTATATTTCGCGCGTAAAATGCGAGTGGCCAATTGGGAACACTTCGTTTGATTTTGCTATAGGATATGCAGCCTGTTCTGTCCTTATTCAACTTTGAGTAAATAACAAAGAGAGAACGATGCCCTTCGCACTAATAGCGTCTCCTCGAACGCGGTTTCTATCATTCTGTTTTATGAGAGAAAAATACTTGATTGTCTAGTGACTTTATGGGGGATAATTATAAATCAGACATCGAGTCGCGAGTCTATAATCTATATCGTCAATGGCTTGTCTTGCGTTTTCTCTAAAAGTGAACGAACCAATAAGCTTACGGACAACCTAACCTCTCGAGCTTTGCGTGAACTTGCACAAATACGAGCGTTGGAGCGATGAGAATCTGAAAAGACGAGGTTATAATCACAGTCAAGAGAGGATCTCGGCCCTTTGATTAACGGGTATCGTCAACATCGTCGCTGAGGAACAACAGGACAAGCGAGAGGAACAGCAATGGGTGTGCCAACCGGCCGAAATGTCGAGGCGATGGACGTGGACCCCGCAAACGCGCCGGACGCTCAGAGCGGCGACGGTGACGGCGCGGGCGAGCGCAAGGACACCGACGTGCAGACTCTCTACGACATCCGCGAGCATACCCGGCAGATCGAGAAGGCCGTGCAGAACAAGGAGCCGCGCTTCGTGCTGCGCGCCCTGCGCGCTTTACCCAACACCCGTCGTCGTCTTAACCCGGTCGTGCTACGTGGCCTTGTCACGGGCTTCTACACCAGGTCTGCCGCCGAGCGCGACGCCCTGCTCGCCTGGGTGGAAGAGCCGATGGACGTCGAAGACAATCAGACAGTCGTCCAAAAGTTCCGCAGCTCCTCGTCGTCGCTACTACCCGAGATCGACGCTTACGTTCACCTGCTGGTGCTGATTCGACTCATTGACACCAGGAAGTACAACGAGGCGGTGCAGTGCTCCGAGTTATTGGTCCAGAAGATCGCCGCGCAGAATCGCAGAACCATAGATCTCATCGCAGCCAAGTGCTACTTCTATCACTCTCGCGCGTACGAGCTGACAAACCAGCTGGATAAGATCCGCGGTTTTCTACATCTTCGTCTGCGCACCGCGACTCTGCGTAATGACTTCGAGGGCCAGGCGGTTCTCATCAATTGTCTGCTACGTAACTATCTGCATTACAATCTCTACGATCAAGCGGACAAGCTGGTGCTGAAGTCGACCTTCCCTGAATCGGCTAGTAACAACGAATGGGCCCGATTTCTCTACTATCTGGGTAGGATAAAGGCCGCCAGGCTGGAGTACTCGGCCGCGCACAAGTATCTCGTGCAAGCGATGCGTAAAGCACCGCAGACTACAGCGGTTGGATTCAGGCAAACTGTTCAGAAATTGGCGGTCGCCGTGGAGCTTCTTCTGGGCGACATTCCGGAGAGACAGATATTCCGACAGGCCGCTCTACGGAGAGCCCTAGCTCCGTATTTTCAGTTGACGCAGGCCGTACGTCTGGGCAATCTACAGCGGTTTGGTGAAGTATTGGAGAACTTTGGGCCGCAATTCCGCGCGGATCACACATTTACGCTGATCTTACGGTTGCGACACAACGTCATCAAAACCGCGATCCGCTCCATCGGGCTCTCCTACTCGCGTATCTCGCCGGCCGACATAGCCCGCAAATTGGGGCTGGATTCTAGCGTAGACGCGGAGTTTATCGTCGCCAAAGCGATTCGCGACGGGGTCATCGAGGCTACTCTGGACCCAGAAAACGGTTATATGCGTAGTAAAGAGACTACGGATATTTACTGCACTAAGGAACCGCTGCTGGCCTTCCATCAGAGAATCACTTTCTGTCTGGACCTGCACAATCAGAGTGTCAAGGCGATGCGTTATCCACCCAAGTCGTACGGGAAGGACTTGGAGTCCGCTGAGGAACGTAGAGAAAGAGAACAACAGGACTTGGAGCTGGCCAAAGAGATGGCTGAGGAGGACGATGACGGTTTCCCTTGAATCCACGTGCGGAGAATACAGAAGAAATTAGGTGAAAATCAGCAGCATTTTTGGGACACGGCTCAAGAGATACAAGATTATTAATGTGTGTTTTTCTAACATAAATGAATTTATAGATAACATCTAGACCAAATAATGAGGACTAAAACATTGCTGTAATGTTTATACAATACTTGCATTCACAACCTCGTATTCATGAATGTTAGTGCTGATATATAACTTAAGAATAAAATGTAAGTTGTATGTATATGATAAGTCTAGGTATATATGAAATGAAAGATAAACAATATTGCAATTGAATTAATAAAATAATCTCTTGATATTGTTATTTATGTTATTGCTTGTATATCAAGTGTCAGACATTTTAATTGATTGTAATAAACTTTTTAACATTGAGTAATGGAAAAATATAAGACAAATATATGTATATTAATTTTTAACATATTTATTTAATCATTGTAATGTATCTTCTTATGTAATTAACATAATTTGCATCAATGTGTAATAACAAAAATTTTATATATATGTAAGAAAGGCTCACAATTTTGCAACTAAAATAAATTTTTAGAATAAAATCTCAATTTTAATTGACGGATTTGAGTGAAGAATTTTACCTAATTTTAATATCTACGTGCGTATGCTTCTTGAATATACATACGATTAGGACAATCTGGTGCAATTTTAATCTAGGAATATTTCTAGGGAGACGAGGAACACATTTTTACCGTCGACTTTTCCATCTATAATACACGCAATTTCGTGATGTCAGATGAGTTGTCATTGGATTTCCTATAAATAATCGTTTTTTATTACATATGTATTGTGCGTTTAGTGTGTCGGAGGATACGCAAGACAATTTAACATTGTCTTACGTGGAAATGACATTTCTTAGAGATACATGAGCGCGTTAACACTATGGCGAGTTCTATTGGAGAAATAAAAGAACCATTGTCCATGAACAACAAAGGTTATATTTCTGGTTTTACTCATCTTTATAGCAATATGTATTTAGGAATTATTCAACTATTATAAATATAATTAGTGTTAATAACTCCATTGCAAACTTATTTATAATTAAAAAGTAATTTGCAACTTCCACACCATATGTTTCCTCGAACAAGATTTTTTATATACCAACTGTTTCCAGGATATACGACTTCAAGGATGTCGGTATCCTACGAAGAGATGGCCACGAAGCTTCTCAACGAGAAGCTTCTTTTAACGGCTTTAGAATTGCACGCTGAATTATGCGAAGCTGGCAAAGAACTGCCCATTCTTAGAGAGTTTTTTTCAAATCCAAACAATTTTGAGAATTCCATCAAACCAGAACCATATACACCCATGCGTATGTATTTTATTATGCTTGTAAGAGGCACAGATTTTGATGAAGAATTTTTTTTTAAGACGAAACGAATATATCTATTTAGCTTGTATAAATATGTATATAAGAAAGGAACAAGTGATGAATTGAACTAATTTAAAAAATTTTTGTGAAGAAAAATAATTTTAATCTGCATATCTTATTAATCGATATAAATTATTTTATCTCAATAACTGTTGTTTGATGATGAATAACTATAAATAAAACATTACACATTAGCCAGATCTTCTAGTCAGGCAACTTTGGACTCTCTGGACATGACACGATATTCAGAGGATGGAGCTGGTGTTGATGAAAGAGTTGCTATTCTGGAATTTGAACTGCGCAAGGCCAGAGAAAATATTTCTGCACTGCGTGCTAATCTAACTGTAGTAACAGGTGGGTTTTTCTTATATAACATTTTTCCATATTGATTTGAATAATGTGTTTTTAATTAATAATACATTGCGATTAAAAATTTCAGAGTTGGAAGGTACACTGAAGACACCTGACAAAAGTTCTGAAAAGAATCTCACTATTGAACTGCCCATAAAACCACATGAGCAGCGAGCACTGAACTTTCTCATCAATGAATACTTGCTGGCAAGATCTTATAAGCTTACTTCGATTACTTTTAGTGACGAGTGCGAGGATCAAGATTTTGAAGATTGGCAAGATGTGGGATTAGATATACCAAAACCCACGGAATTATTGCAAATATATCGAGAGCACATGAGAGCCAATGGATATGATAAATCCCCGTCTGTCAGTGTTGCTGCACAAACGGACTTTATTGTTGAAAAAGTGGAGGAGCAAAAAGATGAATCTCAAGAAATGGTTTGTTGCTTTGGATAATTGCAAAGCTTCTATAAAGTTTCAGAAGCTAAAATGTCATGAATGTTTACATTTTTAAATTCTAAGAAATATATTCCTTATAGGTAGGACAAATTGAACAGATTGAAAGGTTACAGCAACAAATTACAGTTTTGGAACAAGAAAAAATTGCTCTTCAAGAAATTATTGCATCAAATAAGGAGAATGTTATAGAAAATCCAGTCAAAGTGAGTTTCAATTAATGTAATAAATTTTTTTTTCTATATAAAATAATTTTGTAATTAAAAATTTAAAGAATTATGAATCTATGTTCTATATTTTAATGTTTTATGTTCTATGTTCTATAAATCTATAGTCTAAAATTAAATTTAATACTTTTATTGAATTATACATATATGTTGCATAAAAAAATTATTTGATTTACAGTCAGGTAGTTGTGGAACTATCCGTACCATCAATTCCAGCTCAACAACTCCTGATAAATTTGAATTGCTTGAATCATTACCAAGGGACATGTCAATCACCACTCAGGAACCAGAAGAAGATGATAGCGCTTCTGCAGTAGTTAGCCTAGACGAAACAGATCCAGGCGACAAAGAATGGACCAGGTTGCAGTTACCTAGAGTAAATATTACAGAAAAATCCTCTATCTTACCAACTGCAACCTCCAGGTTAGTTATTTCATTATATATGTAGTTTTAATATTGTAGGATTTTAAATGTAAGATTTTTATTATTGAGTTAATAATCAATTAGATAAACAAGTTAATTAAATAAACAAAATAGCTAGAAAAAAAATTAAATTTTACAAAGTAATTAATTCATGATATGTGAAAATTTTATTACTTAAATATTTCTAACAATAAATATCTAATTTAATTTTATACATTGCAGAGATTTGCCGATAAAGTTCAAATTAGAAATAGCGACGTATTGTTTGGCGAATGTTTCGGGATCAATAATATCTTCGATGGAAGAGTCATTAAAGCGCGGAGTCACGCGAGATACATTAGTTGATATTCTGACGTATATTCTGCCACGTGTAGTACCTAATATCATCCTTAACAAGCGTGAAGAGATCATTCCTTTGATTCTTAGTGCGATCCACCTGCATTCCAATTCTAGCGAGAGAGAGAAGTTGTTACAACTATTGTTTAATTTGAAGAAGAGGCCACAGGAGGATGAACGGCAAATGATACTGGCTGGTTAGAGCAAAATGTTCAATTAATATACAATTTAATGAGATTATCAAATTTAAAAATTACACTTATAATTTTTGAAGGAAAAGAATTGTGCTTATGTGTAATATATATGTAATTATAAATATATTTCAATAATATTTATATGATTGAGAAATTCAAAATTTTGATTAACTTTGATAATTAACTATCATTGAGCTTCTCTCCATTTTTTGTCATATTAGGATTAGTCGTGTTGACGAAACTTACGGAAGAACCATTGGAAGGCGAAGAAATTCTAACGATCTGTTGGGAACAGAGTCAACATAAATATCCTGAGAGAAGATTATTAGCTGTTGAATGTTGCTCTGTGTTGGCATCCTATACATCGGCTTCCATCAGAAACTCGCTGATGCTGTCAATGCTGCAACAAATGTTACTGGAAGATAAGGATCCTGTTGTTCGAATAAGTGTTGTGAAAACTCTCGCACTACTTATAGCTTTAATGGATGATCCTGACAAATATTTCCAGGTGGATATATTATTTTATTTTAATATATTTTTTATATTATTTTTTCTTTTTTGTATATATTGTACGTATACATATAATATGTATATACGTACATGCATATAGATCTATCGCTACATATAAATTGATGTACATTACAGTGCGAGGAACTGGCATTAACGGCATTTCACGACACCTCGTCGATAGTAGTTGAAACAGCATCGTCAGTATTGTTACCTGTTCTGGCACAATGGGCGTTATCTTTGAAGAGGCTGCATGTAAATCTGTTGCCACGCATAATCTCGAAAGTCAAGAATCAGTTGAAACCGACACATTCCCAGACTTCGCCGAATAAGGACTACATCGACGAGGAAAAGTTGGTGCCGTCGATCGGTATCCTACAATGTATTTTGCCATATACAGTTTTGTGCGTCGCTGACACTAACACAGTGCGAGCCTGCATCGAAGATGGAACATCGCCGGACTTGTGTGAGTTGTTAGAGGAAACTATAAGTATAAGAATCTATAATGATGATAAATATATTAAAATGTATATTGAAATTATATAATATAAGAAGAAAGTAAATATAAATAATTTAACGATCTTGAAATATAAAAATCTGTCAAATTTAAAAATTTTTAAGAGAAAGAGAGAGAGAGAGAGAGAGAAAGAGAGTTTAAAAATTCAAGAATTTGAAGATAGTACAAATAAAAATGAAAGATTTAGAAATTTCAAAGAATTTAAATTGATTTAAGTAAAATATATTGAAATGAAGAGTTCAAAACTCCCAGGATTTTAAAATCTAAAGAGAACAAAAAATTCCAGAAATCTTAGTGTCGACAAATTCATATTAGAGATTTTGTATAAAACTCATAAACTTGCACAAAAACAAAAGCACAAAAGTTTTCTAGAAACTTTGTGGTGCAGCCGAGGAATTTCTGCTCTTGTGTCAATCCAATATCACGGATCCAAGGATATTCTATGAGGGACCCACAGATGTCGGTGTTCTTCTCAATACCTTTTTCTCTAAATCCTGGGAAGATGCATCCTGGCCAGAGTTGGAATGGTTTACGAAAAAACTGTATGTATACTACTATAATAATAATGAAGTAATAATATATTACTACTATGAAAAAATTCTCACATAAAAATGTAGAGTTTTGATAACATATTAATTAATTATTTTTTTGAAGTCAACATTATTAAAAATAAATTTTACAATAAATGATTTATTTTGAATGCAAATTTTTGAACAAGTTTGATTAGTCACATCTTAAAATATTAATATCAGATTATTTTACTCCTTTTTGCAGTGTATTTGATGTTTTGGAAATGGTAAAATCTGTGGATGCAGCACATGAAAATGTTTTGAAAGCACTTCTTATGTATATTCATTCATTGTGTGTAGGCTTTGGAAAATATATCACACAATCGAGGGTAAATATAAGATTCAATGTCTAGACAAAAAATATCATTGAAAGATCTTAGATTCTAAAATTTCAATTTTTTAAAAATATTTTCTTATAGAAACTCTTAATTTTCTAAATTTTTGATTAATATATATGGTGACAGAATAAATTATAAATAAAAAAAATTTTTTTTTTAGATACAGACAGCGTTTTTCCCAGAAGTAGCAGAACTCGAAAAGCAACTGACAACACTATCGACAGATAAGAAGGATATGAGTCTCACGTTGATCCCTAGTTACTTAGTGATTCTGAGCACTCTCGAACCCACAGAGTTCGCAAATTACTTTAAACAGTTTCTTGTAGTTCTATCTATGAGCAGCACAAGCATATCATGGCTGCAAATTGCCGCGAGCATTCTATATACTCGGGAACAAATACAAGAATACGTGCTTGCTAGTTTATGGGACGGTTCGTGTCAGATATCTCTGTTCATATTACTAACTTATTATCTTGAAGGAGAAATAATACTCAAATAATATAAAAAAGAAAAATATTATAATTATAAGAAATTAAAAAAGTACTTTTTTTGATTATCAAGCTACAATTATAATTATATTATTAAAATATATTTTTTTTACATTTTTAAAATTGAGTTAAAGATAGACATATACACAAATGCATATGGATTTCTTAAAATTAATATGTATATTTTATTATAATCTGCAGGATATATTTCTGAATTGTTGTCCAAACTCATTTCTTCTTCGCAGGTGTAGTACATCAGCGGTCAACTGTAAGATGCGCAACGGCAACACTATTCGGTTCCGCTATCGCACACGTCTCGGATCGGCTGGCAAACGCCAAGATCGTGCCAGCCATCGTAACGCTCGCCAGCGATCCTGAAGTGTGAGAGACTCTTCTCTTATGCATGCATGTATCTCAAGTTCTTGAGTGTTTAGCATTAAATAGTTTTAAAACCTTAATCTCACTCTGATATTTTGATATCATATATTGATATTAACTATAAGCTATTGTGTGTCTATTTATTTAACAATGTTCAAATGTAAGCGTGCTCTTATAAAATAATTAATTTCCTCTCTTTTTATATAATATTTATTATATATTTTTTATACTTTCTATATTCTATGAATAAAACAAATATTTTCAGTGGCGTACGATGCGCTGCAATCTCTTCGTTGGGTCGTATAATAACGGAATGCAAGGTGAGAGAAGCACGCGATAAAGCTCGATTAACATTGGAAACGATCGCAAAAGATTCTCAAGAGCTCTCACAAACTCTGGCGACTTCATTAGTGTCCACGTTCGCGTTCATCGCCCCCACTTGTCCGCAAAATTATATAGAGGACAGTAAGTTATTATTCTGTAATATCTATCTCTCTTTCTATTTGTATAATTCGAATAACAAATATTTCTTTTTGAATATACAGTATACGGCGGAACTCTTGCAATCCTAAATTTGATAAAAGATTATCATTCATTAATATTCTTCTTACATCTTTCTATCTGCATTATTTTTATTTATCAGTATTATTGTGTATTATATGTGTATTGTTAATTGCAGTAATAGCGACGCAATTATCGACGATTGCTTCATTCGCGCTTCAACACAGCCGCAAGACAGAACTAGTAAATGCACTAGTGGAAGCGTACTCAGTGCTGGTTTATTGTCCCTTAAGTAGTCAATGCGTTTCCGGAATAGTACTGCCCGGACTGAGGCATCTCGATACGCTCGTGAATCAATGTTTGCCTCAGCAAAAAGATGCAGTACGCTCGTTGCTCAGGGAAGCAGAATCTAAACAGGACTTGTCAAAACCAATAGACAGGTATTGTACAGAAAAATAATAAATAATTATTAACATATAGCAAATATTTTAAGCATGCTTGTAATAAATTAAATCATAATCATAAGAAATATATCGTTAACGATGTAGAGTAAAATATATAAAAACAAAAAAGAGAAATTACATTTTATTGTTAATTATAATCTATAGTTGTAACAAATGAGCCAATAAGATTTAGAATTTATAAATTCTTGAATTTTCTCTTTGTGAATTCTACTGTGTACTTTCCAGAAACCTTACATGTTTATTCTATAGATATTTTCTTTATGTCAAGTAAAGAAAAATATTTCTTTACAAATCTTTACAAATATTATTTTTACCTTAGAACACTCTCGACAAGTTCCGGACTTTCTCTATCTATGGCAACAATGAACGTGGGTCAGGGTGTCGAGGATATGCGACAAAGGATGAGCAAGATCTTTCAACAAAAAACCGTATCGCCTAGTATGCCGAATATTTTCCGTAAAAAATAAATTTCTCATAGCACATACAATTGTAAGAAAATCGAGTATTAAATTTATCGGCGAGTGTTTTGCCAAACGTTTACGTAACTCGCAACTCACAAGAGAAATCGCAAGGTTGTTGTTAGAGGTAAATGTATAATATTGTTTTAATAAATGTTAACTTATTTTTTTATCACACTAGCCGTAAGTAAAACTTGTAAATTATTTTGTTTAAATATCAACGATATAGACAAGAGAGATTCTAAAAGCGTGAAGGGAGAGTATATGAATTTTTTCACGTTTTGTATAAAATTCAAAAATCCAATCTGTACACGTTCGCAAACATTCCGACAAACTTTTCCGCTCATCTTTCCGACGATCCCAGTAATAGCTTGCATTAAAATAGGAGATTCAAGACGCAGTTATTAACAGTAATTAATGTTTAATTTCGAAATCTGTTACTTTACATAGTAATAAACAAACGTCATAGATCATATCGTATATCATATCATATATATCGCATATCATATATATATAATACACAAGTGTTTTCCTCGTAGTAGTTTACAAAATCAGACTTTCTAGGAATACACATCCTGTTGCGTCCTGCTCTCTTGCTCGGTTCTCTGTTTTCTTCATTTTTCTTTTTATATAATCACAGCTTATCCTGATGCGTTAACGAAATGTTGCTATTGTGTTCTTTTTTTCGGTTAATTAATCGACACAATATCGCCAGAGAGAATTCGCCGCGACGTACTCTCAATCTCAATGGACAATTTCGCGAGGTCGGAGTCCGCGTGGCGTTTTTATTTCACATTACTCTCACGCGGTGTGATCCAAAGATTTCTTAAAAGAAACCCTCATTATTTTATGCGACACTGATTATCAAAATTTTTCGAACGTTACCTAAAAGTATCCGATCTCGGGCAACGACCTGAGGGGAAGGAAAGGGGATCTAAAAGCTCAGTCTACTATAGAACCAAAATTGATCGACGTAGATCCATAAAAATCACATAAATAGCACTCGATTAGCCATAATGCGCTTATTAAATTAACGGGCAAAGTATATATACTTTTCCAATATCTTACTAATTCTCCTTCCCTTTTTTTCTATTCTAACTCGCCTAGAATTCATTGCTAAAAAAAAACAACACCGTTAATCACGCGGGCCAATATCTCTCTTTTTTTCAGCCGCATCGTCTATTTTTCTCTCGCGATTAGTATCTACAGTATTAATAGATCCCTCCATCTAATTTTCGTTAACAGACTACAATTACACCGCACTTTTGACTTTCACGTGTGCGCGATCGGAAAACAACAAACGAGACGCGTCGCGTAAAGAGAAAAGGCATAAACGAAAAAAGGAACACCAAAGAACCCAAGTATTAATCCAAGAAAAAAAAATCGAACAAAGGAAAGGGCGGGTCGTTTGATGAATCGTTAAGAGTCGCTTGCGTATATGTGACAAGGCGCGCGATTACGTCAATCGCTTGTTTTTCTTTTTTTTCTTATTTTTTTTTCTTCTGAATCCGCGATACGAGAATTACAAATCGCAATAATAGAATCGCGAATTACATTACGCGCACACATACATCAACGTATGTACTATAATTAATACTTAGCCTATTCCCATGTGTGTGTATGTATGCATGTATCTGTGTGTTTGTAATAGTATACATACGCGTATATAATATATATATATATATATATATATATATATATATATATATATACATTGAATATTTTTACTACATCGTTGAAGAGCGGCGGCGATGCGAAACCGCGCATCTCGAAGAGAGAACCGCGCGGTTCATCAAAAAAAAATATATATATATATGTATGTATGTATATATATAGATCTGTGTGTGTGTGTGTGTGTGCATGTGTGTATGTGTATCGCCTCTCATATATTATATTACTAACGAAACGCGCTGTAGGACTCGCTTCTGGAGCACCGTGTGTGCGATTTGAAAAGATCCACACCGCCCTAAAAATCCGGCGTTTCCGGTTCGATCGACGATCGATCATTCTCTGGCATCCCGGACAACATCCGCTGTACTTGTTTCAAATGTAGCTTTTGGGAGAAGCTTCATCGGAAACTACCAACTGGGATCTCTCCCGCGGAGAAACACAGCGGACGAGAATTACAATATGTCAAGTACATCATTATTTCCAGAGAATCACGCGCGAAGAATCTTCCCAGCATCTTTGCTCGGTTCCTTATGATTTAGGAACATTTCTGTGCGAATCTCATACAAATGATGAAACATCTTCGAATCAAGAGTATTCCACATTTTTTTATATACATTACATTTTATTACGAAAGTGGAAAATGTTAGAATTTCTCTTAGCTGTTTCGCAGTCATTATTTATGAATTGTTAAATCTCAAATTTTTCAGATAAAACTCGAGTTTTTTTTTTTTTAATATTTAAAAATAAAAATTACGAAAAAGTTCTCGAAAGAGTTAATCTGAATATTCAAGACGTCTAATGTGAAGAATCAAGTTCGATGATTCCATGAAAAATCGCAAGAATCCAGAAGGAAAGTCTTTCCAGCGCGATATACGATTCTCTGAGTTTATTTGTCCGACATGTCGTTTATTTGATTTATTCAACTCAATATATTAACAGAAACAGCTGACAATCCTATTTTCAAACGCTCTATGTGTATATGTATGTATCAATAGATAAATGAAACGGCAGCATCATAGTTCAAAATATAGTAGTATACACATCGCACATTATGCTGTTCGTAACAGATCGATTTCTCGTCCTTCTTTTCTTATCTTTTCTATCGCATTCGCAAATGTAACAAAAAATATATGAAAACAAAAAAGGACAAAAAATCAATCTCCTGTGAGCAGCGGTCTTTCTCTCTCGCTCTCTTTCTTTCGCACTTTTTCTCTCATTTTATTTGCTCTCAATACAATGTATGTGTGTTTGTTTGTGTGTATGTGTGTGTGTGTGTGTGTAGGTACATATGCATCATCGTAACACCTAAAGCCAAAAGCTCCTGCTTATAATAATAATAATATAATAATAATAATAAAATAATGATGAGATAATAATATATAATAGAGCAATCAATAGTACTAATTAATATTATAATAGTGGTAATCGATAATCAATAATATACAGCATACTTTGAGGCACTTAAATGCGTGCTCAATTAGTCATCCCGATTCTCGCAACATTAGCTACTCCGAATTAGTATGTTCTCTCGCGCACATTCTTTTTTATTTCTTTTTTTCATTCTCTCTCCTTGCCGATAGTAGAAGCGAGATCTTAAAATTCTTAAATGTCTTAACACATCTCATAGAGGGTCAAGTAGAAAGAATAAGATCTGATCGTGGCGAAGAGTATAAATGAGCGCTTAGTTAAAAAAAAAAAAAAAAAAAAAAAAAAAATAAGGGAATCGTGCGCGCGCGCGCGAGTTGACGCAAAACCGGAAGTGGCCGCGCGATGCTCCTGGTGGTTTCCGGAATCAACGGAATTGACCACCGCGATGAACAACGCTCGTTCGTGGGGCATTGGAGCAACTGCGACGAACGAGACGGCGGAAGAGTAAAGAAGAATCACTAGACTGGACAATAGGATTAAAATTAAGAAAATGGGGATGGAATCGCAATAGGGGCTAAGAAAGTAAGGAATGAATGGATTTGCCCATCTCCCAGAAACAACGTCCAAGAACTAAGATAGAAGTTTGCGTTGTTGTCTAGGTGAAAAATTAGGAGATTGAAAATCGCAATAAAACACAGGAAGAAAAGAAATTAAACAGGGAGTGGGTGAATATGTCAATCACTTCCCGAAACAATGCACTAGTCGAAAAGATGTTTTAAAAAAATTAGGAAAGGAAGTCTTCTAGAGATTCGCTTTATCCGGAATAAGCGAGAAAACGCCGGAAATCAAGTCGAAATAAAATTGTGAAAAATTTGGAGATGAGTAACCGTGTGACGTAACTTCGAAGTGCAAAACTTGGAAAACTCTGAGCAGATCTTCCGAGAAAGTTCGGAACTCTCGGAGATCCGAATTGAAGAATTCGAAAATATCGAGATTGAATTTAAATCCATGTCAAATATTAGAATATATTTAAAATAGACTTTAAAAATTGAGGAATGATCGCGAGCCATAAAGATTGTTCGAGCAAGCCGAGTATATGAGAATAGATTTACACTCAATTATGTGAAATATTCACTTTGATTACGTATCTTTGGAGACTTCAAACGCATTATAATACACCAATAGTTTTTTTCAATTTTTTTTTTATCAGATACTTTTTCCCAAATAATAAAAAATTTATGCATTATGTATTATAATTGTAATTACATTTTTAAACACAAATTATTTTTAAAAAGTTTCGGTTTTGTCTATAACATTTATGATATTTTCCAAGATCATTCCTCAATTATGTGCGAATTCAATTTTTATCCTAGTTTTGCAGATTCGATATCACCGCCAATTTCTTTCGCAACAATTTCTACGTGCGTTATCCGCATAAAATACAAATTTATGTGTGCTTCTCGACCGTCCTCCTCCCTCACCTCCTCCTTATCATCATCATCATCATCCTTTGTCATCGCGCTATTATCTCTTAAATCATCCGTAATCTCGCACATAAAATCATAGCTTCGCGAGATACAATCTCCACATTTTCCTCTTATTTATAATTTTCTTTTTTTCGTAAATAATTAGGGGCGTGGAAGAGAGAAGAATTTTTTTTAAGGGATTCCACCGCGCTTTCTACTTGGCGAGAATCTCTATTCGGTACTGACTTCGGTATCCAATTCGTTGCATATCGGGAGATTTCGTCAAGCAATGTATGTGTGTTTTTGGCACAAATATATATATATGTATGTATACATATATCTATATAGACATGTTTTCTTTCTGGTTGTAATATTACGGCCCTGCGCGCGCGAAGGAGGGGCGGGGAAGGGATTCTTTAAAAGATTAATGTATCTTATCTCTTTAACGCGTTTTTATACAAGCTAACAAATATGTACCTCAATCACAGAACCAAAAGCGATATATATAACAATACTCTTCTCTCACGCAAATGTACCGGGTGATCGGGAAGCCGCGCAGCCGTACGGTTAGGTGCTGTCAAGAGATAAATTTAGCATTTAAAAGAATAGTATGTACTTCATTTGACAATCATGCCTACATTTCTTTCGAAGTACATTTCGATCATGTATATATATTTCTCGTTTATTAAATTTTTAGATTTCTTTTTTTAAATCTATATATTGTATATATACTCGTTATTAATTAAGAATCCTTAACTTACCAATTACTAACGAAGTCTTAAAACTAAATCTTATTAAACATTACACACTCAAAACTTCCACCTATCCGAAACCTTAAAGGGTTTATAAATTGATAAATATTTTAAATCATCAATTTTTTTCGTTCATTAAATTCTTAAATTTACACGGTATTGTAAAATCTCAAAGTTTCTTAGATTTTCCGATCCTCGAAAAATAGTTGCCACACCGGGCTTTTTACAAAGTTCTTTATCGGTCCAACAGTTCTCGCTGACGAGACATGGCACGTGGCCCCGATTCTCCTAACTTTTATCGCCGAACGTTTTAATTCTTCGTTCGCTTAACGCGGACATATAAATCATCAGGTTCTTAAATTTTAATTAACGCTTAGATCTTCAAGCTCTTAAATCCTCTCGCGTCCTACAGTCAAGAATAAATTACAATCAAATCAATTGCATCTCACGAATTGCAATAAAGCGAATAAAACAATTATGCCGACTTGCGAATATCGATAAATCCAATCAACATCATCAAACCGCGGCGACAAACTTGTCCCGCGGGACTCTCCGATCACCCTGTATAATAATAGTAGCGCCTGCGAATGCGCCGCTATAATAGCGTGCGGCGAGTCTCACACACGTTCACACACATTATTTCTTTCTCTCTTTCTCTCATTCTTTCCTGATCGATTCGTCGATCGATCGATCGTTGATCGTAGGCGAGACGTCACTGTACAATGTAAAAAGTTCTCTCTTCCTCACGCGCCTGCAGCACGTGACGGCGTCGATTCGAGAGGGAGGTGTACCGGGGGGGGATAGATAGGTAGAATAGGTAAGTGAAAGCAGCGACGAGCTCCGATATCCTGATTCTCAATCCGATCCCGACCCCGAGAAGATGGCGATGACGTCGTAGCGCAGCTAAATATCGTTTATTTATTTCCCGTTGTCGCGCATGTGGTAATCCGTAGATTTTGGCGTCTTGCTTCGCAATATCTAAACTGCTTTTGCCGTTTAGGTGTGTCTTCTCCCCTCTTCCGTCACCTTCACGGTACATAAGGGAACAGAAGATATATGCTTTTATAGATGAGTCTTTTTTTTTCTTTTCTAATGAAGAAACGATACTTTCGACGCCGATTGTCTTACATCGATTCGAGGATCGGTTCATGGATCACAAAAGGGTTCGGAAGATATCTATAGGTGCCTGGGAAGGATTTTCGAAAATCCGAGGATCCAGATCATGCTTTAACGTTCTGAGAATACGCGAAAGCAATGAAAGAATTTATATCGTAAAAAAGAGACTATTATATACACGGACGTCAAAAAGTTTAACATTTCGACAGGGTATACCAGCATTTAATTTAACTTATTTTTCGTGTCCTTTGAAAATTCTTTCATCTTTGATTTAGTACAATCTTTTTTCCTTTAATGTATAGACATAATATTAAACTTTTCAGCATTTTTTTTCCGTGTACATAGCTTCTTTAGAAGAGAGCTTATATTAAAATTGTTTGAATACTCACGTGCAGCTTTTAAACATTTCTGTCCCTTTCATCTGTTTTGTGTTTTGTACAAGGTAGCTCACGGCAATGTTGCGCTACTTGGGCATAGCTTGGCCTCGTAAGATCCTGTCGTGAACCAAATACTTATTAGATTGCGGAATTTAAAGATATTCATTATTCTGAATAGTGTAAAAGAATAAATATAATACAAAATCTCTCAAGTATAAGACTGAAGAATTTAATACACTATTAAATCCTTCTACTATTTATCACATTGTAAAAAACAATGTTATGTATCCAATGATTACTGTTTATACCTTGAGAATCTTTACAAACAGTTCAATAAATATTTATACATTGCATAGATTTTTAAATATAATAATATAAGATATTATTACAATCTTTAAACATTTACATGTTTGAAACATTAATCTCTATCCATTTTCATATATATTTAGCATTTGCTCAAATTGTAAATTCTCCAATGTTTCAGGATATTGATGATATCCTTAAAGATTAAATATCTTGAAATTCTTATAATAATCAAAAAGATAAACGATAGACTCTCCTCTACAAGAACAACGTGATACTTACTATAGGGAAGGCAGAGGCCATTCCAGTCTGCGATTGAGAGCTTTGTGAGGCAGTAGAAGGAGGGACGACGACGACGACGTTACTGCAATCGCACCTGGTCATCGGCTCGGCATCATCCGTCGTCGCCGTCGCTGCCGCCGCCGTCATCGTGGTCGTCGTAGCCGTCGTTATCGTTGCCGTCGCCGGCAGGTGCGCGTTCGCGACTACAGCGTCGTCCACACCGTTCACCATGTTCGAGTCGTCAGTCTTTATAGATCTGTCAGCGGCATGTGCATTGTCAATAGTAAAGGGCTAACACATGCTTACTGTAATTATCCTGAGCGTCTCTACGAGATATCTCCTTAGATATCTCCTCGGACACCTTGGATCCTTAGAAATAGATATTCCCGTACATCTTTTCAATATCCCCTCGCTCTCGAGGATGAAACATTTGGAAAGATCTTCGAGAATATTATACCCTTGAGTACTTTAAGATATTTTGGTATCTCCTTCTCGAGATCTCCTTCGCGAGGTTCTTAAATTTTTATATCCTTTAGATCTTTGGACACGCCGACAGACGCGACGCGAGAAAGCATGCGTGCGCGCGGTTGTACAAAATTTATACAGATATATTGATTTTTATATGAAAATAATTTTTCTTTTTAAATGAAACTTAAGATCAAAAATTAAAGCTAATTTGCTACATAATGCGAACTACATTACGTGCACCATCACATACTAAACGCACGCTAAGTAACTGTTAATCCCGCACCGCATATCAACTTTGTTCATGCACAATGAGGAGACTAAACTTCGTGTAGGCGATTCTCGAGTCGATGAATCACTCGAAAGAATTTCAAGAACTTGGCCATCCAGCAAGCCAAGAAGAAGCAAGAATTGACACTTTAAATAACGAAGATACTTAAGTGTCGCTTTAATTATATACACAACAAATATCAAACAATAAATTAAAAAGGAAATTAAAGACTAAGACGTCATTAATGAAAAAAAAAAAAAAAAAAATAAAGAAAAAATGATTTCGCAAGAAATAAAATTTTTTTTTTCGCGAGAACCGCCCGCAACGATCGAGGGATATGCAAAAGAGAAGGTTTGCAATTTCGCAAGACACGATTAACAAACATCAGTATACACATTGTTTATTAATTTCTAGTTCATCGCTGACAATGCAACTATAGTCATTACCAAAGGTCGATCAGGTGCCATGCTGAGGCCGTGTGTGTTTTCTCGTATCTTCTGTTTATATTTATTTTGCAAAATCACGTGACGAGAATTATAACTTAATTAGTAACGTTAGAATTATGACCTAGAGAAACTTCATCATCAAAATGCCTTTAAGAGTAACTTGAAACCGAACAATAATAATTAATAATAATTATATCTTAATAATATTAAAAATTTATAATAATAATAATAATAATAATAATAATAATAAGAATGACAATAGAGCAATAATATAATCAAATAATAATCGTAATATACTAGAAAAAAAAAAGAAAAACCCTGAAAAATAATATTGTTTATTATATATATCCTTATTTAACTTTTTATCTTTTATTTGCCGCAACAAGAAAAGAACAGGCAAGAAGAGAATTATCATAAATGATACCGCATACATTCCCGCACACACATATAGCGTTCTAGTGCGTTGTAGCAGTAGTTGTTTAATGCTAATTTCAATCGAAGGTATGCGGCGTGCTATACTCATATCGAAAAAATTAGTTCTTAGATCCCTCGATCATTGATATGCTTAAAGCCTTAAATTTTTGCGAGTCCTTGGATTAAATATTGTTACAAAAGACTTCAGATATAGATATCACTTGATTTTAGACAATCTAAAATCCCCAAGAAATCTTTGGATATCTTTAGCTTTGTGACGAATTATCTCGTCTGACCTATTCGATTGCCCTTCAATTTGGAAATCGCGGTACTTCGAGGAGCGACGTGAAGACTCGACCATGCTGGCGTGCAAATCCAAGGTCGTAAACGAGCCACGAAGATGCAGCCGCAATCGAGAGTCTCGATACAGAAGCTACTAGAAGCTTACGGCAATATAATAACACCCACTGAACAGATCTGTCATAATATTTCTATACATTAGCAATCGATGTCAGTTGTACAATCACTAGCACGCACAGCTTCCTATATCTTTAGTTTTGTTATTCAAGCCCTTAAACTGAAAGCTTTTTAATCCTTCGAGTTGGAAGTTTCTTAAAAATAATTCGCAAAAAAAGAATTTTGCAAATAAAAATACAAAATACGAAGAAATAAAATATATGTCAGCAACATTCAAGAATCCTGATTACATCCGAATGTATACGAAGGTATACAAGTCTTAATACCTGAATTGAAAATAATCTATTAAATCCAAGGCTCAAAAATTGATAATTCAACAACAGAGTTTGTTAACGAAATAATTAGAAATATCCAACACGATTCAATGATCTAGGAATGAAAGAATCTACGCACTTTCCAGAACTAAAGCATCTAAAAGATCCATGATACCGCAAACTTAAACCCTTATTTACATACCGAATTTATACAGCATGCTTATAAAATCCTTATGAGAAAAAAAAAGATAATATTTAAAGCCTTTATACATAAATAAAAAAAAAAAAAAGGTTTCTGGAAACAGAAAAATTTCTGGAATCAGAAAGGCACGATAATGAACATATCGAAATATCGATAAAAGAAAGATGGCAAATCGTAACAATTGCGAGTACATATAATTAATTTATTTATTAACTAAATGTAAACAATAAGACGAGAGGTTCGCCAAAAGATCTAACAAAACTCGAAGATTCAAAAAAGTCTTTCAAGAGAATCTCGATAAGAATATCTTTGTCCCAACATTCTCGTTAGAGAGAACGATCGAAAAGAATCATACCGAGTTTCAAAATCTTGAAAAATCAATGCGGAATTCAAATACTCATAATCTTGAATTTCGAGTTGTACTTATAATTAGATCTTTGGCTCCCGCCGAACGTGAATAATTTCCCCATAATAAAATATAAATTTATTGAAAATAAAAAGTGGCGAGAATGCAGGCGGATAAGACTACTCCGGTAACTCGAAAAGTATTAACGGTTAGTAACGTCCTTTTAACTCGAGATTAACTATGGCGATGGAAAAAGAAAGCTTCAACCTTTTATATCTTTTCAACGAGGAAAAAAGTAAAGATCTCTCCTTCCTCCCCTTCCAGGTAACAGATCGAACGACAGTGTTGGATCGATCAAGCCCGGTCGATATTCTCAGACCGGAAAGGAAGGATCGGTTCGAAAGAGGAAACGCGTATCCATCACTCTCTACAGAACAACATAGCACATAATGCAGCCAACAATAACACAATAACAACAATGAAACACAATTCGGCATTCCTCAAGGCATATATTACGATACCCCTCTTTACAAGGGGGTCCTACATAAAGTTCGTACGAACTCGTCGAACGTCGCAATGCGTGTCCTTGGATCTTTAGATTTTTTGCACTATCATGTCAATGAATCCCTCCGAGTGAAAAACTAAAGATCTTTAAAAAATCGAAAGATCCAAAGAGCATTTCGGGATGGAAGAATTCGAGATGCGTAGAAGAATCAAATGAGGAGAATTGGAAGATCCAAGGATACAACGGTCCATTCTGATCCAAGGATATAAAAATCCAACAACAGGCATTCCAGAGAATCCCCTAACAGAGAGAGAGAGAGCGAACCTCAGCTAAATCTCTCATATAAATGGAATCTATATTTATATGACTCCATATGACTCGCGCGTCTGCTTTCTATTCGTCAGGTATCAATTAATAATAATATGATTAGATACAAACAGATAATGTATATAAGACTGTACATATATTCTCGCAAAAAGTGCAAAGTAATAAAATCGTCATAACCATTTACAGGACTAAAAATAATGGAAAGTCAATTTTCGATCTTGTAAACGAAAAAAATCTGCTTGTTTACTCAGCGAAATATTAACGTATGCTTTTTGTAATTAAGCAAAATTTTTGCGCGATTATCTTATCGTCTTATCAAAAATTTCAAATTACATGATTTTAGGATAATCTAAATCGAACGCGAGCACACTTTAATTATCTATTTAAAAAAAGAAAAAAAGAAGAAAAGAAAAAAAATCATAATTCAAACACAAAAATTTAACGACATAGCAATTCATTAGTTTTTAATGCGCGAATTTTTTTTTCTTTTTCTTATTTTTAATCACCTAAATATGTTTCAAAGAAAAGTTATTAGAAGCAAAAAATGAAAAATTCAGTTTAAAAAGAGATAAAACTAAAATAATTACGAATATAAAATCAAACTAAAACGGTCCTATAAAAGATTAACGATTCAAGGACCAAGAACTTTTCACTTTCTCTCTCTTTCATTTTCTCTCTTTCTCACTCTCTCTTTTTGCGCGTAACGCGCACATACATATATGTACATATATTGTATATTGGGAGAGCGGAAAGTTTCGTCGTACTTTGGAACAAAACAGCCGTTTTTTCGCTTTCAATTGAGAGCTAAATAACTATAATTTACTTAAAAAAGAAAAAAAAATGAATTTACCGAAGTTCCTTAATTCTCTTTTACGCATATATACGTTCTAAAACGAGTAAAGAATGGCAATATCGTTGGAGAATCTAAAAAAAAGAAAAAAAAAAGAAAAAAAAAAAGGTTTTGTATGACCGAAACATTTCCACACTTCACGACGAACTATACATTACTTCGTCGAATAAAGATGTGTATGGAGATCCATCGGAGGATCTCTTTCTTCTTCTAGAAATTATAACACATCTCCAATGCAGATTGGCAACCAGTTCGTCGTTCGATCCAGCGCAAGTCAATTCGCGAACCAACGCAACTCTCCGCAACTGCCCGAAACATCGTTACACTGAGCGAGCGTATAATTAAAAATCCCACTCACTTATCAGGAGATGACGGGGGAGTGAGCGCGATGACGGTGCTGAGCGCGGCGGTGGCGGCGTCAACCGATGACGTATTCTCGTTGTTGATCGTCGGCGGATTAAGGGTATGCGTAGCGCCCGAAGAATTTGTCGACGTGGCATTTCCCAGTGCGTTTCCTTGTACCTCCGCTCCGGTACTCGCTCCAGGACTAGCGGACCTACTGGCGACAGCCGTCGCTGGCTGCGGAGGTGCTGCGGTTTGCTGCTGCTGTTGCAGCAGTTGAGAAGATTGCTGCTGGTTGCCACTTTCCTTATCCTTGACGACAGCCTTGAGCTTAGCAGTTCCTTTAACGACATCGGACAATCGATTTTGCGACGAGGACTCGACGGTACCAGTGCCACTACCGCCAATATCAGTCGATATTTTGCCGTGATCGGCGTCAAGACCAGGCAGAGGCGGAAAAGCGGCCGCCTCAAGATCGAACTGCACGCCGCTGCTGCGGCTATTGCCGCCAGCGCAGTTACTGCTGTTGTTGCTACTGCTGCCTCCGCTTGCTGGCAAAGATTCCTTTATCGCCGGCAGCGAATGATTATTCCCCGCAGCTACCTTCGCGTCCTGATCTTTGGTCCTGCGATGGATGCGGTGGCGGGGAAACGAAGGCGCCGAGGATAAGGAGGTGGATGAGGAGGAGGAGGATTCGACCGTCGCCGTTGCCGTATCCTGGTCTTGCGCGGAGGACGACGAGGAAGAGGAAGATCCCTTCGCGTGCTCGACGGATGACGTGGCAGACGACGAGGAATGGAACTTTGTGCCGGACTGATAGGAAGAGGACGACGAGGAGGGTGGCTTCGAGGAAGGCAGGCTCGAAGCGTGATAGGTGGACGTGGAGCTTAAAGACACGTTGCCGCCGCCCCCGGTCATAGGGGGATGAGAGCTACGATTGCTCAGCGGCGGCATGGACGACGATGGATGGTGGTGGTGATGATGATGGTGGTGATAATGATGGTTGTTACTATTGTTGCTGGGATTGGCGGGATCTATCAAGCAACTTCGGTCGGAGCCGTTTCTCTGTCTATTTCTATATAACAACAAAAAAAAAAAAAAGGAAAAAAAATTTAGGCACACTGAAATATTTTCTTCAAAAAAACATAATATATTCAGAAAAATAATTAGTGTGCAAATCAGACGTTAAGTAGCGTACCTGTGGCGAGAATTGTATCTTGTGTTTGAACGAGTAAACGTGTTGTGCGGTGTGATTCCGTTCATCGTAAAAACACTGGACATATCGAAATAAGCGGGACTGGTTGGTCCCCAAGGCATCATACCGGTGGGATAGAATGGTTGATGCTGAAAGAGAAATAAATACGGAAATATTTTTAAATCGATTTATAAAAGTCTGTATAAAAAATGTTGCATAAAGAACTTAAAATTATATACTTACATAAACAACCTGGTTCGGGTACGCCGGCATAGTCGTTTGAGGCATGGTCGTGCCATTGGTATAGAGAAAACCTTGTTGTCTAGCCGTATAACTGCTTGGATCATAGACAGGAGGAGGAGGTGGAGTTCTGTAGCCATTCTTTATACCTCCTACACCAGCCACCGTTGGTATCGGTAGCCTGTTCATTGGTTTAGCTTTAATTCTCGCCATTATTGGCTTTCCCTAAATTCACAAAAAAATCAAAGTAAAAATATAAATATTATATGTTATAAAACTTATAATATTATATATACATACATACATACATATATATATTATATATTATAAAAAACTCTTTCTCTTTCTTTTTTAAATTTATAGTTACATATAATTACAGATTTTCAATTATAGGCTCAACAGATCATGAAAATCATTGATTGCATCATCATTGAAAACATACATTTCACTTTGTTGTCAATTCAAATATATTCAGATAAAATTATGTAAGCATTGATTACATAATTATATAAAACAATTTACCTGAAATTCTCGAACTTCCTCGCGTAAAAACCGGTAGGCCTTTTGAGCATCGTCGTCGGATTCAAATGTCACGTACCACGAACTATTATGAGCAAACTCGCACGAAATAAGCCTCGGACATCCCTCTCCAGAAAATAAATTCTACAGTAAAAATCAGTATATATTAGAACCGAATTTATTCTTAAGTTTTTTTTTTTTCTTTTTTCTTTTTTTGTGACAATCATAAGATAACGATTGGCATACCTTTACATCCTCCAATGGAGTACTATCTGGTATCTCACGAAGTATCACAATACATCGTTTGTGATTGGGTCTCACTTTCTGTCCTTCCTCATCTACTTGCACATTTGGAGACTCCCTCAGCACCTCTGTTATGAGCTTAATATCTTTCGTCAACTTCTTGACTTGGTTAAAATTCGCTACTGTCCATATCGGCACATACTGATCATTATCCATTTGTGACAACAAATAGGTATCGTTGGCTAAATTCTCTCTGGAAAACAACCATCACTTATCATTATCCATTCGCATTATCACACATCTTGTTACATTGTCCCCTCTTACATATGCATGTGATTATGTAATTTAAATGTTAGTTGCAATGACAATAAAATTTTTGCAACAAAAATGTCTTACAAGACTTTTTCATATATAATGATTAATATAAAGCATATTGTGCTTAAAATTGTATGCCTATATATTAGTTTCAACTTTTGTTCTACTTTTAAGATAATAAAACTACTGTACACATAAACATATAAAATAATTTTAAAAAGTTAATTTTGTGATTACAATATCACTTGATTAATGTCATCAATATATATTTACATATCAGTGTATGTGAAAGATTATCTTAAACTGATTTTCAAATCAATTTTTTTCCCTTTTTCTATTTAACCAAGAATGTAACCTAACAGATGTTGCTAATGATATTAGGTTAGTAATAACTTGTATTACATAGACCATTAAAATCATTATGTATATATAAGCATATTATATGTATATGCAATCAAAAGTTAGTTTTTAAGGAGTTTTGTACAATGTTAAAGAAAAACTTTTTATAATTAACCTAAATATATTTGCGAAAATTATCTTATAGGTCCAGGATGTTAAAAACTCTCTGTTACCTGGAGAAATAGTACTCGAGTTGCGAAGAGAGCATCTGCTTGAGCTGTTCCAAAGGTATACCAGAAACATTTAGATCAGCCATTGGTGCAGATGGCGGAGCGGCAGAAGCATCGCCCAGAGCAGCAACGTCCACAGGGCTATATCCAATGGCGCCTCCATGCATGCCTATGGCGTGTTGTGGAGATGGTTCTAAGCTGCCGACACCAGCATCGAGAATCAGTTCACTGCCACTTGGCGCACCGTTCATGACTCCGTAGTCTATATTAGGCACTCCACCGCCAATCGCTCCTGCAACCTGTAGACCCAGAGGTTCAGGGGTGGCTGGGTAGACCGCCCCTGGTGGCAGCTTCCCGATGTCCCCATTCATGTAAACGTACCCTGAAAATAGAGGGAGACATTTATAACTCTGGCAATGCTTCATCTCTACTTGCTGTATCAAAGTTTCATATGTATGTTACAATTAAGGATGCAATTTTTTTTTTTCCTTCAACAACCATAAAACTTGTTCATGTTATTCTATAAAGCAATAATTTACTTTGAATAAATACAGAGATAAAACCATATTTTGTCCATCTTTCTGCAATATTATTAAACAATTAATATATAGATTAAATCAATTGAAATCCAGAAATAGAATATTTCTATGAATATTCTAACCTAATCCGAAGCAATGAAAGTCCAGTTATTACATGAGATATCACATTCTTACACGTTTGTAATTTAACAATTCGCTTTGGCGATGCTTAATCATGACTCTACATAAAATTACTAATCTTTGCTTGGATCAATTACATAAGCTATCGCAACTATTTCACATTGTATTCAGCAGAAATATCACAAAGAGTCATTCTACATCGAATTTAATATCGCTTGGCATACTAATCGTATCATACACGTGTACTTTGATCAGCGTTATACTTGCGCTTAGAAAGCTACAATGTTCCGTCTATATAATGTAATATTGCCTTCACTTTTGTAAAATATCATGACAACGACATAATAGTATTCCGTAACAGATTAACGCAAACATCAGTGTAATTATTCGACTCAAATCCGTGGGTCTACACAATCACTACTTGACGCACCGTATGAATGCACATTCGCAGACCAAATATCATACAAGTGCCCGAGCTCTCGTAGATGACGACGTGCGCGAGTTTTTTCGCGAATACGCCAGAAGCCGAGGAAATCGCGCGAGGACGACGATCACGATGGTGATGACGGGCGGGGAACGACGTGTCGGCTGTCACAACGGTTGCCTCGCACACGCTGGAAAGAGCCACGACGGTCCTCGGCAACGGAGTGTCGGAGTGTCGAACTGCGTGCCACGACGACGGCCGCTCGGGGCGACTCGCGGCGCGCCAGGCGAGGATCCCCGCGCGGCAGGACACGCAATATGTTGCGGAACGCGCGGCGCCTTATCGGCCAAATATAGCGCGGTCGGTATACACGATACGACCTCGACGAGCCGGACTAATCTTCGGACGACAGCGGTAGCTGTTACGCGACGGAGACGACGATGACGACGAGCACGACGATGACAATGACAAGGACGACGACGACGACGACGACGACGACGACGACGACGACGTTCACGGCGATTACGACGACCGCGATTACCACGACGACAACGTGTTGGCGCGGCGCGGCACGAATTTAACACGCGGAATGGAAAGACACACCAACATAAGGAAGTGGTGATGATGACGAAGGAGGATGAAGCGGCGCGATGACAAAACTACACTCGTATATTCGATCGTGCGTAACATCGACGATGATGACGACGATGACGACGACGACGACGACGACGACGACGACGACGACGACGATGACGATGACGATGATGATGATGATGATGATGATGATGATGATGATGATGATGATGATGATGATGATGATGATGATGATGATGATGTTGCGTTGGATGAATGGGATGGATGGTCGTTACCGAAATCACCGTTCATCTCGAGATGGGCCCGGATGATCCCATGTGCCCTGAATCTAGCGTTACGAGGTGCCTGCCTGCCTGCCTGCCTGCCTGCCTGCCTGCCTGCCTGCCTGCCTGCTCACTCGCTCGCTCGTTCGCTCACTAGCTAGCTCCTTTTCTATCTCGCTCTCTCTCTCTCTTTCTCTCTCGCTCCCTCTCTCTCTTTCTCTCGAACGGCCTCGTGCAGATCGGTTTCTCGACTAAAAGCTCTCGAGGCACACTTGGTTGTTCGCTTTCAGTTCGTCGTGCGCGCGGGGCGTCGCGAGCGCATCCGCGAATTCGTACGCTCGTGAATCACGTTCGTTCAACCTCGCCAATCGACTAGCCAGCTAAGGCTCGATCGTTGCTCGCCCGATCGCTCGCTCGCTCGCTCGCTCGCTCGCTCGCTCGCTCGCTCGCTCGCTCGCTCGCTCGCCCGCACGCACGCATGCACGCACGTACGCACGCACGCACGCACACGTTTGCGTGCGCGCGACGAAATATGTACGCGACGACGGCTGGCGAGACAGGCGGCGGCGAGATTGGCACGTTTCCTCGCGCGAATTCGCGTCGCTGCGCGACGCGCGCGTTACGATCCGCCCTTCTGCGTCCTACGAGCCGCCGCGCCGAGCGGATCAACGCGCGGCCCTTGAGCACGACGGTGTTTCCTTACCGAGGTGGAAGAATCGAACTCAACACAGTCTCTCGAGCAAACTACAAAATGGCGGAAGGCACATGCCGTGGCGCGCGGTGCATTCTGGGCCCCCGGTGATGCGCCGCGCCGCGCCGTTCGTTTCGTCTTCGTGTTCGTGCCGTGTACACACATACACACACGTAGCCCTGCTCTTCCCCCTCTCCCCGCCTTCGCCACCGATAGTCGTGGCGGCTGGGGGCGCGCAGGCGCCACCGCGCGTCACTTTCGAATCTAACATGAGCAAAAGTCCAACGGTACGTTGGATTTCCCCGAAAAGAGGCTATTATGTAGGAAAAGGAGGAAAAGTGCGAGACGGAAATCTCATGCTAATTTTTACGATATTTCTCGGAATTGTATCAATTAATAAAGAAAGATGCTTTATTTTTTATACTTGCTTATCGTCTCTTTTATTCTTTCTTAATTAATGTATATATATATATATATGTATATATATTTTTTTTTTTTCATCGATAAGAACATGTATATCGGAGGAAATTAATTAAAATACTTTTAAAATTTTTGAAATAGATAAAAAATATAGATAGATATACTTTAACTTATTCTTTCCTCTCTCTCTTTTTATATCTTTTATTTAGATTTTTTTCTCGAATTTCTGAAAGAGAAATAGCAATAAAAATTTTACCTTTTTCTTCTGTCAAGTTCTTTTCTCATATTCTTTATCTTTAAATTGAATCTAAATTCTTTCTGATTCTATATATTCATTTTGTAAAAGTAAACTCATGATCTAAGTTCTTTGAATAAACAGTTGCAAATAACAATTAGTTGAATAGTTCTTTTGTATGATATTTTAACTTTTTTTTTAAATATTTTTTAATCCATTTTGCATGCTCCACAATACTATTATATATCCCTCGAATAATTAGCAAAATATTTGTTGCATAAGACAGAAGAAATATATACATATCTCGTATAATTATTAATATTGTATATTTTAATCTACTGTTACGTAACTCGAGTTAAATTAATTCGAAGAAACTGTAATTCTACAAAACGTTATTGCAGCAAGCATAGCACAAATGAAATCGATAAACGATAGCTTATCTAATTTTTTTAATAATCTACATTGTACATTTAACGAACACTTGTATGCTTGCGATAGATATGATTCTCAATGTATTTAAAAAATTCTCAATTGGTTTAAATTCCTTTTTACCTATTGTTATCTTTATATATAAAAAATTACATTACATTATTATCGAGAATAAACAAAACGATTTATCCCATATTAATAGAATAACAATCTATATTATTATACCTGTATGTATATATGTACAATTTTTATGTAGTAAAATAAATAAAAAGATATATTTATTTAAGAAACTCAATTTTTCTTAACTTTAATTTTACCGAATTTTGAAATGTGACAAAGAAGAGGGGCTCTTGATCAAATCACACCTAATTCATGTATTTATTTATTTATTTATCTAGAACAGCCACAAATTTCCATTAACTCGCGTTATTATTATTTCAAAACAATTCGTCATTTAATAATTACTGGCTTAAAAAAGGGGAAAGCAAAAGTGGAGACGAGACACGGGGCAAAGGAGAATGTCCTCTACATGAAAGGAAGAACCGAAACTGTCCTACAAATATTTAACAAATATTTGCAATCAAAAACAAGCACGAAACACTTCATTTTCAGAATATAAACGTAAAAAAGAAAATTTCTTATCGCTTTTTCCACTACAAGACGAAGAGATACGGAGAAGAAGAGTGGATGCGAGGAGAAAGAGCAGAATCAATCGGGAACCTATGGTTACGCTTTACTGCCTTCTCGGAACACGTCTATCGCGCCCAGGTACATACTACCTAACGCAAGAACGAACATCCATCCGGCGCTGCTAATCACCGTTCATTCATCTATGCCTCTACCTCCTCGACGATGATTAAAATCAGGTGTGTCCTGCTGCAAGGTAGGAAACTCCTACCTTAACAGGCGCTATCACTTAACATAAGGCTTATAGTGTGATGTATTGCTTTTATATCTTGAGAAAAAGATTTTCTGATTAGAGTATATTGCCTATACGCCGGTTATACACCTATCTATCCTCTCCTTCTTCGTTCTATCTCCTTCTTTTCTCCTTTCCTTTAACCTTCTCTTTAGTTTACTTCCTTCTCCGTTTCGTTTGTTTTCGTTTTTTCTTTTTTTATTATTGAAATATATATGCGCGCGTTGTGTGTATGTATATATATATATATTTATATATATTTATATGCTGACGTGTGATAGAGTATAATCGGGATATCCCACGAGGAGTTTAGTGACTGATATACAGATTCAATTTGAGACAATGATGAAGCGCTGACACGGGGCGGAGCTGTCTGTTGTTGTAAGTTGTGGCATGGATAATGATTGTTGTTGTTGCTTAGTCGATTAAAAACCATGGACTTTTAGCTGATCAGGTTTTGCCAGACCTGATTTCGTCAGCCACTGGCATATATTTTCTCGTTGGTCCCCCTGCAGCTGCAGCACCTCCCCGTACTCCGGGTGTTCTATTACTGTCCCATTGCAAGCAAACTCCTATATAAACAAAATATAATCACAAATCAAAATAAAAGGACTCGCCAAAGGTTTTTTTTGTCTCGCTAAAAATTTCAACAATTTCTTCTAAGGAATGTCAATTTCTTTATCTCTAAAGTAATATATTTAAAACTTTTCAAACATCAGTATAAGATAACCATGACTAATTATAGCTTTGTATCAGTAGGTTGAATATTTTCAAGTTAAAAATATAGCGATGTAATAAATTTATCAAACAAAAATTTAATAATAATTTGAACTTAAGATTCTATTCTTATAATTATAAAATATGTATTAAATAATTTATACAATTTTTTTCAATAAAATCTGAATTTTTTCATTTTTCATTAAAATATTATTTCTAATATATATATTTTCTGATATATATATTTTTTCTCTTATGCAATATAAATTATTCTTAACAATTATAAAAATTACTAGATAGTAATACTTGACTATATATACATATATATATAAAATAATTCTAATATACAATAAAGTATTTTTCATTATTCTATTTGTCAAAAAGCAAATTAAAAAATGCCACACATTAAAAAAGAAACATTGATATTGATAACATTAAGTAATTAATGATTCACAACGAACAAAGCAGTAATAAAAAGCCATGTCATTGGCGATGATTCCAAATTAAACAAAGAATATAACTGTTATGTATCAAATCACTTATAGATGCATTCAAGTACTTTCTTAGAGAATTTGCAAAACTAAATCTGTTTGCTGTGTACTCTTTGCAATTGTTTGCATCAGACCTATTTTTAGAGTTCTGCCTGACTGAGTAATGGTGGGAAGTAGCAGGGAGGGAGGTATACATGATAAAGAAGGAGGCAAGTAGCAAGTAGGGAGAGGGTAGACAGATAGGTTGATGGGTAGGAGAAAGGATCGGCGAAAATCTCTCGAGGGAAAGTCGCCCTCTCACCTTTTTACATGCTCTCACGATTTTCTTCAAGTCATATTCCGAGGAGAGTCCTTGCACCGTTGTTAAGGTTTTACGACCATTCCGCTGCTGGATCCTTATATGCACAAGGCCGTCCTGGACATCATCGTCTGAACCCTTGATTGCATCTGCAAAGGGGTCTGCGAAAGAGAGAGAGATTTAAAAGTCGCGTGCTGAACCGCAGCGGATTGCGCAGGATGATGCAAGAAGGGCAACGCGCGAGCAACGCCACCATCGCCATTTTGATTGCCCTGGGGCCACCCGAGGCGCCGATAGTGTCATTTTATCGTCCTCGTTCGCGTAGGGACGATACGATGGAACGAGAAGAGATAGACCGAGAAGAGGGGAAGGAGCGAGGGGTAACAGCGCAAGAGGGAACAGGAGGGAGGAAAGGAAGGGAGATAATAATGCCCGTTTTTTTTTTTTTTTTTTTTCTTTTTTTTTCTACTCACCGAATGTGTTGAGATTCTGGATGGACATACGACAAACAAAAGAGACTCCTCGGATGATATAGAACTGCGAAGCGCAGGTGGCGGTCGTAGGGCAGAGGATGTAAATTTTACGTGGCGATCAACACTGAAATGACGTGAGGACGAACTGCGAAGAACGAGTCGACGAAACCAAGCGCGATGGCCGTGTACGCAGCCGGAAGTAAAAGTTGCATTTGTCACGGCGCGATGGGTGGGGTTGCGTGCGATTGGTGTGTTCCCGAAACGAGCGTAATCATTTCGAGACGCGCGATTGGCGGACACCGCGCAACGTCGGGGAGACGGGATTGGTGCGCGGCTAGGCCTGTCGACGAATGCCATTGGTCGACAATTCAAGGAATTCAATCGCGTAAGAACTTTCCAACAAAAAGATACAAGCAGACGCACTGTCACGTAATAGGCTATCGAATAGAGAATTTCTAGAGTCCCGTAAAATTTTCTATTTAACGACCAATCGTGTAATATTGTTTAATAAATGTTTTTTTGCTATAAAAAAAGAAAAAAAAAACTGCCTTTATTACCACCAAAACATGAATATGAATTTGATGTGAACGCGAAAAAAATTTAATCGCTTTCACATAAGTAAAAATATAAAAAAAAATTTAATTAAAAATAAAATTATATAACACTCTGATTTCATGAACAATTTAATGAAGTTTATTGAAGACAAATTTCAATATTATTTTTATATACTCTTCACAAATAAGACAATTTTTTTCAAACATTTGAGTTCTGTGCGATAACATAGAGATTTAAAAAATCAAGACAAGATGAATTTTATTATATTTTACATCAGTTCCTTATATATATCTTCTTGTAGTCCTAGTCAAATACTTTGTAATTATCATTTAACATAATCACAAAAATCACTGTAAAAAATTATATAGCAAGCCACCTAGTGTTCTTCATGATTGATGCAAACTGTTCAAAGAGAAAAAGAGAGATAAGATGATAATCGAATCGTTCGATGCACGAGTTTGCTGTTTCTTTTCTTGTCTACAACAACAATTTATTTATAAAAAGTAATCTGCTTGTGGCTTTTTGCTGGGTATTCCGCGGCTTTCTTGCGGCGCTGCTTCGAATATCGTGAAATCTCTCTGCAGATGTTCATTTAGCTCCAATATCGCGGCTACGTTACCACATCTACAAAATTATAAAATTTTATTAGAATTTATATTAGAAAAATTTCAAAATTTAAATATTCTTTGTATATATATTATACTTATTATATTGTTATAAAATAAAAATATGTCAAAATAGCAAATATAGTATATTAAGAATATTGAAGAAATAAATAAACAACTAAAATTTTAAGTACAAATAAGGAGAAAACTTGAAGAAAATAAATGTATGTAGCAAACATAACTATTAGTGGTGATAAAATTTGAGTATACAATGTATGATATTCAATATACAAAAATCCATTAGAGTAAATAGAATATAAATGCAAATATTACATACCTGTAACAGTAATTTGGTGCGGACCAGACGGTTAATACAGTCTCATTGAAGTGCCATTTGTAACCTTCCATCACTAACTGGTGTGCTCTGCATATCATATCAATGTCATTGGCCGAGTTGAACTGCGCTACTACGTCACTGCCGAAGAGATAACCGGCGCCGCGCGGTGACACACCCCAGCCTTGAGTATCCTCGGGATCCGACCATAATAAATCACACATCGGCCCATCATGAGGAACCTGCGATATTAGTTTTAAAAAATCAGAAAATTCATAAATTTTTTTAGAAACATAATAAATTTGATACAAACACAATAATTTTAATACAAAAACTTTAATATTACAACAAATAAGAATAAAAAAATAACTAACTTTATATAAATTTGTTTTTGCAAAAAGAGTTATAGTAAACAAAATACAATGGAGCTCACTTCTTGTTTTCTATCTATAGTTCGAATTTGATCCAGTGTTTGAATACTAGGCGACAATCCACCATGGACGCAGAAGATTTTGCCATCGATAATAGCAGATAATGATAGGTAGTCAAATATCTCTGTACAATACCGCCACACTGTTATACTACCATACTTGCGTAAGCACTCGTCATAAAAGCCATAAACTTGTGTTATCTGTCGTGATTCATGATTTCCTCTTATCAATGTAATTCTATCAGGATAACGAACCTGCAGGTAAGATATATAAATATATATATATTGGAATAATAAATCTTTTCTTAAACTCTTTAAAACTCTTTATCACTTCAAAATTGGCTCTTTTCAAGTAATCTTATATATAAATATGAAAAAAAAGTATAAGTATTAATATTTTACATATATTTAAGTAAAATAAGAGCAGCCTGTTTTTTTTTTTATTTACTATTCAAATATAAATCAACTGTTCCATGTAAATCAATCATTTTTAATAAACATATTTTAGATCTTTATACTTTATTTATCTTACATACCTTGAGTGCAAGAAGGAGAAGAAATGTTTCAACACTATAAAAACCTCTATCCACAAAATCTCCCATAAAAAGGTAATTTGTTTCTGGCACATCTCCGCCTACTTTGAATAATTCTTTTAAATCATAAAACTGTCCATGAATATCTCCGCAAACCTACAAGAAAAAAAACCAGATACAACTATAACATCTCTCAAACTCTACTTTTTACAATTAAATTACCATTTACAAAGAACAGCGATAGTTACTGTTACAGGTGAGTCGACACGCTGTACGTTGCTCTCCTCGATGAGGATCTCTCGCGCTTTCGCGCACAGGGCTTTGACTTCAGCCTCCTTGATGATCTCACATTTCTTCAACTGCTCGATTTGCCGATCCAAGTCACTGGATTCGGCCATCGTATACGTCTCGAGGATGGGGGAGGCGCAGTGTTGTTAACGATGTGTTCTCGGTTGCGTATCCTCGATAGTAGTTCTCGCGCTCTCAATTTGTATTTTCGGAATCCCGTAAATTGCGAAATATCTGTCGGCTAAATAAAGCAGCTAAAGCAAAATAAAGTACAGAAAGACAGGGAGAGAGAGAGACGTACGATAGGAGTTGCGCGGGATACTTACAAGCCTATCTAAAATCCCGTAAAATCGCCCCTCGACTCGAGATCTCGCCTCTGTAATTAATACATTTGACGGGCAGACACACGCGGATTTTTCCCTAAATATGATACTAAAATATAACGAACGGGATATCGGGCGATACACAACGATGCACCCTCGCTGCACTTGCTCTGGCTCTGACTTGTCCCAAGTTCCGAACCGCCTCTCGAATAACCAGAGCTGTTCGCGGTGCCGACACTGGGGGCCGACAGCAAACAGCAATCAGCAATCAAGCAATCGAGAAATCCTGCGTTCCACACGGAATTAAAAGTAGATTGATAGCGAACAATAGGTGAAGAAATTCAACTCCACGACCGTTGTTCCTCTATTTATAACGTTTCTTCGAGCATTGCACGCAATAAATAATGCTAGAAGATAGCCAATCAACTCCCTCTATTCAGAAAGCTCGGCGCGTTAAGTGATTGGTCGCAGCCTAGTCTCTTTCCATGACGCTCGATTGGACACATTGCCTATTGGCTGGTTGAACACGGGACTCTCTGATTGGTTAATCGTGCGATTTCCATGCTATCTAATAGGCTGAGTTTGCTTTGGGCGCTCATTCGCTTTAAATGTCATTCTATTATCTTTGTTGCTCATTATATGTCAAAAAAAGATGGAATGACGTTTACAGCGCCCAAACGAACGCAGCCATAAGTTCTAAATATTCTATTCTGTTATATCTAGTGATAGTTTGTGTTTGGAAGTTAACAGTTCTGTTTGAATTTCATGCGTGCGTTTAAATTAAATTGATAGAATCCGTTACTGTACGTATTTTGTGACAGTGGGTGACTTTTTCGTTCTTTGCGGTGCCGATTTATCTCGAAAGGTGTGAATTCCTAATTTTAAAGCGTAATGTACGATGTAAGATTGGCCATATAACAGGAGAAGTGTTTCTCGTTATGTTAACACGATTTAACATAAACGCTTCTTTTTTTTTTTTTTTTTGAATATATATGAGTTTAGTACAAGTTAAATTGTGATCTTGCAATTACTCTTCTGTAATCGTAGTTTATCAGAGGATTATATAATAAGATGAGTCTGTCTCATTTTGCGTCACAATCTGAAGCTAAGAATTCATGCATGGATAAGCTTCATTATGTTATGTTACTTGCACCCTTCCAACCAGCACCAAGGATTGAACTGGAGACTAATGTAAACACAAGTACAGAGTGTTATTTAGATATAAAAAATACCAGTGACAAAACTTTAAACGTAAGGACATATATGTTTTTTTTATTGATTATTAGAGAAGTTAAGACTTTTTTTTGCATGACAAACAATCTTGCAAAAAAATTATTTAGTGCACAGATATTTTTACAAGTATTTTATCTTATTTTTTACATGTTTTAATAATTTTATTTCAGGTAACTATAACAAAAGTGCCAGCTGCAGAACGTCAGATTGTTCTAAATTTGTCTGAATTAGAAGTCCAGGCGAAAAGCAATGGCACAATATGTATCAAGTGGTCTCCGAAAGAAGCAGGCAGCTGGCGAGATGTGTTGCAACTTACAGATAATAGACGAATTAAATATGATATTGTTATAGCAACAACTGCTAAAGCTAATAAGAAATATTGCAAGATAAAAAGAAGACTGCCAAAATCATCTTCATCGATATTGAAGACTTTAAACCCTCCTGTGTCGCCAAACAAACAAGACAAAAGCAATATATTAAAAATTCCAACTATTGTTCAACCTTTGATTCCTAATCTTAATGCACAAGCAAATCAATGCAAATTAAAACATGAAAACAATTTTAACAAGGAAAATATCTTAAATGGGTATAATGAAACAGAAATTTCTTACACAATGCGAGGAAAAGATGATAAAATCAATGGGACTTATCGTAATCGTGATAAACCAGATAATGTCATGCTTGAGCAAAATGTTTGGAACGTGTGGAACAATGAAAGTATTTTACCACAAGCCTTTTCTACAAACGAACCACAGGATATACGTAGAATCACGTACGTTAAGGAAAAAGGGCCTTACAGTAATTTATTGTCTGAACATAATAAAATCACGGAAGATACAGCTTGTGACAATAACAAGATCCATTCTGATATGTCCATATTGTTGAATAAATTTACATTTGAATCTACAGATGTAATTTCAAGTTCTCAAGAATTAAAGAAACAAGAATTGACAGATACAAGTTTCTCACAAAATACAGATAACTATAAAACGTTCAATATCAGTTGCAGTCATTCACTTGAAACATCTGCAACTTATGATACAAAAATTTTTATGAATGTACCATCGCAACTAGCAAGCTTGCACAACTTGTCACCGATTAAGTCTGATGGATGCTCTCTCATAACCGATGTTAAAGATTTAATTGCATCATCGCCGATTGCTCAACACAAGGATATGTCAAAAAATTCCAATGAATATTTCAAGCATATAAAAGTACAGCCGAGTATTCAAATAATCGATGACGAATATCTCAGTTTTGAAATTATTCCCAAGAATATTGAAGCAGTTAAGAAGATAGGGAATATGTACATTGAAATTTCTCCACCGAGGAAGCACTTTTATTCTAAAATGGTATCTATACCAGTACCAAAACTAAATAGCACAAAAACTGGTAGAATTACAAAAAACAAAACTTTATGTGATGGAGGAAATGCAAAAAAGTTACTGAATATACCTCTTGCAAGTAAGCTCTCTTTTTTCAAAAAGAATTATTTTATATGTTAATTATATAAATTAATTTTAATCTATGCATTATGATTACAGAAAGGAATACAAAGAATGTAGCAGCGATCAAATTAAACAAATTGTCTTTTAATAACTTAAGTAAGACAAAATGGCATACTTCTTCGTTTATTAGAGAATCGAGTTTCAAAATGAATCAAGAAGAATCCTTCATATACAAAGCATTTGATTTAGATCCCTTTGCTCCATCAACAACAGAGGATCCATTTCTTAAAAAGTTAGTTAAAATTTATATTAATATAATGAATTCTAACTATAATAATTTATATATGTCATTTATATAATTTTCTCTTGTCATTATATTATATTTTGATAAAAGTCTTAAATTTTTATATTTTTATATTAATTTTTGCAAAAATAGTACAAGCTAATAACATTTGTCAATACAAATTAATTAAATCTATAATTCCAGTTTGAAAAAATTAATTATTTTAATGATTATTTTAACAGCATAGTTCATTATGATGAGCAATGGCTGTTGCAACAAGAGTTGGCATTTACAAAATGGTTGAATGCTCTACTATCTTCACCAGAAGACTTATCCGTCGACATTGAAACTGCCATAACAGACATTGGCAAGGTGTGGCAGTCATGCAAAGTACAAAAGAACACTGTACTGGCTGAAACTAAAGAAGCTGTATCTGCAAGGTATGCATTTCATTAATATTTAATACAAGCATAAAAAAGTTTTAAGAAATAATGAAAAATTATAAAAGTTAATCTTAATGTTTAGTCTCAATGATAATTATTTTAATTATTTTCAGATATCACACTAATACCAGGTTGAATATTTTACGTAAAGCTGCGAGTGCTATGTTCAATAGCAAGGAAATCACACAAATTCTCTCACACATCAATACATATATTATCAAAGGAGTTTTATGCATCAGATCGGATCGTAATTTACATCGTGATATTGGTTCGTTAATTATATGATCTTTTCTTTATTTTCTTGCACACATCAATTGAAGGCTTTTATTTGCTCAAGTGTAACTTTCATTATTTTAATGAAAGCTTTTGAAATGGAAAAGTTGATAAAAATCTCTTACATCTTTTTAATGCATGAAATAAAACATCTAATGATTTGATAATAGGCTTGCAGAAACTCATATTGGCTTTATTCTTGAATTACAATCCTCTGTGGTTGCGCATCGGCTTGGAAACTGTTTACAATGAGAGCATTCCGCTCCGCTCGAACAACGACATTGTTGGCCTGACTCGCTTCCTATTAACGAGATTCTTTTCGGATCCGCTACTGATTAAGATGCCTGGTTACCACAAGACCGATCCGACCCCAAAGATCGTCACAAAGTTGAACCAATTTAGCCTGAAAAAGTTTTTGTATCTAGTATATTTTTTGGATTATGCAAAGCAGCACAAACTGATCGGTCACGACCCATGCCTATTTCACAAACGCGCCCAGCACAAGGAGAGTCGCGAGATCTTGCTAAGCTTTTCACGCGAGCTCCTAAGCGGTATTGGCGATGTGACGAGAGTGTTGCGCAATAACTACACACTTACTCACCGGCAGACCTACATCGAGGAATATGATTATGCGGTGACAGATATACGACGAGATCTGCGCGATGGTGTGCGATTATGTCGCGTCATGGAGCTTATCACCGGTGTCAAAGAATTGACTCAACGTTGCCGCGTGCCGGCGATATCGCGTCTGCAGAAGGTGTACAATACGGACTTGGCATTGAATGCTTTACGCCAGGCTGGTTACATTCTTGAAGGCGACATAGATGCGAAGAACATTGCCGATGGTCACTGTGAGAAGACTCTGTCGCTCTTATGGCAGATCATTCATAAATATCAGGCGCCGCGGTTCAATCGAGCTGCTGGCGTGATCCAGAGATGGTGGCGAGCACAATATTGGTATGTTTGCATAAGAAACTTACTGCGTGCACGCAGAAATTTCGCCGCGATTAAAATCCAACGTGCATGGAAACGAAAGACGACGCTATCCTCGCACATGGGTTGCGAAACTCTCTGCGATTTGAAGGAACGCAGATGGTACTTGCGTGTCAGAACAGCCACGATATGTATTCAGAAATGGTGGAGGCATACACGAGAAACCAGAAAAGAGAAGCTACAAGAGTTGAGGAATAGACGCGAAGCAGTGATTCGATTGCAGAGGAGATGGAGAACCGTGTTATTGATGAGAACGCAGAGAGATCAATATCGTAATCTCAAGAACGCTGCATTGATGATACAAACGCGATGGAGAGCAACAAGGGCGATGAAACTGCAACGTTGCAAATATCTCGCATGTAAAGATGCCGCCGTAAAAATACAATATTGGTGGAAATCTGTGAAGATCGTACGGAAACAACGCGAATGGTTCCTTCACAGAAGAAAGAGCGCTTGTATAATTCAGATTTGGTGGAGACAATGCTTGTTAGCGCGAAAAGCGCGGAATAACTTTTTGCGGACAAAAACTGCCGTCCGGAGCATTGAGAGATGGTGGATAAGTCTGTTCGATAGAAAGAAGTTTCTTCTGTGTCGAAAGAGCGCTGTTCTCATCCAGAGAACGTGGAGAAAGTACCGAATGTGCAAGCAAAAAACTGCCTGTCTGAAGATACAAACATGGTGGAGAATGATGATGTATTCACGTAGGTATAAGCTTCAAAAATTTTGCTGCATCAAATTGCAACGCTGGTGGCGCGAAATTAAGCTTACACGACATCAACGCACAGAATTCCTGCAACTGCGAAAAGTGGCATTGATCGTGCAAAAGAATCGGCGGATGAAAATGGTCAGGAGACATTATCTGAAACAACGGCGGGCAGCTTTACTGATACAATCATGGTATCGTTGTATTACTTCAACGAAGTCTGTCCGACGACGTTATCTGAAGATGAGAGACGCCGCGATACGAATAAAGAATTGGTGGCGCAATGTTACAGTGGCTCGCCAGGAACGCAAAAAATATTTGCAAATTCGTAAAACCACCGTTCTTTTGCAAACTCGCTGGCGTTGCCGCGTTCTGGCTCGTACGGATCGTCAACGATACTTGACAGAAAAGAAGGCATGCATCATTCTGCAATCCTGGTGGCGAATGATTAAAGAGAAGAACAAGTACAAACAATACAAAATTTGCGTGTTGAAAGTACAAAGAAAATGGCGTGAGACAAGAGCCGCTCGTATCACGAGAAGAGAGCAGCTGCTGACTCGTGCGGCCATCGTCTTGCAGACACATTGGAGAGCTTTAGTAACTAGAAGACAATTCGTCGCTTCGCGCCAGGCTACGATAGTCATTCAGTCGTACTATAAAATGAGAATTGCAGTACAGAGATATGAGACTATCAAGTATGCTACGTTGATTATCCAAAGTTATTGGCGAGCCTACATTATAGGCAGACACGAGAGACTGCGTTACTTGTCTCTTCGCCGCAAAGTTATTATGCTGCAGCGTCGTTATAGGCAGAGGAAAGTTGAACGCGAAAAATTACACCGGCAATGGGAAGAGGACATTGTCACGAAAATTCGAAACGAGTGTGGAGAAGCTATGCGAACGAACCTTCAGGACGCCACAAGGCTCGCGATTCCAAACAGCGACTACTGGAAAGAGATAATTAACAATTTACGCAATTGTAGCAACGTCGGGACTCTGATTATTTGTTTGAATAGTTTAGGTAGATAGAGCTCTCTTTTAAGCTAAAATTAATTTAAAACTCTATTTTTCATTATATTTATGACATATTATTTCCTCAAGTAATCTGATGACTTTTGACAGTCTCGACAAAAATGATATATGAATAATTGTGTCCATCATAGATACTATAACAAAATTATCACCGACCGTTGGCATCATCCTCTGCGAGCTGAAGCTGACCGATGACATTTATAATACAATAGCGCAGAACAACAGATCACTGCCAGGGATGAATGTCTGTTTGCGAGCTTGCAGCATCTTGATCACTCTGACGAAGCAAGACTACACAAGAAAATACACCATCAAAGTGAGTTTGGAAATCGATTATTTATCTTTCGCTACATTTTTATTGTATTATTAAAAAGAAATTTAACTATATGTTAGAACGAATATGCATTGGCGTTAGCGAAGCTTCTGTATAAGTCGTTGAAAAACAAGGAAGTATTTCTGTGTTGCGCCACATTAATATGGCTGCTTGGACAGGATGAAGATTATTTCAAGGTAAATTTTGCAAAATTAAACTAAAAGCAATTTCTCTCATCTTGTATAACTAATATTGTTATAGTCTTAGATTTTGTGGCTTTGCAGATTTTTAAACTTTTGATAATTATCACTTTTTCTATACTTTTAAGTACTTATACACATCTTATCTATGTATGTAATATTATAATTTTTTTTCTTTTCTCCTATATTATTTTCCAATGTTTTTCAGGCCATGATGGCATGCCCGCAGATAAATTGGTTCATAAAAAACATTCAACAAAAGATCTTGAAGGACGACATTGTGACAAAACTTCAAAAATTAAAAGATGCAGAGAAACTATATCCCAGTTGTGAGCCTGATCGAAACAACACACAAAAACCGCGCCTATTTACTGATATGAGTTTCGCCATTGCAGCTATCGTCAAAAAAATTTAAATGATATTAATTCATAAGAAAGGTTAGTAGAATAATTTGTTAAATTAAAAAAAAAAAATTATATTCATTTATAATACTCATGATATCGCTCTAAATGTTGATTGATCCTTATATATAAGGATTCAAATTTCAAAAATATTAAAAAAATTAAAGAGAAAATCTAAAGAAATAATATTTAAGAATGTAAAAAAAAAAAATAGAAACAATTGCTTCAAAATTACTATCTTTCTTTACATACATAATGATAGATCTAATAAGCATAAATCTCGCGCAAAAATAAAGACAATCAAGTTTTTTTTCTGCTTTAATAACTGATTCATTCCTAAAAACGTGGTAGAACGATGACAATTTGATCTGTATATGATACAATAAGAGATAAATGTAATCTTTATTTACAGTGCTACTCACAAATAAAATTAATAATAATAATATAATAATAATAATAATAATAATAATGCCGAGATGACGATGATGGTAGTAATAATGATAATGATAGTAATAACGGTGACAATGACAATGGTGTGATGATGATAAATTATAACTACCTATATAATAGTGATAAAACCGTAATTAGCAATAGTAGCAGTAGACTCGATAGTAATAATGAGTGTAGTGGTAGTTAGTCGTAGCAGTAGCAATAATTATATTTCCTTGACTTAATTATCATGTACAGACTTAAGTTCTTTGATCTGCTTAATCAGATACGCCTTCTCATCATTGAACTGTTCGTCTTCGGAACGATCTGTGTGGAAGCGCGTCAGGAACTCGATCAGCTTCTCTTGATTGCGGAGCAATATGTCCAGAATGGGTTTTGGTTTATTGGGATTTGCTACAAATACCTAGATACAATGGAAAGAAATCATCAATTATTTTTTATTCCCTTCTATTTCAATGGAAGCTTCTTTTCTATTTATTGAAACAATTATAGAAACTCAAGAGAAGAGATTGATCTTACTCTGTGATTTGTAACACTGAGAAGCCCGAGAAAGAATACAAGAACTTAAATTAAGAATTGATATTGACCAACTTAAAATGACAAGTTAAAAATTTGAATTTGACTGTATTAAATTGTGTCATACCTTGAAGACGTGAAAAGCTTCAAACTGTATATTACGAGACTTCTCCTTTAGCATATTCATCATTAACTTCAAATTATCTGGATTCGATATATATCGTGTCATGACCTGCAATATATTTAGCATGAAAACTATTTACAATTTTATTATTTTATAATTGTCATTTAATTTCAAATAATTAGAAAATGTTACCGAATATTTTCTCTTACTATATGCTATTACTTAGAGTTAAAACATTACAATGTATTTCTAATTGAATAATTTGACTAACCTAAGAATGCTACTAAAACTAAGTTAATTATTTTATTAACAATAAAGTTGACTCAATGCAATTTTATTTTTATCTTTAGAGACTTTTTGTTTATGTAAATTATTAGTAAAATTTCTAAAATGTTTTATATCGATATTCTATAATGATTATATGTATATAAGTTATATGTATTATAAGAGCGCTATTAGAATATATCTTTTCCTTTTTTATATTAAATTTCATTTTAAATCTGTTGTCAATATCTATCAAAATAAATTATTAAAAATGTATTCATAGATTTAATACTCACTGTAAAATTATGTCTATCGAGCAATAGCTCGCCCAAAAGCTTTAAACTTTGTCGTCGGGTTACATAGTTCTCTGAATTGAGTAACCTCTGATAGTGTGAGAACACTTTATCATAATGTATCTCTAAAAACTCAGCGCTGAGTATTTTGTGCCTTGTAAGTAGTTCCTGAATAAACAATCACAAATCACTTGATGTATCAACTTGATTGAAGAAAAAAAAAAAAAAATAGTTTAACATAAAACAGTACAACATTGGACGAAAAATAGTTACACATTTCAAAGATAAATTTAAATGTCTAGCGAAAAGAAACAATATTTCAATATTTCTCAAATTAGTATTGTTGCATGTTATTCTACATGCTTCTTGTCTCATATTATAGTGCATGACGTACTTTAAATGTAGAGAAGGCATCAGATGCGATATCAAACGTAGAGACCTCGACGTATCTAAAGAAGTTGTAAAAGTCATCTGAATAGATCATAATTTTCGCCAACGCTTCGTATCTCGCGCATTCTCGCAACATTGTGCCACAATTGAGCGCGATATCTTGGTGCTCATAACTAAACGCAACAAAGTTTGTTCATTAGTAGATATATAACGCCATTATATCAGCATTAAATAAAACAGACTCACCCAGACATAAGTGTAAAAAGAATTTCAGGTTTGGTACATATATATTCTACTGTGGGTGATCTAGTTCCGATCTGCCTCCGCAGAATATTATTGAAGACCTGCGCGACATCCTTCTTTCCCTTAATTAGGAACAAAGGAATAAAATTCATAATATTCGTTAACAAATCCGAAATGCATCTTGGAAAAAATGTAAAAATATTATTTCATTTCATAAATATTTTAACATATTAATATATAATATTTAATATATTAATATATAACATATTGATTGATTAATATTACTTTGACAAGATTTTCTCTTATCTATGATGTGTATTTTGAAGCTGCATAAATATTGTGAATATTTTAATAATAATTTTATCCTTTGCTGCAAAGAATATCATTCGTACAACTTTTCTGTCCAATCATTTTATGCATAGCAAGAGCATACCTCGAAGTCGATGCGACTCAGATTTTGCACAAGTAGAAGTAATAGATTACTGTTGTACAATTCCTGCGCCAACTGTGCCACCACGATGTCCGCCTGTGGTTCCGTCTCGGCCGTACCGTATAGCATGTTTTTAATGTGTACAAGATTCTTGCTCACATCTTCTTGCGCCTAAAAGGGGATGTATTTCATCGTAGAAACCGACGTGTATCCGCAACAACGTACCTTCTCTACCTTCTTGTCGCCGCGTTCCAAAGCGTTTACCGCCTCCTTGAGAGCCTTTACCACCTCCGCTGGACTCTTCTGGGACTTTCCAAACAGAGGCATGTTTTCTTACAATGTATGCACCTTATGAAACATCCAAAAAGATAGAATTTTTTTATCACTCTCCATCGCCAGGAAATATCCTTAAGAAATGTTTACGTTATTCGACGAATATAACACCTTGATAACATCTATCGCTAAATAAGTATGTTTTAAATGTAGCATATACTCTTCTACTCTTATCGTATTGTAATTTGTAGATTCACATCAATTACAATGATAAATAGATAATACATTTAAAACATACACTGCATAGAATCGTATGCGAAATATATGTTATCATATACATAAATTATTTCTGTCACAGTTACAAATGTATATCATGAGAAACAGAATGAAGTCACATGTTATGTTGTGAAGTTGAAGGAAAATTTGGACTTCACAAAACTGGAACATCGAATATAACCGCATAACGAAGAACGAATGTTTGGGCCAGATTGACAACTCCTCTGCATGACATTGCGTGAGATAAGCGTGTGTATCATCTACCTTTGGGATTTTTATAAATTCCAACTACGTCGGAATTGTACGTACTTGTATAACGGCTACGACACAGTGCACCCTCGACGTCATCGGTGGATTTGCAACGATCGTGAGTATCGGTGTCAGTTTTTCGTCTCGATTTCGCGAAAAACCAAGTCTAGGTCACGATGGAACACTGTCACGCGTGAAAAACGTGAAGCGAATCGAGAGAAGAAAAGTCGTTGGTCCTAACCTCAAAGAGCGACGATCGGGCTCGTCGTCGAATCACCTGACCGATCGGATGAAGGCAAAAGAACAAGAGAGGGAGAGGGAGAGGAGGCTGTATATCGTGATCTTAGAAGATTAAGGATAAGCTTTAAGACGCGACGAAAAGATCGCGATCGATGACGTGCGACTGATGACGATCGACAGGAGTGGGAGGTAGTACGTACAATTTCGCGAAATTCTAACCTAAAAAAAAAATCTCACCATGCAAAGGAGGTCCGAGAAGTGTTCGGGGCGTTTCGTTCGCGGCTCGAACGTGCGCATACAAACACGCTTGTACGATCTTCTCGTCGACGATGTATGTTTCACGTATGCTGGTGTCACATCAGAAATCCCTTGCGCATACACATCTAGGTCTATGATGACGGCGAATCTATTCGCGATTTTCGTATTTTCGCTGCTTTGACGCGACAGCGCTGCGTTGACGTATATATATATATATATATATATATATATATATATATATATATATATATCACGCGCGTGTTGTACGTCCTGTACGGGATGAGTCACGAGCGACTGTCACGTCACGGCGACTGTCAAATGCTTGACCGCCACAGGCGCAGAACGAGTCGCTTCGGCTTGTCGAACTCGTCGACGCGGCCGAACGTCCCTTCAACAGTGCATGAGTGAGGGAAAACGATCTGCACAGGTTGCTCCGAGGAGGCCGCTGGACGCTCGACTTCTGGCCTGGCTCACCCTGTAATCTGTAATACGTGATATGACAACCGCATACCGCATACGTGTTTCACGGCGCAGTTCTCAGCCGCGGCAGGGTCGCCAATCTTTGAATCTATAGGGAAAATTGTTTACTTATGTCGGATACACAATTGGTCCGTTCCTTTCAACTGAATTGGCTGCACTAGTTCGACTAAAAAGAACAGACCAAATAGCTGTTTGAAAATATTTCCACAAGTCCTTGAATATTTCAAGGACTTTGAAACACAACTATGTCAATTGGCAGAAAATTATTGTTAATTCTTTCTCATGTATCAAACATAAAAAATGATATTATCTTAATTAACAAAAATAGTGCAGATATTATTTTATAAATTAATTTTTAGAGTTTTCAAAATATTTTTAAAATACAATTTTTTTTTATATGTTGTCAACTAGCTTTTTTGAATACAATTCTTCTCTCTTAATTTATGAATGTGAGATGTTTGACATTTTTGATACACTGTGTTTAGATATATATCTAAAAATCCATTAAAAACAAAAGTAGTAAATAAAATTTAAATTTTAAAATTTGAACAAGAGTTTGGAAAATTTCAAAATTTATAAAATAACTAGCCAAAATAACTTTATTTCGCAGAATTATGAAGATTGACGTTTCTATAACGTTCACATTATATTTTACTTACGCCTATTTCTATTCGTATATTATGCACGTGCATTTTTTTATATATCTATCCATTGTATAATATTAAAATAGAAAGTTAGTAATATAACATATAAATTAGTAGAATAATAATTATTATAGCTATAGAACAACACAGCCAAAAGCGATAAAGTGTATTTTCAGAACACTACGTACTTATAGTTTTGAAAAAAATTATTTGCATTAAACAAGTAGAACAATTTTTAAATTACTTGTTTTGTACGTTTGTAAACAATATTTACAGTTTACAGTTGTATGCAAAATATTGTAGTTCAACCAATAATGTTTAATTCACATAAAAGTATCTGCACCAAAAAATACTTTGTTTTTGTATAATACTGTTATCAATGGGAATTCTTCTGAGAATCTGACGTCAATAATTTTTGTATAAGGCTCATTTTAGCAGAAGATAATTTATCTTTTTCATCTTGCTTGACAAAGCGAATTGCTTTATGCTTCTCCATTTCAAAATCATCATGGAAACTTTCAAAGCATGTAGAACAATAAAGATCGCCTTTACAGCCTGTGCATCTGTACAGGTCCAGTTCATCTGTAGTTCGCGAACATATTAAACATTCATTCCTAGATTCATATTCGTCTTTATCTTTATCTTCATCTTCATCTTCATCTTCATCATTTTCATCTTCATCTTCGTCCTCATTTTCATCTTCATCTTCCATGTTTGGAGGAGTCTATACGATAACATTTTGTAAAATTTATAAAAAACATAACAGGCATTATTTTTATTAAATTTAAATATTTATGGATATAATTCATTATTAATTTATTATTACATTCATTGTTATAATTATTTTTTGAAAGATACAAGAATATATTTCCAGATAAAATTAATATTTGTTGGCTGTAAATCATAACGTTAAAGAGATAAAAGTGTATATTTATTAATCATTCAAAAATATATACCTCTATTTCCATTGCTGAAACTTTGGTAACTAACTCATCATTCTGTAAGGAACTCATTTTCATCTGAATCTCCTTACAAAGATCACTGGTTGAAGGTAAGTCCATTTCCGCAAGATACTCCTGAATTAAATCATCTGCCTTCTCTTGATCTGTTCTAGTATCTACTTGATGTATCTGTAAAAAAATAATAAGAATTTAAATAATTTTATAACATTTTTTTATACATGTATATATGTTACACACATACATACATTTATGACATTACTTCCACCAGCTTGTGGATCTTGATCCTTCAACAGCGCTAATCTTTGTTTTATCTCATCAATAGTAGGCACTGAAATGTTACGCTCTTCGTCTTTCAATTTTCGTAATCTGTCTACAATTTGTTGGTCAGCTGGGTCTAATCCCTTTTTAAGTTTATCCCAACGATTTGTATGCTTATATATCACTATTGGAGGTTTTACAGGATTTTCTAATGAATCCAATCTAAATCAAATATCCAATGTTATGCCATTTCTTTTAAATGCTTTGTATAGTAATTAAATTACTTGCAAGTAAAAAATTTATTTCACTCACTTCATAGTAATGTCAATTGGTGCAAGTGGTTCTAAATTCGCATCAGACATTGAATCTTCGGGTATAATTGAATCTTCAGGACTTGATCTCTTCATTTTGTTTAATTTATTGTAACAACGTCCACAAACTTTCTTCTTCCCTATATTGGGGATATCGCATTTATATTTGAGACATTTACTGCAGGAAGAGAAGCCACAGCTTGGGCAACCAATCTAAGCGATAGCAAAAACAATTAGTAAGCAAATGAATTGCTCAAAAGCAGCAATTATACTGTATCAAATTAACCTATTTAAAACTCAAACAAAGCGAGAATTACGTCTTTTGTGAAGAACGAAAAATTCGATTGACAGCTGTTACAGGACATTCCCTTAGCTTGTCATCGACACATCTCTTTATCGTGACAAAAAAAATATAACGAATAATCCATCGGGATCTCAGAACGAGTACCACAAAATTTCAACAACTCTCCGCATTATTCCTGGATCTGGATGACGTAAATAAAAATTAACACGACATGAGTTACAAAAACAATGAATGACCAATCGCCGTCCATAGCTGTCAAGCGGCGATGCTGCCAACCTTCCAGTAGAATATTAAAAAAAAAAAAATCACACATGAGACTAGAAAATTTTGTTGGGGAATTTTGAGATATGTTACTAGAGGAGATTTATGTTGCCAGCGGTGTATTAAAAAGCAACGGATGCTCGATCTAACCTTTACGCGAAACATTTCTGCCGAGGCAGATCGCTTTTATATTTATGCGACATATTGTATACACATAATAATGAAAACGCGATTTATATCGATATTAATTCCATAGGAAATCGTAGTATGAGTTTTTTTTCTTCCAATTAATTTTCGACAAATCCTGAGGGAATTCGGCGTCCAGTGTTCCGTTGTAATCGTCGGGAGCATGGACGTGCATCTGTACAATTCGACGATCTGTCGATTGTGCGCGGCAGACAACGGCAACGAGCATCTGTTCGCCAATGAGACAGGCGAGTCGGATCTGTGCTCGCTGGTAAATCGTTATCTACCGCTCAAGGTAGGACGTGAGACTGTTGAGTCTCTTTTTCTTTTTTTTTTTTTTTTTTTTAAATGCCGGTTAAATAGACTGCAACTTGATTTCCTACTGCACTGATCAAATGTTCATCATATATCGCTCGTTTAATCGTTCGTCAGTTTTTTCCTTTTGCTTTTTTTTCTCATCAAGCGACACGATTATTAATTATTTCTATATTTTACACAGTGATTAGATTATTATATTGAATATGATGAATATGTTGTTCCTATGTTGACGTTCAGGGATAGATAGTTATTCTTCTGACAGAACATTTCTCTCACAGTCTCACAGTTTTGTATGTAAATACTGAATGGAAAGGTTTTTAATATAGAGTACAAATTATTTATGTTTGTGATTTGTATCTTTATGTAACTGTTTATATAATACATTTTTAATTTTAAGATTCGAGATGATGGCAAATTACCACAAACAATTTGTCCGGGCTGTAACATTCAGCTGGAGGCAACTGCACAATTCTTTGATTTGTTGGTGGTTGGTCAGCGTAAGTTACGTGAGCTCTGGAAATGTCAAGTCGAACAACAGCGCAAAGCAGAACGCTTACGTAATAAAAAGGAGAGTACAGAGCTTGAAACAGAAGGAGCAGAAATGGATGGTACGGCTTCGTGCAATGAGGAGGAACAATATGAACAGCAAATCATTATCAAAAGTAATATGATCTTTTTTTCATCCATATTTTATATCATAAAAAGATGTTATGTGTTTTATAATAATATAATAAATAATTTAAACAATATTATGTATGAAATTGTTATTTTAGTATTGCCAGATGGATCCATGTATGCAGCAGAGCATGAAATGAGTTTACAAATGGAAGGTTTAACTAAACCTAGGAGAAAACGCGGGCGTCCACCCAAAGTACAAACAGAGACTGAATCTTTGGTTTGTAATCTTTAATTTAAATTGTAGATTTTTATTACTTTCTGTATTATATGTAGCTTCCTTATTTATATATTTTTGTAAAGATTGCAAAAGAGAATGCAGAAGCTGTGAGTCAAGAAGAGGAAGATAAGCAAGAAGAAGAAGTTGAAGAAGTGGATGGCGATGGTAGACGCAGAAGAAAACGCAAAGTTCCCAAAAGGTATGTTAAGATAAAAACTTGCAAGTTATGATTATTGATAATGATGAATTATATAGGTTTATGGAAGCAGTGCAAGGAAAAGAACTGGAAAGGATATTCAAGGAAGAGGGCGTAATCGATGAGGAAGACGACGATGATTTTGAGATGCTTGATGATACAGAAGAACCATTAAATACTTCCATTCAGGATGGTCAGGAAGGTACATATAATAGATAAAAGTGAAAAAATTAGTTTCTAAGTATTTTTATCATGTATATTTTATAGAAGTAATCGGTCGTCTCGAAACGCAGGAGGGTAAAAACTTGGGTGAAGTGGTAATCATGAATCGTGGACGAGCACGATCAAAGTCGAAACTTCGTCGTCGAAAAAACAAATTCACATGTCATCTCTGTGGCAGACATTTCCTACAACGCAGTAGATATATAGTACACAAGTAAATATTTTCTACGTACACAGATTTTGAATTTTAAAAGTTGAGAAAATTATTTGTTTTCTAAGAATCTAATCTGATTCCTTAATTTTTCTGATTTTGTAATTTTTGACTTTTATAGATGTAAAATGTATTCTCATACTTGAGAAAATTGTCAAAATTTTAAGTCTTAAAATATTAATATTTTAAATGTACTTTCTATTTTATAGAAGTTTCCATAAGGACAACAAATACGAGTGCACACAGTGTAAGCTGCTGTTTGACAGTAAGGAGAACCTGATGTCACATCAAAAGACAACTGAGCATAGTTCAAATCCTACTGAAGAAAATACTGAGGTACAAGAGCCATTCGAGAGATTAGAGGCGCATAGCGCGGAACAAGATGCTTCTACAGCGACAATAACAGAAGATTCTAGCAATGTGGTTTATATGTGTGAAAAATGCGACAAACAGTTCGAATCGAAACAGGAATATGAACTGCACATGAGGGTGGCGCACGAACTGCAGAAATTTACATGTAACGTTTGCAACAAAGAATTTACAAATCAGTCGAATTTGAAGATGCACATGACCACACACAAGGTTCGCGTTTTATAATTTATACAATGAAATAATACAATAATTTAAAAATTATTCATATAGTCTTAAACTTTTTTTAAATTTTTCTATAATTTCTCATGCTTTAAATCTTTATTTCAGCAAACTAAACCAAACAAGGGATTTCCCTGTGATATTTGTGGCAAGGTCTTAAATCATCCCAGTTCCGTCGTGTATCATAAGGAAGCCGAACATAACAACGGACGTCGTTTTGTCTGTAATAAATGTAATAGAAGTTTCAAGCACAAGCAATTGCTCCAACGGCATCAGTTGGTACACTCAGACGATCGGCCGTTCATTTGTAAGTCATGTAATGCCAGTTTCAAGACCAAGGCGAATCTGATTAATCATCAGTCCACTCATACGGGCGAGAAGAAGTATTTCTGCGATCGTTGCAACCAACAATTTGCACACAAGACTAGTCTCACATTGCATCAAAGGTGAATTGCGTGAATGTTATTTATTATACAGAAATTATAGTAATTTTGAAAAGCAATGTAAGTTTATGCTTAAAGTTTCAAAATCTAGGATTTCTGAATCTATTGCAAAATATTCTAGATTCATAACTCTTATTAATTATATTTTTTTAATTCCTAAATTCCTTTCAACTATATATTATATAAATCAAGTTTTATAGATTTAATAATGTAACATCAATTTTGTATCTTAAAAACTGGATCGTTTTTCAGGTGGCACGATGGTGAAAAGCCATATAAATGTGATGTATGCCACAAGAGTTTCTCGCAGAATGGCAATTTGCAGGAACATATGCGCATCCACACCGGCGAGAAACCATATTCCTGCGACTTTTGCGGCCGGAAATTCACTACGTCATCGCAGTATAGACTGCACGTGAAACGACATACTGGCGAACGGCCGTGGAAATGCGAGTTTTGCGCGAAATGCTTTCTGCATAAGGATACGTGGAAATGTCATGTGCGCCGGCACAAAGGCGAACGTCCTTTTCAATGCACCCACTGCAATCGTGGATTTACGGAACAATGGGCGCTGAAGAAACATCTTCGTTTGCACACTGGTAAATGTGATTTATATGATGTACAAGAGAACGTAAAGACCACAGAAATGTGGACACTTTTTTCCCCAACTTTAATTTCTGTATAATTACAAAGAGAAAAGTTCTTCGAGAAGGACAGATGTCATTCCAAGTCACTGTATATATATTTTTTTAGGTGAAAAGCCTTATGCCTGCGATCTATGTGGTAAGGCTTTTGCCGACTGCTCGAATCTGACAAAGCACAAAAAGGTATTGTAACGATTTCATTTTTAGATTCTCCTAGATCGCTAAACTCAACTGTCTAACGATTAGTAATAATTATCAATTTCTGCAGGTGCATAGGGAAAATAAGGTATTAACCGTGGACGGCTCGGAAGGATCTCCGATTGGTGAGGTGTGGCAAATCTTGCCAAACTCGCAAGAGAATGATGAACAATCAACACTCAATGAACAAATGACACAGGTGATCGCTACTGACGAAACGTCTACTGATGGGATCCAACAAATTTATTACGTGTCCTATCAGGATCCTAATAATCCCAATCAGACGCGGACATTGCATTTTCGTATGTATACAATTATATTAATTTGATAATTATAGATATTAATGTATCATATACATTAATTGATTAATCAATTATTAATTTGACAAAATGTAGTTGATGCTAGCATGATCAAAAATAAAGACGAGACAAAGACAAATGCGAATTTCTTGCCACGTTTGGATGTTGAGAACGACGAAATAATTGCCGACAAGATTGTAAATAATACAGCCAACAATAGTGAAGAACAGTCAGTATTAGAACTGTTGGAGACAGATTTACAACTGCAAGTAAGAAAGATAAATGCTATTTTTTTCATTAATAGGTATTTCAAAAGCTTATACGAAAATTAAAACTTGTATTTGTTTTATCTTATATAAAGTTTTAACTGTTAATATTCGTATCTCTACTGTAACTTTGAATCTTATCACTATAAGTATATCTTAAAAAAGGCAAGATGATTCTTTGTATTATATTTTTGCTCCAAGAAATCTACTAATATTTTCAGATTACCGATGAACACGGAAACCCGATTCCAATATCCATTCAAGAGGCTCGACAGCTTCTCTCTCAAGGACACTTTATCAGCCAATTGAACGACGGCCAGATCATTAGGGTTCATCCTGGAACATTTGCGCAACAACTTCAAGCATTAAACATCCACATTGATGAAGAGGCTGCTGTCGCATCGGAAAATAGCATTGCGACACGCCCAAATGTAGGCAAAGACGAGATGGAGACGATTCAGGCCGACGCGGAAGCAATTGTCCAAGCGCTCGAGGTAATTTTTAATTTCATATAAATAATTACAAAATGTTTCTTTTACGTAACTCTCCCATTCTCCATTTTTCTATATCAATAAACCGTTTAATTTATAATTCTTTTGATCGACTCTACAAATTTGTATCTCTTTATACATTTATTTAAATCTCATAATTATTTTTTTATTCACATATTAAATAATAAAATTAATTAAAATAATATAATTTACGATAAATGTTAGTAGAATGTTAATAAAATTTTTTAATATTTTTTAGGACGAGGATACTGATGCTACTGCAGTTGCAACCATCAATCAATTGGAGAATGTTGAGCAGACTGAAATTGCGGATAATGAACAGACAATCGAATTCATGACTCAGGACGGACAAAAAGTTCGCGTCCTGACATCGTATCCCGTCGATCCAATGCGGATTGACTTAACTCCAGAATACATGACTATTGTATAATAAAAGAAATAGATATAATCATTGTGATGCACATTCTTTTTACAAGCATCGTCGAATCATTAGTGATTTATACATGAGGTGAAAGCTTTTGGAAACTCTTGTGAAAATCTTAATCAAATTTTGTACAAGATTGTATGCATTCATTTTTAAACATTCTTTTACTGCTCTTACAGCTCATCTACACTAAGAAGTAAGAATAGGAATAAGAAAATAAAAATATTTTATTTGCTCGCCCTTAAACCAGAAATAGTCTTTTTGCGCCCGCTAATCCAGGCTTATTCCCACTTACTTCAAGTATTGTAGACTGAGTCTTATTGTAATATAATAATTATTATTATTATATATTATATAATAATATATATCCATCAAATATTGGTTTACAGTTTTATAGAAATAATTATATATAATCCTTAGACACACACATATATATATATATATATAATTATTTCTATGAAGTTGCAAATTAATATTTGATAAAAATTTAGCATCTTCAAAATATGAAAACTAAATTATTGTAGAATTGCGGAGAGTACATATCTTTATAATCTTAGTATTAAAGAAAACACATTAATAAAGTTCAAATTGTATGTACATTCCTTGCTTATTTTAAGCACATGGTACATGTGAGGATGTATTCTTTTATACTTTACTATATATGTACATACATTTGAGTTACAATTACCATTGTATATAATACACTATTGTATGTTAGAGATAATGAAGAAAGAAAAATGAAATATTAATTCGTTTTTACACATCTATATCTTTCATAATAAGATAATAAGGAAAAAAAAAATAGAAAATTTAAGTAGGAATATAACAAAAATATAATAAATATAATTCAACGTGATTAGAACAAAATCAAAATAAATTTTTATCTTTTTTTTACATAAAATTTAATATATATATAATTTTTTATTTATATATATATATATATATATATATATATATATATATATATATATATATATTAAATATATCAGAATAGAGGGATTCTTTGATTGTTAATTAAATGCTTTTGTGAAGGATACATATAATGCTACATTTTTCATAGATGATTTTTTTGTCAATTTCTGCAGTAAAAATAATATAAATAATATATTTATTATATAGGATAAAATAGCTTTTAATTGTGCAATTAAAATAAAGAAATATTTTGTTCCAATTGGTCAAAAGTAGTATTTAATTGACCAATCAGAATAAAGAAATCTTTTATTTCAATTGGTCAATAGAATTCTATTTTGCAAGTAAGATTTTTGAACTCACCCCTGCAATTTTCTGAATACATAAGTCATGGAAGCATGGAACAGGTGTGTGTGAAACCTCCTTGGCCGGCGTGTTTGGCTGTCCGCGAGAGTCTTTTACCATCCAATATACCATATATTCCTATTTTAATCGAGGACATTCCTCGATACGTATCTCTATCCAACTACGAGGAGGATTATATAAAGAACGTGCAGACGATCGGTGAAATTGTTCCCGACACAGTACGAGTTGTCCAATTGCAGAGTATTTTGTCCGATCGCGAAGCAAAAATCACCCTTAGCTTGGAGAGACTTCCTGTGGATGTCGTCTATTTTAAGGACGGCAAGGGACGATATATACCTATATGGGTAAAGCGATTGATTTTCTAAAAAATTTATTTCAGCAAATAAAACATTCACATATTTGTCAATAGCATTTTTCCTTTTTCTCGTTTATATCGTTTATATTCTTCTTTTGATGTAATCTGTTGTTTATTAATTTTATTTTATTGTATAATAAAAATATATTGTTTAGGTTACTTTAACAATCTATAATTTACAACAAAATTTTGAGACAGAATTCTATTTATAATTTTTTGTGTTGTGTATAATACAAAAACATTGGAAATAAAATATATACATGTGTAAAATATACATATTACGCTATATATAGCAAATAAAATTGAAAATAAATTCCTATTTAATTTTGTCATAAATTATAGATTATCTATAATTCTTATAAAGTAGCCTTTATAAGAAAATAGTTGTTTTGTCTGAATTAATTTTCTCACAATGCTACATTGCAGGAAAAGTCTCGTATTTTTAAAGTTTTTGGAACATTGGAATGGAGAGAAAATAAAGTTGTATTAATAGCTCATAAATTGTTGACAATTCAAGACATACGTGGTAGTCTGAATGTATTATCATTGTTATCCGTAGCAGTTCGTCCTATGTATTGTCAGTAAGTTTTCATACAAGAGCTGTAATTTGGTTCAGAATAAGTACTTTATAAGATAAAAAAAATGTATAAATTGTAATGAAATGATTGAGATTTAATTTACAATATTATATAGCTATAAATCATTATTCTTTTGCAGGTACAAAGAATTGAAATAGAATGAGAGCAAATATTTATCACATAAATATTTAAATAATTCTTCTATTTATCTGGCTTTGTGTTTTGGATGTTAAGAGTATCTTTGATAAAATTATTATTGAAACAAAACATGAGTGTATTTACACAATGTTTAAATCCTCTCACTGGTCTTGCCACGTGGGAGAAGAAAGATGAAAATTATGATTATCATCAAGAAGTGGCTAGGTCTTCTTTTGCAGACATGCTACATGATCACGAGCGGGTAAATATTTTTTTATGATTGCTTTATATTCTTAAAATTGAATGACATTAACTCTTTAACTAGCAATTTTAAAATATTCTTCACATATGTATATGTATGTATGTTTTTTTTTTGTTTTTTGATAGAACAAGAAATATTATATTGCCCTCAAAGCTGCTATTGAGAAGAAGCATCAAGCAGGTCAAGAGGCTAATGTGCTTGACATAGGTACTGGGACAGGATTGCTGTCGATGATGGCAGTAAGATGTGGAGCAGACACTGTAACAGCATGTGAGGTAAAAAAAAATTAACATTTTTTCCAAAGTTTTGCCTGTACAAAAATATATCTCATTGCAGGCTTTCATACCAATGGCTAATTGCGCTGCAAAAGTAATAAAGGAGAACGGTTTCGAAAACAAAATTAAGTTGGTTCGTAAACATTCTACGAAGGTGACAATCGGAAAAGATGGTGATATGCCAAAGCGAGCGAATATTCTAGTCACTGAAGTATTCGACACAGAATTGATTGGCGAAGGAGCGTTATCGACGTTTCGTCATGCTCACAAAGTCCTTCTCGAGGTAATGTAATTCAAGTAATTAAAATGCTTGCATATAATTTTATTGTTTTAAAATCTTTATTGATTTTGTTTTTATATCAGGAAGGTAGCATAGTTGTGCCACACAGTGGAACAGTGTGGGCACAAGTAGTCGAAAGCTCAAAAGTCTGTGGTTGGAATCGAGTGAAGCCTATTAAGAATGGAGAAATGCTGGTTGATGCTCCAGCAGCTATTCAAGCATGCTCTGGCGCTGCAGCGGTGCATGATATACAACTGTCTCGTCTCCCTCGCGACGCTTTTGTGCCTTTACTGCCACCACAACCTATTTTCAGGTAAAGCTCTTTTCTAAAAAATTTTCATTTTTTTAAAAACACTATTGTATTTAAATATACAGTTATATATTAGTAATGAATTGCTTGTTCAAATTTTAAATTCTTATAATAATTTTTTATTAATGCAGAAAATATGTTTCAGGTTTGACTGGTCTGGCAAGGAGCCCTTATTGTACAATGAAAAAATATTGTTACGCGCAAAATCGATAGCAAGTGGAACTGCACATGCAATTTTTATGTGGTGGGATCTGAACATGGATATGGATAATCAAGTAATGAATTTGCTTGATATATTATTGATACAATTTTTTTTCTACATATTTTTGTAATTTTTATACTGTGTATCATTTTCGTAGGTGTTGTTGAGTTGTGCACCTGTATGGGAACATCCAAACGTACCTGACGATATAAAGGAAGATAAATTACGTTTAGAAGAGATGGCAGAGTCAATACCATGGAGGGATCATTGGATGCAGGCTGTCTATTATCTCCCAGAAGAAATGCTCATCATACGCGATGTCGAAGTTAATCTCGTCGGTTACCACGATGAGTACTCCTTCTGGTTTAAATTGTTGAAAGAACCTGTGTAAGTTTCCATTTCTTTGATAATATTTAAATTGTCTAAATTTATATTTTTGTGTTTTTCATAAAAATATTTTTAAATCAATTATTATTAATTAATTAATTTTTATTTAATTCTTTTTTGTAATTAAAAAAAATAATTTTATAATTCGATTTTTACTATTTTAATTTATATATTATTTGTATTTATAGAAAATAAAATTTATTTCACAGAGATAAGATTCCGGATTTTCCGAGACCTGTGTGCGACTGCAATGCACATATCGCATACTCTCGGACGCGTATCGGCCAATTAAACGATATGACCCGAAATAAGAAGTACGTACAGGCCTTGCGAAAGAAGATTACTTCCAATAGCGTCTGTCTCTGCCTCTCGGACGGTTGCTTACTGGCTCTCGCGGCTGCGAAGATGGGAGCGAAGGTATTCCTGCTGGAGCAGAACTCCCTGTCGCAAAAAACCATAGAGACGTTTGTGCGGACGAATGGACTCTCCGAGCAGATAAAGATCGTCAAATCGGTCGATGATCTACCAGGCGCCAGTGAGATCAACTTCATTTTCGGCGAGCCGTACTTCCTGAGTTCTATCGTGCCGTGGGAAAATCTAATATTTTGGTACCACGCCTCTAGATATCCGCCGAGCATCGCAAGAATGCCGATTGCAGCGACGATCAAAGCTGCCGCCGTTGAATTTAAAGATCTGCATAAGATAAGAGCCCCCGTCGGCATTTGCGAGGGCTTCGATCTATCCTCCTTCGATAGGCTCGTGCAAGTTCGCAACTTATTATTAGCTTATTCTCTTATTTCGTACTTTATTCCTGATACTAAAGGATAATTGCATTTTATTTTCAGATGTCTAGCGATAAAAGCGACAATTCTGTAGAAGCGCAGCCACTTTGGGAGTACCCTTGCAAAGCATTATCTTCGCCTTTTAATATTGTAGAGCTCGATCTTACGCGAAATGTAAATTTCGAACGTATTCAAGTGTCGGGTGAGGTTCCGATTTTAAGGTATGTATTTTTATTTTTTTTAAATATAGATTGTGAAAATATTGAGGCATATAAAAAGCGAGAGCGCGTGTGACTGAACCAAGAATCGAACCTTTTGTTGGTCTGTGTCTTTTTTACAATATATATTAAATATATGTAAAAGATATTTTACAATATCTTTTACAATATATTTTCTATTTATTTAGACTTTTTTTTTATTTTTATTTATAATTGAATATAAAAGAAAGTAATGTTCAATTAGCAAAATATTTTTGGAAATAAATATTAATTTAAAGAAAGTAATGTTCAATTAGCAGAATATTTTTGGAAATAAAAAATATTAATTTTTTATTAATGATAACATCTTTATTCTTCATTTTACAGCAATGGCTCCTGCAATGGCGTTGCTGTATGGGTAGACTGGCAATTAGATTCAGATTTGTCAGTATCTTGTGGTCCAATCGAAGAAGTGATACCTGGCAGGCGAATGTCCTGGGATCCATACACAAGACAAGGCGTACATTTGTTTCATAGGATATTTGATGTCATGAAAGGAAGAAATGCCATTTCGTGGTCGTTCAATTTTGTTCCACAACATGGGGAAGTGGACTTTGATTTTAATATTTTAACAAATACTTGATTGTATTGATGAGAATTCAGTTATGTTGATATTAATAAATGTTTGTTTGATTGGACTAATAAATGTTTATTATATAGAGAAATGCTTGATGCATAAAAATCAAATAATCAAAATGAGAAAATGTAAAAAAATATATATTTTGATATGAAAAATATAGAAATAGAGAAATTTGAAGACAAGATCATATAGTGAAATATATATTAATATTTATAATTTTTATACTACATAATACATACAAAGATTTTTGTAATAATTATAGTATAACATTTTATATATATATATATATATAAAATGAGTCTTAATATTACGAAGTATTATCTGGTAATATACGTAATTGTTTGGCAAGTCTCTTGCCAATTAATTTGGGATAATTTTTTTGTTTGATAAGAAATTCCTTACTCTGGTGAGTCACAGCGCCTTTTTCTAACTGATATCTAGAGAATGAAATAGTCTTATTAATAAACTTTAATGCAATTTATATATGACGTGCAAACTAATTATTTTTAAAGTGATTTTTATAATTGTGATACATGTATTATATAATGTATGCATATATGATGTCATTTTTTTACAAATTAGTATAAGTTTCTTTCTTTAACTATAAAAAATTTTAATTTATTTCATGAGAAAACACTATGTAATTATGGACGCATAACAAAGTTGTTATACTTGCCTACATAAATGATGCAATGGACCTAACATCTTTTCCTTTAATTCAGGATCACCTTCTAAAATTGATAGTGCACTTGCACCAGTTTCTAATGTTGAAAGGCAACCTTCTGTTGGTTGTGTCCTTATCACATATTGGCTAGTAGGTACGCCAATTAGCTTGCAAGCTCGTAAAAAATATAAAGCTGGACTTGAATGGTATATTGCCTATGAAAAAATAGATATTAAAAAACATAATTTATTTTATATAATAAATTCTTTTCTTGTGTTTTAAAGAACAATTTTTTATATTTTTCAAAAAAATTTAAATTATATAATAAATTATCACATTACACAGTATTTAATATGAAATATATAATGATTTACTTTTGCTTGTGGCCATGTTCCATCCAACAAAACTAAATTGTATGCCTTTTGTTCATTAACTCCAACTGGATCTAGTGTGTCCAGTGCAACAGCTCCGGGTGATGGATATAGTAAAATAGTATTTTTATCATTTAATATTTCTGATAGACCTTCATGTTTAGGCAATGGAAACTTTTTCCCCCTTAAAGAAGAATAAAATAAATTTCTACATATTTATACAAGATGCATACAGAAAATTTAATTGTAATTTGACTAATTATGTATTATCTCACCTGAAGATTAGGCACTTTCCTGATTCCAATGCTAATGCGAGCATTGGCACTGTACGTAAACAACGCTTTGCTTCCGCTGGATGCTGTAAAATTATTATTCTTGATGCAGGATTGAGACGTTGCTTTGGTAAACCTAGGCACCAGCATGCATTCTCAGGTCTCCTACAAAAAGATGTTATGAAAATTTAAAAAATTTTAAACCTCTTTCTTTACAAGCTTTTAAAATTTTTGGATTATATAAGCTTCAACTTGTGTACGACTACAATATATACATGTATATTGCTACACTTACTTGCATTGCTGACATTTGTCTCTAGTTTTAGGAGGATCGGCAGGAATGCTCGCCAGTTCATTCCATACGTCGTCTTCGTTCGTCATGATAAACGATTGTCAAAAATATCTTCGATATTTTTCAATAATCTGTCATGCATTATATCGCGCTTTGTTTACGCGACTGTAATAAAAATATAAAATGTCAGATTCCGATTATCTTATATATTGATACGTGATATTACTTTTACATAATATTATAATATTACTTTTATATAATTGCCGTAATACTAAAACTAATTAAATTAAATTAAATCAGTAGCATCAGGTTATAATAGGTTAGAACTTACAAAGAGGAGAAAATGTACAGAAACAAACCGAAAAAATGTAACAATTTGTTTGGAAAATAACAAAAGTAAATACAAGAAGAAAGTTTAGAAATTTCAAAGATTAGATCACGTTTTTGTTTTCCTTTCTTTTCCTTTCTTCAAAGGTTTACAACGGAAATTTATCAACCGGCGTACAACGTGAGCGCCATTTGCGACATATATTATCATCGAAATAATCATATCGAAGTCTGATAACAGTATCACAGATGGCGCAGTCGCGTGACTTTGCACACCGGTCGGTAAGGTTACGTGCAGCGCATACGGCGCACGCAGAAGTGACAGATGCGCCGAGCTGTGAACTTGTTCGCATTTCCCGTGTCTGACATAACCGTCCCGTGTGATGTTCTGAATCCTTCCAGCCAGCCTCACCACTCGGTCCAGCATATTTCTACAGCATCCGACTATCGTAAGTTATTATTTATATATCAACCGTGTTATTAATCCTGTTATTAATCGTATCCTAACCTAACTCAAAACGCAATTGCAACAGAAGGGCCCGTTCGGAGAGACGCTATTAGCGTTAACAGCGTCGTTCTATCTTTGTTCAACTTTTAATGAGTAACAAAGATAGAATGACACTGTTAGCGCTAATAGTGTTTCCCCGAACGCACCCATAGTCGCGAATTAAATCTCGCCAAATGTATATTTATGACCGTTACGATGTTCCTTACGTCATATTAGCTGTGTATCGGTACATACGTCAATTGGCTTGAAAATTTGGAGCAGTAAAAATTTATTCTAACGATATCGCTGCGCGCGTACACGAAATGCGTACATTATAGGTGAAAACAGGTCTCGACGAAATCTTATCGCTAACGAAATAATACATATGCGCGATGTTAATCGGATTGGAAAATTTTCCGTCGCACTCGCATATGATGTCGTAAGTCAGTATGCGACGAATTTATGCGCATCGCTGATTCATTCGCGACGAAAATAATGATCCGTTTGATTTTTTGCGTTATATAGTCTCGATCGTGTTGGGAAAGATCTGGTTGAAGTCTGCGTTTTTTTTTTTTATAATCCATACAGTGTATTTAAACTAAATAGTGCGGATGAATCGAGCAACTCTTGTACGTGCTAAGCCACGACACACATAGTTATTTAGAGGACGAAGAATTCGGAAGTGACATTCCTTTCGCGGCTTGCAGGGACGTGACAAGAATGCCTATCGAACAAGAGCATTCATGCGAGCAGAATGTTTGATTTAATCGTTCATTAGATGATTTGAAATATTATCATATTTAAATATCTATTTTTTTCGATGTTTTATGATGTATGTTTGATTAGAATATTTAATGAGAAACAGAGCTAATTTGACGCTTATAATTTATTGTTATATATTGTTTATACATTTATAATCGGCTAATCTGCATTGCAGATGGCAGCCAGTGCGCTTGAAGAGAAAATCAACAAAATAAGACAACAGAATGAAGAAATTAGAAGGAGACATGAGGTATAAATAGAGTGACTAATTAATTAACTGTTCTATAAGAAATAACAAATTTTGTTGCATAGGAAGTGGAAGAAGATAAAAAAAATGCAGCCAAACTAAATGCATTAGTGCAAATGGTACCATCTACAGACTGGCCTGAGAGGAAAGAGCCACCAGAATTTTCTAATCCACCTAGAACAAATAATAAATCGAAACCTGCTAAAGAACATCAAGAACATCCTCAGCAATATCATTCTGCAAGTGGTGAAGGGAGGAAGGGTCATACTTTTGCTCAGGTATGTGTATGAAACAAAAAATGTTATATTAATTTTTAGAATATATAGTAACAAATCAATTTAAATTTTTTTTATAATTTGAAAAGAGAGAATAGACTTTGAGAAAGAGAATAGATTTTTTAAATCTTTAAATTGTCAATAATTGTTAAATTTATATTAATGCTTTCTCCTAGGGACAAGGGCCTCCACCTGATCCTAAATATAATTTCCTTGCTGATGCTGAAAGAGAAGAAGGCAATTTGGAAAGTACAAAGGACAATATGCCAAACAAAGGGCAGAAACATTCAAAAGGCACATTTAGGAGAAAACCTGCAGGAAAGGATGGAGTGCAAAAAGTATGTAACATCTATAGATAATTGTAATTAGAGAGAATTATTTTTTTTAATTTTACTCTTTTTGAACAGGATTATAGAATGAACAGAAGTTATCGCAGAGATGAGTATCAGCCAGAATATGAGGCTTGGAGAGCAGAGAGAAATCGTATAGATGAGGATCGCATTAGCAGACAAAGGACAGCTGAGGGTAATTGGCGTAGAGAATGGGATAATGACAAGGTAAGAGTTGCATTATATTAAAAAATTAATTTAATCGTGCAGAAATGAGAGATTGTACTTATTGCAGGCACATATTGTAAATGAGGTGACAAGATCAGAGGGGACTAAATTAGGGGATTATGTAAAGAAGGATTATAAAGATTTTGATAGAAGACATCATGTTAACGGTGAGAATCAATGGGCGCTTATATAAATAGCAATACACACACACACACAGTTTCAAATTATATTCTCGTTATTTCAAACATATAATTCTCCTTTGCAGGAAATGATTATGTAAGCCATAATCGTAGTGGTTATCGTTCCTATCGAGGAAATTCGAGACACTTTCATAATAATTATGAAAATCGTTCCAATAACACGCATCATCAGGAAGCACATGTTAAAAATCCTTTATCGTCCAATTCCGAGGAAAGAACTGTTGTTGCTACCGACAAAAGCTTAAAAGTCACATTGAATCAAGGGAAAGGTCCACTAATGAGTGTTAAAGGTGTTGTATATATTTCCAGTGATGTTTCTTCTTTTAAATATAAAAAGTATTTAGAAACTGTTCAATATTACTATTTTTCAGTAAACTCGCCAAGTATTGCTGGAACAGGTAGAGTAGGACCACGACAGAGGAGTCGCATAACATATAGCAGTCACTCGGACATTGAAGTGGTTTCTCCCGATGCCGAACCCTTTTCACATCCAAAATCCTATGAAGATAAGACCAAAGGTATTTATCACGATAATCAGCAACAATTCTCTAATTCGCGAAAATCACAGCCTCCGAAAAAGAAGGACTTTACCAATAAATCTCCTTACTTTCGTAAAAAAGAGATCAGGAGAGAAGACGCTAATGAAAGTCCTCAGAAACATCATGAAATGGAATCATTTCAAAAAACACATAAAGAATCAGAGAAATCAGATCAATTCAAACTTCAAAAACCTGAGGAGATTGTAATGCCATTACAAAATGATAAAGTTATGAATGAAAAAGAAAACAATGTAATTTCTTCCAATGAATTTGATGCAAATATAGAAGGAAAAATAGAGGATAATCAAAATGACAGTTTAAATTCACATGTAGATGAAAAAAGCAAAGCTTTTGCAAACGAAGAAGAAAAGTTTATTTTACAAGATTCAGATCTGCCTGTGTCTAAAGATGAAATTGAAACATGTAAAATAACAGAAGTGGAAAACAAATTGGATGAGTCTCAAATTGTTGAAACAGCTACAATGTCCGAGTGTGAAAATGAAATTATCGAAACAGATTTAACTGCATCATTAGTGAAAGACATAAATGATAATGATGAAGATAAGACTAAATCTGTGGAAAATCTGTCATGTGCTGCCAATGATGATATCGATGAAACTGTAATGGAAAATAAAGAGCATAATTCACCAATGGAGCAAATTGAAGAAGTCTTAAGTGATAACTGTGATAGTAAGCAAACTAAAGATATAAATGAACAAGAAAATGATTTTAAGCTCAATGTAGAAAGTTCTGCAGAAGAGAAAGTGGAGACAGACAATGCAATACAAATAATATCTTCAACTGATGTATCTTCTATAATGGAACAAAATAATAAGATGGATAGCAATGATAAAAGCTTAAAAGAAAAAGAAATTGCGACTGTAGAAGATAAAGTTATTGTCATAGATGACAAGATTAATATTAGCAATAAACAAGATGTAATAAAATGTACTAATGAAATTCAAGAATACAAAAAGGAGAATAAAAGTGATGCAGAAAATAATGTAGTAATTGATAAGGTAGAATCTCGAGAGGACGATTTACGAGTAGAAGAAAAGGCAGCTTTAAACAAAGTGGTTGAAACTTGTGAAGAATAATATAAAAAAGAGGTGCAAAAATAAAATGTATAAAAAATGTTACAGATATAAGTTACCGATAACATGTGAGAGGGGACGAAGCTTTTATAAATATCTGTTGAAATGCGCGTATATATATTTCTCAAAAGTCGAAATGGCAATACACACGAGTTGAGAATTATAGAATTGTTCAAATATAGTTTGCAACAAATTTTTATTTTTGGAACAAGCATTCAGGAGTGAATGATTGTAATTCCACCGAGTGATGATACATTGTAATTTATTTGAGAATTTTATACTCTGTTATATTATTTGTTTAATTTTATCTTTGATTTTTCTTTCGAGATTACTGCTAGAGTTTAATAATATATGACACTATATATATATATATATATATATATATATATATGAACAATTTTACGTTAATAGAAACATAGCACTTTTGTAATGATAGAAGAAGTATAACGAAATAGTTACTATATGCGACATCTCCAAATTTTTATATTGTACACGAAAGAAAATTTATTCTTTCCCTGTTCATGTGACAATCAAAGAATATTTTTATAATTGGCATAAGAGCAATAAAAAAAAACAGGATGTTTTAGAATAATGAAAGCTGTGAGATTAACAAACATTCTAACTAGACATAACAGTCAATAATTATATATGATAATTGAGCAAAAACTTTTATCGATTGACGTGTTATTTATGTTTATAATTTATAGATATTTATTTATATATACATACTTCTCTCATTACCCAATATTATTTATGTTTTTGTTTCTCTCTTATTGCTTTTATGATTCGTTGATTTTTACATGATTTTTGGAGGCTCACATGCGACTGAAATCGTTTAATTGATTAAGTTAAATTTCATCAAAAGAGTAAAATCATATAAAATATACGCACACACATTTGATTATTAATTTTTTATATTTTATATATATATATATCGTACTAGAAATATTAGATCTACAAACTAGTAACCGAGGCTCGTCGATAATGCGTAGGTAAGAGTTCCCCTGAAAGAGAAAGCTTTCTCTCAAGAGCATTTCTCTCTAAGCTACTGTCAGATATTATTTTTTTTGCTTTTGTAATTGTTAGGAAAGGTGGTGTTGCCATATATTCAATACTATAAAGTTTTAAGCCTCCATAATTTTGTTACTTTCAGCCATAGAGTTTTTGCATTTTTAATGTTTATTCTAACGTGAAAAAAAATTATAATAAAAACATTGTTAATAAATCTAATTGTTTATCAAGGTATCTATCCAACGAGACATCCCTTTTCCTTTAGATACAAGCGAGTATAAATAAGAAAAATTTAAAATAAAATCATAGAAGAAATTTAATTTACTATTAAATAACATTTCCATTTTTGTAATTAAGTCTTCAAAAAAAAAAAGATGTAAAATGATATTATACTGGGCAAAGTGCAAGTGAAGTATACGTTCGTAAAATTTTGTCAATATATTATCATTCCTCGTATTCACATCGGATAATGTATTTTCATATTTCTCATAATAGACCGCTTTACATTGTTTTATAACGTTTATATGTATATTCTGCCTACACAACACCGATGAGGTTTTTGCCCTTCTCGAAACGCCATGAAATACGGATATTTCTGCAGAAGCGCTTTAGAAGCCTATATTTGTCCGCATTAAAACATTAGCTCGCGGAATATCTCTTTGTGGTTCGCTTTCATAATTCAGAAATAGATCAACTATTTCTATCTTTAAATCTCTACAACAAATTTTTATGTTGCGACATTTGTTCTATTTTTTTTTCTTCTTTCAGGTTGATAATGAGATATGTGAAAAAAATTGAAAGTTTTATAAGACAATAAATATTAGACCTCTAACTTGCGACCACCAAGAGAAGATTCCAATACGATCCTCATTCAACCGCCTTTGATAATTATTGTCGATATAAAGAAGTAGGATGATCCCTCATTAACGATCTAAATCTGATTTCGTGAACAGCGTGATTTTACTTACATTATGTGTCATTGATATATTCATTGATATGAAACATCAATTATGCATGACCGTAGCCTTACGAGGTAACGCTTAACATCTACTGCTCTCAACATAACGCTTAATATCATTCGACAAAGATCCTCCTCGCTCAGTAAATAGTAATACATCATTATCGTTATTGTATAATATATATATTATATTATTTTCATTAATATTGTCGTTCTGGAAGACATTACTGGAAGACTCGTTTCACAATTATTAACACGCTTTAGTTAATCTGCAAATTTTCCGTGTCTGCAGAACACTCGCAGATGTGTGCCTCTCTTCGAGAAAGGAAAAAAAAAAATTGGAAATGAAAAATTTAAAGTAAAGAATACTCGATTTAAATGGAGTCAACAATTTAAAGATCTATAAAATCAAAAGTCCAGACCGCTAAAAAATTTCAAGAGAACTCGATATAAAAAAAAATCCCTAAGTAAATAATTTTTTAAAAATAATTTTTTTGATAATTTCGGGAAAATTTATAATATATATATATGAAACTCTAATTATATATTTTTATAGAATAAATTTTGCAGAATTTTTAGATTCATCTGCTCTTCCTGAAGCAGCATTCTGCAGCTGCACGGAACAACTACGTTGTTCTATACTCATTCCTTAAACTAATGTGTGATCTATAACGATCTCTTGGAAGACCTTGGATTATACAACTAATTGTACTCGGTTGTACATAATTGTCCGCGCATCGTTTGCGCGACGAAGGGACGACTCGGGCTATTTCTATCTCAAAAATTATTCGGCAGATTCGTCTATCGTAATCGCTATAATAATTATCGTGCGCGAAGTTGCGATCAAGATTGATGGATCGCGGCCGCGTCCTGTCCCGCCGTCGTGATTCGACGCGTCGCGTAAAAATTATATACGGTTATACATCTCCGCAGAGAGTGGTACATATAATTATAAAATCCAGAAAACTGTAACAGTAGTCAACTAGTAAATAGTTAGGCTGCGCTCTGTTTGCTGCTGCATCGTGGAAGACATCGTGAGATATTGTCATTGACATTTAATAATGACGCCCTAAATCTCTCTCTTTCTCGTTTTTATCTACAGGCTCCCGAATGTAAAACAAATCGGGGATTGGAAGACGGATAAATCCCTCACTCGCGTTACAGATATGTTACAATCCTGATAGAATTGTGAAATATACAATAGAACTTCAAATTACGCCACCAGCGAGCCGATAATTTTCTTCTTTTGAAAAAGAATATTGCAATTACATACTAATAGAAAATAGTATGTTTTTTTGTCTAATTTTAATTTTTTACGTTTCTAAAAATAGATCACAACAGATCGCTATTAGAGTAGAGAAAACAATTTTGGATATGTTGTCGTTGGTTATTTAAATGTAAATTTGTTACGCAGAAAACGCATGTCATTACAAGCGCAGTTGATATTTTTATGTGAATGGAAGACGGTGCTTTCTTTAATCGATTAAAATTATCTCAAACATTCAAAAAATTTTCCTAACACTAAGAGAAATCAAAGACAATCAACACAACATTAAAACGATAAAAACGTCAAAATACCAAATAACAAGAAATACAGACGCAAATTTCTCATGTTAATTAATCGCTTTCGAGCATGTAAAATATTTGATTCTCACTGATGCATCTTAAAGTTGGAAAACACACATCTCTTTTAAAAAATTTCACTCGCATAATGTGCGTATCTTTCTAATAATATTTTCTAAAACAACTTCTCTGTCAGATCAGAATATTGTTTAGAGAGAGAGAAATTTCTAATTTTTATTAGAAAATATATTTTCCTGCGTAACTTTCTGCCTATGAATTATCATTTCAGATCTTTATATAATCGATTCATCTCTTTATATAGTCTCCCGTATGCATCAGCAATTATTGCATGAATATCGAGGATATATTAGAATCGAATATTTCAACAGCTCGAGAACGTAATATCATTCCGATACAAGACAACAACAACACAAAATGACCTAACTGTCGCAAGATTGCTCAGAAGGGTAAGCCGATCTCGAAGGCGTTGATCAGCGCAGAACCAGAGTCGTAAACGCCAATCACGCCAAAGAGAATACCGAGGAAGATGACGAAGCAATCGTACGCGACGGCGCTCCATTCCATCGAGTTTCTCTTCAGCTTGAGATGAAAATAACAAGGCCAGATGAACGAGAGCATGGTGCCGGTGAAAGAACCGATGAAACCCATCAGTATGCTGAAGTGCGGTATGAAAATCGCCATAAGAATGGTGAACACGATCACGCCGACTCGCCAAGCCAGACCCCAGACTTTGAGCTCGCGATCCACCGTCCAGATGGTCGGGAAGATCGTTTTCGGTCGACCGCGGAAGAAGGCGCGTTCTAGGAGCTCGCAGGCCGCGTAATACGGCAACGGGTACGAGAGTACTGCTTTGATGACCAGGCATAGATTCACCAAACCTTTGAAACCGGCCGAGTGCAGGTTATTGGTGATCACCTGTTGCGTGTCATTTTGGAAAGTCAGGAAGCAGATCCAACCGAAGAGCGATTTAAACGCGGCCGCGGCGATGTGACTCCAGTTAAGCATCCAGTCGAACTGGGAGCGATCGATGAGATTGCCCTCGAGAGTCGGTAGGAAGATCTGCGACGTGTAACTGAAGACTATCACGCCGAGCGAGATCGGAAAATTCTCCATGTCGATTGTCCACTTCACCTTCGACCAGCCCCAGTCACCGATCTCCAGGATGCAGTAACCGATGATGATCGCATTGATGAAGAGGTGAGACATCGTGCACCAGAAGCTCAGCATGGAGACGTGCTGCAGCGACTTGAGGAAACCGAGCGGCAGGAGAAATATACCTATCAGCATCATCCAACTGCGGGTGTCGATCGCTCCCTCGGGAAACGAGCCGATCATCAGGTCGCCGCAGACAACCACGTACAGAATGCAGGTCATCAACAGCTCGATGATCTGCGCGATGTTGACGGCGCGTGCGCCCCACCTTGGCCCGAAACACTCCTTGGCGATGGCTACGTACGAATCTCGTACGCGTACACGCTGACCCGTAACCGAATCAAGCTCGTACAGGCACTCGACCAGGATCTTGCCGGTGTAGCAGCAGATGTGTGCGATGCCGACCATCGCGGCGATCGCCCAATAACCCCCGCGTAGAACGGCGAATGGCAGAGAGACAATGAACATTCCCTAGACAAAAATTTACTAATAAAACGGTGTGATTCACAGAAAACCGCATAATTACATAGTTTCTAATTATATATGCTTAATCATTAATAAATATTTTATATATAATGTCAATTAATTAACTAATTAATTACTAATTATTATGTGTATGTATGCTATACAAAATTATAACATAACGTTTATGATTTACCATACTTTTATTATAATAATAATAATTTTTTGTTTAGCTTTCTTTTGGATGGAAGATTGTATTTTAATTTGTATCGAATTATCGGATACACTATTTTTTTTTTTTTTTTACTGTAATACCTGAATAGCATTTGTAACGTTCCAAGCGGCTTGCCATTCATTGATCTTGACACCCGAGCCACCAAACTCTCCGCCACCCTCGTCGTACTCGCTAAATTCGCCGCTGCTCATACTTCCCGTTCTAACTTTATCCCTGCAATCGGAGCGAAATGTTAGATCCGAATTAGGAACCTGAAATCCGTAGTTTCGGAAGGTCGGAAGCAATGCATTCCCTTTACCCGTTTCTTTGGTAGCTGAAGGAATCCTCGGCGATCGCCACGTTGTTCTGATCCCGGTACGCCTGATCTCCGTTATTCATGGTCATCATCTCGGTGTTATCGCGGCCCTCGTCGAAGGACTTGAACTGGCCCTGACCGTCGCTGCCTTGAGGATGTCCTTGGCCCATGCCGCCGCCGCCGCCGCCGCGGATCAGCTCCATACACGGGCTGTTCTCCGGCCATTTGGCCTTCAAGGTCTCCCAGGCGACGCTGACCGTTGCTCCGAAGGAGGGTATATAAAATCCACGGAAATTCGCCATTTCTCTATCTGTTGCTTCTACGGCGAGCACATTTACTTATAATCCCTTATACGTACGTAGATTTTTTTTTTTTCACACAAAAACGACTAGATACTGTACAATGATCGAGGGAGTGAAGGACAAGTATATATCCTGGGGCAAGACATGATGAATTACACAAGACATTAATTATTCAGATTTAAATTATGCATCTTGGACATTTCTGAATAAGATGTGTAAATTATCAATGAATGAAGCAAAGATGTATTGGTGTTTGTGGTTGAATATCGAGCGGACTTCTCCATCTGTAGGAACAACGGTGTGTGAAACATCTTAGATCAAGTAACATACTAATGTGTTATCAATGAACAAAAAATCGTGCTTACCGAAAGAATTAGCGAATCCGATGTCCCCCTTGGACGTTCCTCCTGGGAGATCCTGCTTATCCGATTTTCCACGAGCCTCGCGCAGTTAAGGATAACGCGATAAAAATGATTAAACTAAAAACGACCCCGGACGAAAGCGAGGCTTCATGAAGAAGAAAGAGGAGGGAAGAAAAGGAGTGAAAATCGGAACGAGAGCGCACTGCCTAACTACTTGGGATTATAAAGCCGCATGATGACGACGATGTTGTATCATCTACGATCTACGCCGCGACTTGCGGGGCCAAAATCGCGGCAGCGAAGCCCACGATCCGCGGCATCGACTAGCAGCGGGGACACGGCGCCGTTTAAGGGAGATCGCGGGGGAATAATATGGCCAGCCACCCCCGAATGCGCAGGATTCGATCGATGGTCCACGAGAGAGGACGTATCGTCATCTCGCGAGTGCCTCTCCTAGTGTCGTATCCGCGCATCCATTTCTCCCGAACCCGGCATATGGGATAAGATATTCCTGTCTCTCTCTCTCTCTCTCTCGCAAACAATTAAATATAAGACAGATCAGATTGTCATCATTTGCAAAACAAAAATTATCTAAAAAAAAAATTATATATATATATATATATATATATATATATATATATATTTTTTTTTCAAACTCCAAAAAATATATACATATAAATTGAATATATTTATATTAATTTTTTTTTTAATCGAAAAATATTAAAGAGCTCTCGGAGTTTGATATAAAATCGATGGGACTTTGAGACTGATTTCGTTTAAAGATACAACTGTCGTGAAAGAAATGCTTTGATCATTTTATTCGTATCATTATTAATCACACACAATTAAACACACACAATCTTTTATATCAAATAGAAATAAATTAGATTTAAAAACTTTTGGTGTTCTTAATTAAATTTACGGAATGAGCTGGTAATATTGTGTGATATTGTAAAGGAGATGGAATCTTTGCAATATTGTAAACCTTAAAACTGAAATTTCTTATCGCTCTCCCTAATTAAATTTACAAGTCTGTGAATTGATATAAAGTGATAAATTTTTTACAACTATGTAAAAAAGAAATTGGGAGCCTTCATTTAAAGTTACGAACAAACACATTTCGTCCGGCAATGACATAGTCTCTATAAAATTCAATAAATAAAAACCAACTTATATATTTATTATTCATGTTATGGACATTTATGCTTTGGATAGCGGATTAGATAGAATTAGCCTCAACAATTTTTCACAATTGTTTGCGTCCTGCTGAAATTCAAATTGCACTGTTTTTTTTTTTTTTTTTACTTTTCCGCAATATACAATCATGATACTATGGAAATTAATATTCGCTATAAAGATATTAACGAGATAAGATCCACGAAAACACTACAAGACAAAATGGTGACATATATTTGATGATTCTCTCTTACGAGCATAGATCAATTAAATAATGCAATTAATAAGCAACAAAAGGCACGCTTCTTAAGTATATATAACAGAGAAATTTGATTTGACCGTAAAATTTTGTCATATTATTTGAATATTCGTCATTATGTAATCCTATATTTATTATTATTGCGTATCATTTATAATTTAATGCGTAAGCTTTTATTGCTAAATAATATAATGTTTTATAATCAAGATGTGACTAAATAATCAAATAATAACATTGGAGATTAAAGATGGAATTGGAAATGATTATTGGTATGATTTTACTATGACACATATACAAAAAACCGAAAGTGATGTTTATCATAAAAACATGATACAAATAAAACACGATTTAGCTCGATGTTATAATACCTATGCATATTGCAATCTCCAATTTTCTTTAAATATCGCTCGTCTTATAATTTCCTATTTTTTTACATAATATAGATGACAATCGTGCTTGATAAATACCTAAACATTATGTAAAAACATAGCTAGGATATATAAAAGTAAGATAAAATTTCTTTGTATAATACTTGAGAGAAGCGCGTTTTTTTCACATATATATATAATTTATATAATTAATATAATTAATATAATTATATATATATATATATAATTAATTATTATAATTAATTGCAATTCAAAGCTTTTATAGTTTAGAGCTTGTTTATAGCTCAATAGCTTTTCATACTTGTAGGAGATTGCGAAGGCAATTAATGAATTGCACTGTCGAGAGCTTCTCTTGCATTAGCTCTCCAAATGGTAGGAAAAAACTTATATGTACAGCAATAAATTTACTTGTATATAACAATAATTTCTTTTATCTGATCAAAAACAAAAAGAATGAAAATCATGGAATTTCTTTGCGTATCAGATTTTGTAACCAAGTTGCCACTCATCGATCGTACAATTAACGTCTTTCTGTTTAAATAAAATCGATTTGTCAGTCTTTTACATGTTTTTTTTTTTTTTTTTTTCTGTCGAGATGAAAGGCTACGACACCAACGAAGAAGGAACGATGTTATGTACATGACTTTGGAACAAAGAGATAGAGAGAGAGAAAACCATTTGTCTTTCCGTGCAGAAATAACATACACACGCATACTCCAATGTTACGGCGAATGTATAAACATCAAAAATGTGAGCCTCAACTGTACCGAAGTCGCACGGTGTTACAGCCTAGACTTTGGGCGAAAAATACGAGCTAAGATTTGTATTTAAATAATGTACGGTCTATATAGCAAATCTGTTTTTGTACTATAAACTACATTTCCCATCATACGCAATATTCCCATCAATAAAACTGTAGGATGAAATTCCACGTTACTGAACGACTGATACGGTGCACAATCGTGTCAAAGTAATATCGGACTTAAAACAACCAATGTCATTCTAATTTTTCACGATAATTTGAAAATAATAAAAGAATATGTCATAGATTCAAACATGAAAGCACATTCTTAAATAATCCTTTCCAATAATGAACTAAAAAAATCTTTAATTTTTTGTAACGAATAATATTAATATATCGCTCTATACTCTATACATATATATATACACACACACACACATATATATATATATATATATATATATATATATATATATATATATATGTACATATATGTTGATGAGAAAATTATTTTATTAAATATAACTATAACTGCGATTTTTTATAATAAAGATACTTTTCGAGTTTATTGCATATTTTGAAAGAGAGAATTTAATTTTACATAAATTTTGTACATAAATTACTACCCATATAAATATATCTGATTGTTATTTTCCATCTTCAAATCGCAAAATGACAGTGATTGTTTCATTTCCATGATACTAAAAACACATATACTATGCACCCAGTGCACGATATCTCGCCTATAAAAATTTAGCAAGAAAGTATCAAGCTATCATGAACGTAAAACGTGGAGTTTCGCAAAATTAGAATAATTTGATTTACTTACAGGCTAACTTAATAAAGAACCAATGGAAATGCTTGTCATAATGAACGGGCCATCGCGCAAAATTGCAATTCACTCGCGATTTATTCGCTCACGTCCTTCTGTGTCTGATGGGAGTCACTGCTCGAAAGTAGACTTTCAATCGCGCTGTCCTGTTGCGAAATCGTTTCCGAGCTCCTGGTTGTAGTAAGTTTGTTGGACTTAGCCTCTATGCGATTACACTTAAGATTTGGATCTATCAAATTTGGATTCGATACGGAATGTATAGAAGGGTTAGGCTGAACAGGCATCGGTCGTTGACATGAATGCAGCATCAATTCTGGTCCACCACCATATGTAGTCAAGAAAAATTGCCACAACTCCTCAGGAATTTGGCCGTAATCCGAGCCTGCAAGCAAAGATGAGTGACATTAAAGATGAGTGTAAAAATGACAAATATTCTATACATTCCTCTCTTTTCACAATCTTACGATATAAACTTAATTTAGTAACAAATAATCTCTCTCGAATATGAAAAGAAACTCACCAACTTTAAGACTATTTTGTCCATTTTTATTTACAACGATGGAATTATTATCAATTGGTCCTGGTGGCTGAGTCTCTTTGCCTCGAACGAAACTCTGCCATTGTCTCAACCAAGCCATAGCTAACGCATAGATAGCTGTATGATTGTCGGTAGTGTGATTCAACCGTTGGAACAGTTCCATCTCGTATTGCCTACGTTTCTGCAAGGATTCGTAAGTCTCTTCGCAGATTGGGCACTCGTACAGATGTGTACAGGCTGGGCCTCCTCCAAACCTATAAATAACGTAAACGAAAAAAAAAATATAATAGAAAAATAATTGTGTATATGTCGCACAGTCATGCATCAAGAGAACTTACGCATTATATAAGTATTCCCAAACTGCCTGTGGTATAGGCATGCTGAGCTTATCGACGAATTGTGCCCTAACGGGAATCACTCCCCCGTGAGGGCATAAGAAGTCGGAATTGTCGATCGGGCCAGGTTCGGAAAATGTATTGAAACGGTTGATCCACTGCCGGGACACGAAGAAGTTTAGATCAGACAACTCGCGAGACGATAGTTCCATGAGCTCCATGGTTTTATCACGCAGTTGCAACATCTCCGGCGACCACTTTTTGTAAAAGAGCACGTACGCTTCGCAATGCTTTACCGTCTCTGGTGACACTTCTGTCACGCATTGATCGTCGAATTCGTACCATTTGTTGGTGACTGGATTCAATGCATAACAGGTGTAATGGCCACCGCCGGCCGTACCATGATGACAAATGACTGATATTAAATTGTAGGTTGTGACTTTGGATACGCACTCCTTGTGAAGATATGGTCGCATATCGAGACCTTCGAGGGGAAATGACACGTAGTTGGCGATTTTTGAGCTGAACATTAATTCGTGACGGAATCTCTTCAAATGAACGCACAATATTTCAGGTAGCTCGAGGACTTTAGAAAATTTGATGCCGTTACGCAACTTATTGCATTTTTCACAGCTGTACATGTTGTCACCTTTGAGCTCGTCAGCGCTAAAAAATGCAGAGAGGCAGTCGTGCAGACTAACCACTGGTCCCCAGAACCACGAGCGCATCCATTGCAGGAACCATGATAACCATCCTGATTGATTGGTCACGTAGACAACGTCAGAGCACGGTCCAGCTTTTTGTGGCGTCAATGATCCCTGATGCAGCATGTCGATGTGATCTCTACTCGGAATGGGTAAGGACAAGTCTTGGAAAGTCTCCACCCGTGTGGAAATCCTATCGCACGTCAGACACTGCACGCTACTAAGGAGCTTACCATCGAATGTGTCACTGATGATGCTGCGTGTTTTCATTTGCTTCTTGGTGCGATGCTTTACCGGCGAGTTTTGCGGAGAACGTTGCGGCGGAGCAAACGTCGGCTCTATGTTTGATTTTTTCAGATTTCTGTTGGTGAATTTGTTACGCAGCTTCTCCGTCTGCGACACTCGAGAATACCGTCTCTTTGTACCGCGTTCACCCTCATCACTCAGCGAGCTCTGTTCACTTACACCCGAGTCACAAGTTTCGTATTCGGCATCAGATTGACTGGACGCATTCCCGTCCATTTCAGTTTCGACTTCGTCTTCATCCTCCGACGAATGATCGCCTAGCCCTTTAAGTCGCAACTGAATATCTCTATCATCCTCGAGATGCTCTTTCAGTTCCTCGTGCAATTGATCCATAAAACATCTGAGAAATTCTTGAGTATCGTGTTGATGATACCCTCTGAACATGGGATGGACTGTTCTAATACCTGATAGAATACCATGTGGTACAACGTATCCTCTAGTCTTTTTGTTCCACATATCCCGAATGAGATTCAAATAGCTTAGGCTTAGTCCAGGTTTCCTGTCTTTCGACATATAATTGACTATATGACCACAATCCAAGAAGAATTGTGTCAAGGGAGATACATTAGATAAAGCTTGCAGTGCTGCATTCATGTAACACGTATTGCCAATATTCTGCAAGCCTACTAAACCTCTTGGCTTCCCAGAAAAATCCTTGCTTTCATCTGAATCTGTAGTATCGGGAGAATCTCCAGATCGTTCATTAAACGAATTTCCTTTTTCCGAATTAATTCTATTTACAGACCAATCTCCATAAAATCTGTGAAAGAAAAAAAAAGATATACATGATGTTTTAAAATTATAAATCCAAATTTAAGGGGATGCTGGATTACCGACCGAATTCTAACCTAACAAAACAATATATTTGCTTAATATATCGGTCGGTAGTTCAGCATCCCCTTAACTTTTTATCATATTTGTTTGAAAATAGTAACTACTCCAAGTGAATTACTATTAGCAATGTGAACAAAACATATTCTACAATCTATTCGTCATCTATCAGTTGTCGAACCATAAATATTAATTTAGACAACTGTTTATAGTAAATATAGTTTATGTAGTACATTATTTTAATGTTTATTTTTACTCACTTATCAAACATCAATCTATCTAAACCATCCAATTTGGATTCGACGCTACCACCAGAAGCATCCCCAGCATACTTGTTGCCCATTGTCTTAAACTCCACTTGCGTTGGAGACAGCGGGGGTGACGGCACGTGTTTGGCGATGGCTTCGGTCTTGCAGGCATAACACCAAATTCTGTTGGTAGACAGATTCATGTGAGCGCAGTGAGCCGGGTAATTTTGGTTGTGAATGGTACTGTGATCGAGATGGGTCTCGGCACAGCCGACCCAGCGGCAGTCAGGATACAGGCAGAGCCAGAGGTTGGGTCCCGAAACGTCGCAATCGCTGCACTTGACGAAACGTTCCTCCCGCGTCATCAACGCCTCAATGAAAGCGAGATCGCCGCGATTGGCCAGATGCGGACAGTTTCTCACGACTAACGGCATATTTGCCGAAATCGAATTCCAAAGTCTTCTCCCACCAGACGACGCGTCTCTCCAACGACGTGCACGATAATCGTCGATCTCACATACAGTCGGGATTATTGTCCTCACTACTCGTTGCTCGTAACAACATGTGTCATTGTCATCGTCCTCAGTGTTGCTGTCATTGCGCTATGTTGCCAATGTTGATCATCGTAAAACGTCACTGTACCTTTTTAACCTGACCGAGACATGTTGCGCGCGCCGTAATTAACCATCGCGAATGTCACACGAAAATGATTGTCATTGAAGGACAGGTGTGTATGTACAAACATGCATACATACATATCTGTGTAAACGACTGTTAAGGTTTATCCAGAGAAATTTCTGCGATCGCATGAAACGTAACAGTACACGTACGAAAGAATCAGCTAATCGCTTTACGTAGTGTTTGTAAATATTTCCAAACGTTTGATTGGCCAATTAGAGATTAACGATTTTTTGCCTTGTATTTTTGGAAAGCGTCTAACATCTGATGGGGTGAGTATCGATCGGACGTAATGCTTATTGGCCAGTTGAAAATAAGGTCCTTTGATTGGTTAAAGTGCTGGTTACCCTAGGAATCGGTCGATATACGTATATGTATGGTGTGTCCAATCGAACATGTGCGCAATCGGAACAATCCCCATCTGACGTGTGCGTGTAAATTAGACTTAAAATACCTTTCTTCCGATTGGTTAAATTTCAATCATCGATTTGTGGATAGCGAAAAATTATCGACAACGCAAAGATTTTCTTGCTGTAAATAAAAAAATCTTTGTACCGTTGGTAATAAAACAATGATTAAATGCAATAAAACGCTTATTTTGTTATTTCGAGGCCACATACACGGAAGATCTATACATTTTTTATAATAAAACAAAATATTCTCATGATTTAAGGGGATACCGATGTACCGACCGAGTTCTAACCTAACAAAACGATATATATTTACTTAATATAAAAGTTGCAATTTATATACATAAAATAAAATAGGTTCTCTCCTCTCAGAATTGCATGAAATTTTAAGAATATTTAGGAACTTTTAGAAATGAGCTTAAAAGCCTAGAAAAAAAGTATTTCTTGTGCAGCACAACATTTGTTTTAAAGGAATACTTTTTTTCTAGGCTTCTCAGCTCATTTCTAAAAGTTCCCAAATATTCTTCCATGCAAATCTGAGAGGAGAGAACCTATTTTATTTTATGTATATAAATTGTAACTTTTATATTAAGTAAATATATTGTTTTGTTAGGTTAGAACTCGGTCGGTACATCGGTATCCCCTTAAAAACTCATATAATTACATAAGTCAAAATGGTCGATAATGTCATCGTCCTGTAATTACCTCCGAGCCTGCTTGGCAGTCACAAAAATTTACCCAGGGTCGACGGTCTTTAATAGTATCTCATCAATGGCCCCGTACGCCCCGTATAAATACCATGGACTTAAATGTCTATGATAAACATCGCGATTTTGTCTAGATTTTGTGAGCAATACTGCCATCTATAAGAAATGAATTAAAATACTGCTTACGTTCAAGGCCATTCAAACTCGTTGCCAAAGATCAAAATGTCGACAGCTAGTGTCCGTAGTGAAACGTGGTATTGTGTCCTGTAGAGGACGAAATCCAATAAAAAGGAAAGCAGAAAGAGTCGATACTTGTTATATCCGTACGCTGATAAAAAAAGAAGAAAGATTTATTATTGCACGAATATATTCATTTAGGTAATGATTGGCCTGGTTTTGACACTTTTTATCAGCTTTCCAGAATGCTAACCTACAAAAATTAACCTATTAAATTAAAAAAAATTTTTTTTAAATAAATATTTCAATTTGAGACTTTTTCGTGTCTAACATTTTATTGTCATTACTTTCTTTATGTAGTATTTACTTAATATTATTTCACGCTTAATGTATTAAGTTATGTCTCTAAGAACCCTGAGATATCATTTCTGACATATTACATGTTGATGCTAGACTTCATATATTTTTTTAGCAAATATGGTGTTGTCGTGTCGATTTTATAAAGAAAAATATCCAGAAGTGGAAGATGTGGTAATGGTTAATGTGCGCAGCATAGCTGAGATGGGTGCGTATGTGCACCTATTGGAGTATAACAATATTGAGGGCATGATCCTGCTTTCTGAATTGTCTAGGAGACGTATTAGATCTATAAACAAACTTATTCGAGTAGGCAAAACCGAACCGGTTGTCGTTATTCGAGTGGATAAAGAAAAAGGTAACTACAATTTATTAAATTTTATTGATCTATGTGATTAAATGTTTAAAATATATAAGCAAATTTTTTTTAAAAGGTTATATTGATCTGAGTAAGCGTCGTGTATCTGCTGAGGATGTTGAAAAGTGTACAGAGCGATATGCTAAAGCTAAAGCTGTTAATTCAATTTTAAGACATGTAGCAGAATTGTTACATTATGACAATGATGATCAATTAGAAGAACTATATCAGAAGACAGCTTGGCATTTTGAAGAAAAATATAAGAAACAGAAAGCATCTGCTTATGATTTTTTTAAACAATCAGTATTGTAAGAAGAAATGAATTTCATATGATAAAGTAATTGTTTAAATGTATACATATATATTTATGAATATGAACAATTTTTAGGGATCCTTCAATTTTAGCAGAATGTGGCCTCGATGAACACACAAAAGAAGTATTGTTAAATAATATTAAACGGAAACTTACCTCGCAAGCAGTCAAAATTAGGGCAGATGTGGAAGTAGCGTGTTACGGTTATGAAGGTATTGATGCTGTAAAGACGGCATTGAAGGCTGGTTTAGCGCTCTCCACTGATGAACTCCCGATAAAAATCAATTTAATCGCTCCTCCCTTGTATGGTATGTTCTATATTGTGTTCTTTAAAGAAAAATGAATATGTATGTGTGTGTATTATAATATATTACCTTATTGGATGGTAACTTTCAGTTATGACGACATCGACACCAGAAAAACAAGATGGATTAAAAGCATTAGGTGATGCAATCGAAGTTATTCAGAGTAAAATAACGTCGCTCGGAGGTGTATTTAATGTCCAAATGGCAGTAAGTTTCCCGAATGAATACTTTTGTCTAATCCTAATATTTTTAAATATTACAAATAAAAATTTACTTTTTTTTTCAGCCAAAGGTTGTTACCGCGACGGATGAGGCCGAATTAGCACGACAAATGGAACGAGCGGAACTTGAAAATGCAGAAGTTGCTGGAGATGATGACGAGGAAGAGGTGGAAGGAATGGAGGGCGATTTCAGTGGCGGTGAAGGAACCGAACAGAACAGCAAAATTGAATATAATAATAAAGGCATGGAGCATAATGACAAAGGGGAGGACATTTCTGAGGAGGAAAATTGAATATATATACATAAATATTCAAATAATAAAGTACACATTTGATAAACTTACAGATATTCGCATGTTTTTTTTTTTTTTTACAGACTCTAATAAAGTGTTCTACTGCATAGTTGAACATATTAGCGCGGTTCTTCAAAATATGGAAATAAAAGGTGTACAAATTAATCTACTGTAATTTGTGCAAAAATGAAGTTTTCTACTGACTTGATATACAATAAATTATCTAAAGACAGTTGTTTTTAATTCTGATAAATTATTCAATATTATCCATTTAAAATTAATATATTTATAATATCTAAGAAAATAATTCTTTTTCTCTTTGCAAAAAAAAAAAAAAAAAAAAGACTTAATACGAAAACATTAAGCTTCTTTGCTTTTTATTAATATGTAAAATATGCGCTCTCATTCAATTTTTAAATATTTTTATTAAAACTTTGTATACAGTTTTAATTACTGTTTATTCATTAGCAATCGTCACTTCCACTTCTACACCAGGCTCAATTGAAATGCTTGTGATTTGTTTCACAATCTCTGATGGTGAATACAAATCAATAACTCTCTTGTGAATTCGCATCTGGAAGCGATCCCAAGTCTTTGAACCCTCACCGCAAGGTGTTTTACGAGTCGTTATTCTCAAAATCTTTGTAGGCATGCGAACAGGTCCTTTGACTTTCAACTTCTGTTTCTTGGCCCCATTGATTAATTCCGCACATACTAAAAAAGAAGAACAATATTACAGTTATTTACTGCATTAAACTTGTATTCAAAATTATGCACTGATATAATTTTTTTATTTGCTTCCAACATTTTAATGCCAGTTAACAAAATAAATAATTGCATATATCAAGATTATATTTACCTTTTTCGAGGGAACGAACATTACGCGATGTAAGCGTGATTCTAATTCGATGAATGGGAGTGACTTCCTGCCCTGGTTTCTCAGGATTATCTACCTTGGTTGTCGCCTAGAAAATAGAAATAAAAATCACTCAACGCGCTTTAATAGAAAATATGCACAATATATCAATAACAATCACTATATTTATTTTGCTTAAAAAAATCATGTGATATCGTTGTGATTATTTGAGAGCGTTCTTAGCTTTAATGAGATATACCCTTAACCTATATCTAATCAGTATTCGATGTGATTTCTAAAAGTTAAATATACCACTACTAGGGCAGATTTTATTCTCTAAATATTATTCAGTGTCACATTAATCACATACCATAATTGATTTCTTGCACTGGTCGAGATAACCAATTTATATCGAGCAAAACTGATCAGCGCTGAACCAGTACATTAACACGATTCACGTGTCGAACACAAGAGAAGTGCGACTTCCGGTTGGCTCCACTTTTAGGAGGCACTTTTCTGCACTCAAGTGTATTTCGTACACTCGACTTACGGACCTTCAAATTGTTTGATCGACTAATCAGGATGAAAATATCTATGTTGTTCTCTTCGTTCTGATTGGTCGATCAAATTATTCGAAGCATTTGTGACACCAATCAACCCAAAATTTAATATCATGCGATAAAAATTTTCTGATTTTATAGCCTTTTTAGAATTATATTATATAAATTTCCCATCATATTATTGATTCAATTTATTTATTATTATATTATTCACGTACAAGTAAAATATAAATTAAATTTAAAATATATTATTAGTTTTATAAAATTTGTAAATACGTAATTGCAGTTGATTAATTAGTTATAAAATATCCTGTAACTGCCGATCTTAGCACAACTACTTTATGGACGTTGATTACTGAGTGAACGAAATTGCAAATTTCAGTTTATAAAGAAGTACATCTATTGCTTGTTACATAACCTTAATTTACCCTCAAGAAACATGTGTTGCATACAGATAGACAGTAATGTAAACGCGAAAAAAATATATAATTTAAAATGACAAGTAATTTAAACCAGACTGATAATTTAAATGATAGTTAATATTGCATTATTGGTATGAGAAATAGCGTTAGTGAACAGTGAACTTGAGACAATAATTATTGCACGTGTGTCGTGTTAATAATTTTTGTGTCTTATAGTTTAATTAATTTAGTTGAAAATATTTGTATACACAAGAAAAGTGTAATTTATAATAGTGTGTATTCTTAACAATAAAACCTAGTAAAATGAGTCTCAGAATGATTCATAGGCTTACGTTATTAAATAGCAGAAGTAAAATTAATCTTGATGCATACTGGAGAATTGGATCAAGTTTGAGAATTTTGCAAAAAAAGCCAGCGGTGATACAAACAGAGTTTTGTACACATGTATGTATGATTCACCAAAGACTCTTCCACAATTCTATAATTCTGCAGCTACAAAAAAATAAATTAAAAGAAAATGAAACTGTCGCAGAAAATATATCTACATTACAAATAAAAAAGAGACCAACTAGAAGAAATAAGACTGTAATAAGCAATGACAAGGTTCCAAAACCTGATGTGAGTTGATTTCAATATAAGAAATTAGAAAACTGTTTTGTAAATTTGTAAAGTATGTGTGTATATGAAAAAAAAAAATTTATATATATACATAAAAAAGATTTCTCTTTCTTTTTATTAGGCATGGAATGTAAAAGCTTTAACCACAGCAGAAGAGTATAATTTAGAAGCTTTAGCTTATGGCCTGCTGGATCAACAGCTGTATATTCCCAGTAAAATATCTACATCCTCAAATTGTAAGTATTTTTAACAAAACTTTTCGCTGTATTTCGCGTTTTTGCGAAACAATATTAGTGCTGTGTAAATTATTGCGAAATTGTGCGATATCTTGTAAGTTACTCAGCGTTTATTCGTTTTTATGAGTCACTGAGTATATAGTTTTAAGAATTCTGATTGGTTCATTCGTTATCTCGTCAACTTATTTGACTCGTATAAAGAGGAGACAATCAGTCGGAATTGTCAGTTATTTCTGTAGTCTTCTCTTGGTACTTGGAAGTTTATTTAAATTTGTAGAAGAAAACTTTATCGGTGACTGTAAATTATTAGTCATTGATTAATATACGATTGTTTTTACATATGGAAATCATCCATATTAATCACATTATTGACTTAAATTTTTAAATTCCACACATTATTGACTTAAGCCCGTATCAGACTATGCATTGCAAATTGAAGATTGATAATTAAAAATTAGAGTTTGATTAATCAGAACAAAAAAGAATTAAAATTTCTTTGTCCTGATTGGACAAATTTCAATCTTTAATCTTCAATCTCAATCTTTAATGCGTAGTCTGATACGGGCTTTAGGCCGATATTACACTTGTAGTATCAGACTACGCATTAAAGATTGATTAAAAATTAGAGTTTGGCTAATCGGAACAAAAGGAACCAAAATTTCTTTGTCCTGATTGGTCAAATTTCAATCTCAGGGCGTTTTCCAGCAAGCGACACAGACGGCACAGTGTCCATTAGTGTGAGGGAGAACATTCGTTATGTCTCACTTACACTAATGGACACTGTGTTACACTATGTCGTCTGTGTCTTTGCTGGAAAACGGCCTGAGATTGAAGATTAAAGATTAAAATTTGACCAATCAGGACAAAGAAATTTTGGTTCCTTTTGTTCCGATTAACCAAACTCTAATTTTTAATCTTCAATCTTCAATTTGCAATTCATAGTCTGATACGGGCTTAAGGTTGGGATTTCACTTCACGTTTGTCGACATTGTCGAATGTGGTGATTGGCTATCGTAGAGAGAATTGCTAGAGTTTCAATCAAGAGTTTAGGAATTTCCATCTAGTAGCCAATCACTATCCGTTCGATAGTCGATAAATGTCAAGTGAAATCCCAGCCTAAGACCACAGTTTATTTTTCAAGATCGGCGCATCTGATATCGTCTCCATAAAATAATTACACGCAAAATTAAAAAGAAAAACAAAGCATTATAATAAATGATAATCAAACGAAGTGAAGTGATTGTTATAATTTTTACTTCTTTATTGTGTTGAACAATTATTATACTCAACATTCACATTCTCGTGTGAAAAAACACTCAACTTGTACATAAATACAAAATAACGTGAGTACATTGATTTATCTATCAATATCAAAGTATGTATTTATATATTATCTTCCATGAAGACAGCTTACCTGAATCAAACTTTGACATTTTAATTGGAAATATAAAATATTTAAAGCACAGGAATATACTTGCAAGACTGAAGATTATAATCAAAGCATAGTTTAATTTGAAAAAATGGATGAGACCAAGCGATCAACAATGGAGTTGCCTATCTCACTAGATCTTTCAAAAAAAGAATTAGAAGATCTGATAGAGAAAGCAAAAGATTGGGCCCTCATGCATGGAATGTGTTTGAGACCGCGAAAAGATTTCGACATAAATACTTTGCAATTTGCCCCATTTGTGCTTTTTCCATCGCCGTTTCCACGAGAGGAATTTCAAAATGCCTGTGACCTCCAGGTTACTTTAAACACACTCATACACAGAGTAGCTCATGATTATGATTTTTTGAAAAATACTTTGGAAGAAACTATAAAGGTTGATAAATTCACCAAAAAATTATTTGAGATCTATGAAACTGTTCATGAAGAAGGGGTTGCTCAGAAAATATCCCTTGGTATATTGCGTTCAGATTTGATGTTAGATACCAGTTGTCCAAAGACCAACATGAAGCAATTAAAGCCTCATTGCTGTTGGAAACAGGTTGAGATAAATACAATTGCTTCGGGATTTGGTTGGCTAGGACCTGTATCTACGCAGTTACATAAATTTATCTTGCAAGAACTTGGCTATACAGCTGAATTGAGCAATCTTCCTGAAAATAATGCGCTACAAATACTATGTTCAGGCATGATAGAAGCATGGAATTTATATGGCAATTCACAGTATGTTTATAAATTTTTATAAATTAATTTTAAGAATTTATTACTATTTAGCCAATCTTTCTTTCTGTTTTTCTTCATTCATATTGCATAGATTTTTAATTTACTTTTATTTTATTTGACTAAAATTTTTTTATATGTTTAAAGGCATAAAATTTGTTTACAGAACGGTTATTTTATTTGTTGTTGAAAATGTTACATATAATATCTGTGATCAGCGTTTCCACGAATTTGAAATAAGAAAACAAAATCCCAACGTGAAAGTGATTCGCAGAAATTTGACGCAATTAGCGGTCACTGCAAAATTAGGACCCAATAAGGAACTAATAGTGGATGATTATATTGTGTCTGTAGTTTACTACAGATGCGGCTATGAACCTAGTCAATATGACAGCAACAAAGAATGGGTCGTAAGGTTGCTGATTGAGAGATCATTGGCAATCAAATGTCCAAGCATTCAATATCACTTGGCTGGTACTAAGAAAGTTCAACAAACTCTTGCAAAGCCTGGCATAGTCGCGCGTTTCTTAAAGGATGAAACAACGGCGGCAAAAGTCAAAGAAATATTTACTGGTATATATTTGCTTTCTCTTATATATTTATATAAATATAAGATTCTGTTCTTTAAGCTTTAAACTGCAGAAACATGTTGCTATTGCTCTAGTATTGATAATATAATAATAATAAAAAAATATGTATTCTTTTAACTGTATATATATTGTAAGATCAAATTATATGAGTATCATTTTTTTATTTTAGGTCTATATCCACTGGACTTTGATAAATATGGTGATGAGGCTGTAGAAATGGGAATCTCAGAACCCGAGTGTTTCGTGTTAAAACCGCAGAGAGAAGGCGGTTGCAACAATTTGTATGGGGATACTATTAAAAACTTTTTAAGATCTGTGAAATCTGAAAAGACTCGAGTAGCTTGGATTCTTATGGATCGAATTAATCCGCCGATTCATAAAAACTACATCGTGAGACCTGGATTTAAAATAGAAGAGACAATAAATATAAAAGATTTAGTTTCAGAATTAGGCATATTCGGTGTTATTATCGGAGATGATAAAAATATTATTGTCAATAAACAGGGTGGTCACATGTTAAGAACAAAATCAGCTCTCGATAACGAAGGTGGTGTAGCAACCGGCTTAGGTGCTTGCGATAGTCCGTTTTTAATTGACTGAAATATAATATAGATAACATGTGTAAAAACAAACATATTGCGCGCAAATTATATATTTTATACAGCTATTATATAGCAATATCATTCCTTCTCGTTACTTCTCGAAGCGCAGTATTCTCTGCCACAAGAAGAGTTGATGATTGTATCAATTGATATTTTATATTTGTATTGAATATTCTGAATGTATATTGAATTTATATATATATATATATATATATATATATATATATATATATATATATATATATGTTTTATATGTTTGGATTAAAAATTATATAATAAATTAGAATGTTATAAATTATATAGTATACAGGGCAATTCATTTTAATCGTCCCAAATAAATATCTCTAAAAAATTTTTCGTATCTTCAAGTCGGACAAAAGTTGTTTGACTCAAAAGAGGAAAAAGATAGGAATATTAGATTTACCTTTATGTATAAAATTATATGAAAATAAACTTACTGTTCGTTTTTTTTAAATGAAACTATAATGTTTTTATATAAATCGATTTCTCGTAATATTCTGTATAAAAAGTTATAAGGATACGACATCCAAAAAATGAATAGTTTACAGTTTATAAAATATTTTATACTTTAATATAAATTAATATAATTTTATATAAATTTTTCTGTATCTTCTATATTTTTAGAGATATTTACTTGGGGCGATTAAAATGAATCACTCTTATTTGTACGTGGAAATTTTTTCTTTTATTTATGTATGAGACAGCAAATCTGAACAACATTTCTTTCTGAAATCATCTTTTCTATTTACTAATTTCACAAGTCTAAATCTCATAATCAATGTCAGCAAAATGTGACCATTAATTATACTGCAAAGTTTTGACATGCACAAAACAATAATATACACATATGTTGTGAACTTAAATGCATTTATTCATTAATTTTTATTCCATCTTTAAAGTAACTGAATTTCTTTTCAGTCCATAAAATTAATTAAAGTACAATTTACATTGTACACTTTATTTTCTTTTTGCAGCCATGCCCGATGTTATACACGCAGTAGCAAAGTATGAAGTAGGACATGAACCACGAGAAATATTTTTCTTTCGAGAAGGTAGTATTGTTATGTGGAATATTTCCGACCTCGAGTGTGGCAACCTATTGCAGTTTTTGAGAAATTATGAACAAAATCGTTATATGAAGGAGCTAATTCACACCGAAAGCGAGTTGATGCATTACACTTATGCCGATTTCGGGTATTTTTACTTTTTCTTTTTATTATCAATTATACATATATTATATATTATATGTTTGTAGCTTCGTGTATGAAATTAAATATAAAGAGAAAATTAAAAATGAATATATGTATACATCTTAAGAAATAAATTTAGTAATTCATGCAATCTTTCCAATAGGAAAAAAAGTCACTTGAAGGACGGCGATATCATCTTGGCGCGAGAAGCTGGAAGCTTGGATAAATTGGATAAATATACATTCTCTAATGCCATGGCACAATCTGTCAAATTAGGTATATGGGAAGCATCGTTGAATCGTTATGTCGATTCAATCGAATTTGTCACGGAAGATCTGAAAGCCGGAAGGAAGCTTCAGATGACGCAGCAGGAGGTGTTGAGGAAACAGGGCGAATTGTTCGCTCTCAGACATCGGATTAATCTGAGCTCAGATCTGTTGGATACGCCTGATTTCTATTGGGAACGAGATGATCTGGAAAATTTATATCAACAAATCTGCGGTTATTTTAGCATTGCAAAACGTACGAAAGTAAGTTTAAAAAAATTATTTTTAGCTTGATTATTCCTTTTCCTATCATTTCTAATCTTTAATAATACACAAATATTATGTAGAAAATAAGATATTTGTGTATTATTAAAGATTAGAAATGATAGAAAAATGGATGATGGAAATATATATATGTCTGGATTTTTGAATAATATATCTTTTACAAACAGGTGATGAATGAAAGATTAAATCATTGTGTGGAACTGGTTAGCATTTTATCATCGCACTTGAGTGATCGTCATCATGTTCGTTTGGAGTGGATGATTATCATTCTTATCATGGTGGAAGTCGCTTTCGAAGTCTTACATTACCTCGAGCGATATCTTGTAAAATAGCAACCTAGTAATGCGATAAATAGTCGACACTTATGTTTTATACAAAAGCCAAGTAAGGTATACTTGAGCATTTATTATTTTGCTAATACATATTACGGAGATATTACAATTTGAAAGTGCTTCTTTACAACTTTGCATTCTGTAATATCACAATTGATCGTTCCTATATATATATATATATATATATATTTTATGAAAACATTAAACTTTCTTCTAGTAGTCTGAAAAAATTTATACAATATTTTTTATAACATTTCAATAGTAACATGTGCGAGAAATTTCTTTACTACGTATTTACATAGAATTAATTTATGTAGCAATATAGTCGTCCGAAAGCATAAATTTGGCGATCTTCGGTGGAATCACGAATTTGTCAGGATTCTGTTCGAACAGGCAAGCTAGCAAACGTGGAACGGAGAGAACGGTACCGGATATCACCGCGGGAAAGTCCCTACCATGTGGCGTTTGATAGGCGATCAGTAACCTCTTGCTGAAATAATTACCATACACTGACACGTGGCCGATTTCGATATACTGATTTGCGAACGGTGACCACATCTCGAAGGACACGCGCAGGCCCTCGCAAGGTTGTAGCTCAGATGCGGATCGCATAACGATGCGATAGTGAACGCCTAGATCATCGTATAATCTGCACACGTTTTCCAGAAGTTCATTGAATTGAATTTCATACTCCTCGCTTTTCGCGTCCTTTACTATTATAAATGCGTGCGCCACGGATGTCTGACACACCGTGAATAAGCCGCAAGCGTGTGTATCACGTGGCAATGGCATATACTGTCTGCCGGTAGCAAAGTACTTGAGTGGGAAATGATTGGGATTTATCAACTGCTTTGTATGCAATATCAGGAAAGAGACCAAGCTAGCATTGCCAACCAGATGCATACGATTCGGTGAGCCTCTCTCGACTTCATTATGATTTTCTATCATAAAGGTGGCCGCAGGATCCTCGTGATTCAAGCCGGAAGCTTCCACTACGAGGCTACGACTAAAGTCGGTGCCAACTATCTTGACCATATCGTTCTCGCCGAAAATTCGGCCTGCGTGTGCCAGCACAGCGAGTTCAAATAAGGCTGCATCGTTGCATAAATAATAGCACATAGGATTCTTGTATTCTAACAAATCTTGCCTTGTCCCGATGTCGATATGACTTCTCCTGTTTTCCTCGAACAACTCGGGCGCACTCCCGACGCTCTTCAACACTATCGATTCATTGACAGGCGTCCTCGGATCCAACTCGTTCGGTAGCTTCAAGACTCTCTCTATCACATCTTCGTCCATATCCCAAATTGCGTTTTTAATCGTTTTCAAGTCTTGCCGTATAATATTGAGCTGTGTACGCAATTTGTGCACTTCTTGTTCCTGCTCGGCAGTATGATCGGGATTTTCCAATAGATGTTTCAAGCGATTCACAAGTTCCGAGTTATTGTCTTCTAAAGCACATTTATCCGCGATCATCTTTAGATAGAAATTCCACGCATTCTTCAATTGAACGACATCCACATTCATCTCGCGCAACATCAATTCCTTCTGTATCTTGTCCACATTGGCAAATCTCTCATCGCAATCCAGGTACGGTGATAAAAATGCAAACGCTTTGTAAGCTTTGTTGCCGGAAATATATAACGCTGAACTGTAATTTCTCTTGAAATTCATCGGGAAAAAAATCTTTCGACGAACATCGCGCATTAGAATTCCACACGTTCGCTGTAAAGCGTGCGTGAATCTATACAGATTATTAATCATTATGTTTTAATTTTTTAAATCCTTTTCTACGTCGTAATAAACATACAATTAAATGATAAATTAACTTTATTCATCTATTTTCATTGCTTTAGCTTTTGGCGCAGCATCTGCGTCTTTTTCGTTGAAAGTTTCTCGCGTTACAGTTTCAATCTTTCGTTTTTGTGGTACGATATAGTTTCCCTTGCTCGCTGCTCTTTCCGATTCTTCAATACTGTATGGTTCTAACTCGAGTGCCTTCAATCGTCGTTTATGCACTTTGGTAGTAAAATGAGTGTGCAAAGCAGTTTCGTTTATAAAATATCTCCTAGAATCAAATAATAAAATTTTTCTCAATTTTAATAGTTTTAACAAGAATATTCAATATTCAATATTTTGCATTAAAATATTACATTAGTTATATAGTAAGATATATAATTGTGCTTTTATAATATTACGTTATTTCAATATGCAATATATTATAAACAGTATTAATTTACATTGAAATTTAATACAGATCATACAATGTATTATAAATGTAAAATGATATTTTATGTAAAAAGCTACGTTACATTTCGCAATATTATTTTTCAGAGAGATTATTTTTAAAAAATGTAATTTTGTGCAAAGTTTATAATTAAGATTTTCTAGGTAATAATTAACGGATGACACAATTATTATTATTTCGATACGAGGTTAGATTAGGTTATGTCTCATAGTATTGCGATATCAAACTTACGCGCAATGTATACAGTAATGTTGCGCCGCTCCAGGTTTATCAAAGTCCACTTCCTGATTTAATAGTTCCTTCGCGTTCCCCTTCAAATCCTCATCGATCTAAATTTTGAGATATATGTCACTTGATAAACACGATTCTAGATCACATACACACACATGTCCACGTGGTTTTAGAGGTTAGACGTAATCTACATACCTCGTCCAGATCCTTGTTTCTTCGTTTCGTTTTCCAACCTTTTTTTAAATGCATGTCACCTCTGTGCTGCTTTTTACGTTTATACGGCATCTTTAAATCTTTATTTTTCACATACAAATATCCGTTGAAAATTAACTTGTCGCGTTAACTTAATCGATCGTAAACGCGTTATTAAAGGTGGTCAACTTCCATAGGAAAGTTCCCTCCTTCACCAAAGTGGTAACGTCAATCTAAATATTTTTAATAAAAATATATTAACAAAACGATCAGGTTTACAGAGAAATAAGAAGGGGGGGGGAGGAGAGCAATTCACGGTAATTTTTTTTCGCAAGTAAACAATATTATGACAACGCGAGGATTTCGAAATTGGAGGAAATCCTCTTCAAATCGCAATTCAAATCGGGCCATCTTTCGCGCCTTAGTTCCGGCTAATGCGAACGCTCGCCAACAGATGGCGGTGTCGCGTCGCAAGACAAGTCGCGCCCCTGATGTTCGCCACGAGCATTAATTCAAACCGTGCGCCACCGCCGTGCGGTTCGACACGAGTGTGACAGAGAGAGCGAGAGAGAGAGAGAGAGAGAGAAAGAAAAGAGTGGGGGGGCACCCATCCATTTTGAAAGTAAAAATACTGTGCGATCGCGGATTTTGGTCGGACGGTAGGTGCACGCCGCGAGCCGCGAAGGTAAAAAAGCCGTGGGACACGCCGCGTACGGGTCGGGGCCTCTACAGCCGAGCGTGGTCCGCGCGTAAAATGACGTAGAGCGTCGCGTCGGACGTCAGCCGAGCGCGCGCGCTGCCGACGTGTGTGGTGAGCGGAAACGGTGCGCGGTGTGTATACCGTCGCGGCGCAGCGTCGTAGCGATCGGCGGTAGCGTACGGGAAATTGGCCGCGGTGGCTTCGCCAATGGATGCCAGGCAGCACGGGACGCCATTTTGATATACGGGCGCCCGTCAAGCGCTTCGCCTCTCGCAAGTGAAACGCGCTCCGCGAGTCGCTCTCCGCCGGCCAGCGTAAGACACGCGCGGAGCCGAATTCGGGCGTTACGCGAGAGCTAGCCGGGCATCGCGAGCCGACCGATGCGTGCTGCGTGGCGCAACGGATCCCGTGAGTTTCGTTGACAAGTGACAGGTGAATCGATCGGGGCCTACGAGAGAGAGAAAGAGATAGAAAGAGAGCGAGAGAGAGAGAGGAAGGTTCTTCGCTGTTCATCGCGTTTGTTGCGTGCCGAAAGCGGAGCGGAACAGTACTGTGTCGTGCTGTGCCGTGGCGTACTGTACCGTACCGTACCGTACTGTACTGTGTCGTTAACGCGCCCCCCGCGTAAGCGCGAGTACAATCGTTCGTTGACTATCTCGGTGGCGCGTTTGGATTTTTCTTGCACGCCGCGCGAGGGGACCTCACTCGGACGCCCGTGAGAGCGTTATACGCCGTTACGCGGCGAGCAGGCGATCCGGGGGCGGCGGTACGGCAGGAAAAAGCCGCCGCCGCCGTCGTCGTCTCGTTTCGCGCGCGCGAGAGCGAGAGAGCGAGTGAGCGCGCGGGCAATAGCTAGAGAGAGAGAGAGAGAGAAAAGGAAGAGTGCGAAAGAAAAAAGGCAGAGGAGAAAGAGCCTACGGAAGAAAGAAAGAGGGAGGGAGAGAGAAAGAGAGACAGCCAGACAGAGAGAGAGAGAGAGAGAAAGAGCGAGACGGAATAACGAAGAGGCCACCGGCCGACTTCGGTGCAGGACAAGACGACCCGATGTCGGGAGCGGGTCGCGACCCCGTGTCGACCCGCGGTCGTCCTCGTCCTCGAGTAGAAACAACGACGACGAAGACGACGACGACAGTGGCAGCAGTAGCAGCAGGACGCTCCTCGCGTAAATGTGCCCCCGTGCGCGCCCATGTGCTGCACCTCCTTCTACATCTCTGCCCGCTGCCCCTGCGTGCCCTGTAAATCCAGAGCACACCATCCCGATTAGCACCGCCCGCGCGCACTTGTACCCGCGAACATGGCCAAAATCCTCAACAAGGACCCCGTCACGTACGAGAAGGAGAGGGAGAACTTCCTAAAGGACCTCCGACACTTCCACGAGACTCGAGGGTAAGCTTTAATACGTTACTGTGTGTTGGGTTATTTGCCGAAACTTCCGTGTCTCTCCCCGACGAAAGATCGCATCTCTCTCGCGTACGCTTATCTCCGACTTAGATCGCTATCCCCCCCCCCCCCCTCCTTCCCTTCTCTCCCGCGATGACAGTTGTTTTCGACGGTCGACGGTCAGAAGCCGCGGTGACACGCGAGTGGATCGGGTCGCTGGAGCGCGCGTTGAGGTTATGTCGAGCCGATTTCTACACTCGTCGAGTCCGAAGACAATGCTTCTCCTTCTTCCGAATTGTTCGCGTTTTCTTCGCATGACGATTTTACGTGCGCGAGAAGGGAAAGTCTCGCGGAAAAATGTCAACGTTTCTCGATATATCTATATATAAATATACATATTTTTTTTTTTTTTTTTTTTTTTTTTTTTCATAGCGTCTCTCGAAACATTGCCCGACCATGTAACTCGAATGTATTACTCTGTCAATGAGTGTCCAATTTAGTGCTATATTTCACGTCGTTATTATGCAAATCGTAATTTTTTTTTACACGCGTGTGACATGAAAATGGAAATGATGTGTGTTATACAGTAGCGTCTCGTATAAAGCGTGCGTTGAAATTTCGATACTCGTCTCGTCTGATGGATTTCAGGTATAGACGCCATTTTTTTCGACGACTTTTAAAATTGTCAATTACATTCTAAACTGTGATTCTGCGAGTGTAATCGATACATTTGTCGCTCTTCTGCGTTATATATATGCATAGTATATATGCTTGAATTTTATAATTGACAATTGAAAATATATTTGATTTCTTGCTAAATTAATTAACTTGAACGATTATTCTGCGCATGTGTATGAAGATTCCTGAAAAATTTTTACAAACAATTGTTTTATTAAGTACTCTCTTGGCGTTATCTTTTTACAAAGTCCTAAATATATATCCTAAAAAATTATATTTTTATTTGTGATTGGAGGAGAGAAAGAGAGGAAGAAATATCTCAAAGATTTTTGTTTTTTAATTTCAGGACACTTTTCAAGAAGACTCCAAAGATCAACGGGAAAGATATAGATCTGTATTTGCTGTATGTTGTGGTGACTGCTCATGGAGGATGGATTAAGGTGAGTTGTTTTATCAAACTGAAAAATTTTTAATTGAATATGTGAGTGGAAGCATTCAATTAGCTCGCGCGCTTAATTATGTTTAAAAAAAAATCGTGCGTATCTGTGGATTAATATCGGCAATGTTTTTAATATCTAGTTGGGAAGTATTACTTAACGAGATATAATATAAAAACATCGCGGCATTGCAGGACAACGAAATATAATTTCGTGTATGTATGTAGCGAGACATAACGCTGTTTATGATTAACAATTACGAAATGCGGTGAATTCTGTCGATAAATAATTGCTTGTAAAATTAGCGAAGCTACCATCTCGTTTTGTTTAACGTCATTACAGGGTCGCGTCGGACGAACGCGAAATGAATTTTCACGAACCTCGTTTTTAATTAGCATCCGGTCGCAATCGATTTCGCTAAAACCAAGTCGGTAGTTGCGTAAAAACCGGGCAACAAATGCCTGAGGGTAATTTGAGAAATACTGCGAAAGGTAGGAATTGTTGATTTTTTTTTTTTTTTAAATATCTTTTTGCTGTTCTATTCTTTCATGTTATATAAATTATATATTTCTCTTTCGCGCAAGTTTAGCGAATTTTACACACACACACACACACACACACACACACACACACACACACACACATATTTTGATTCGAAATATATTTTTCACTGTTCGCAACACTCAAAAAAAATATTTTGCTAATGTCGATAGATTTCTAGATGTCTCAGTTAAAATTTATCGCTACTTTTTGTATTTGTTAGAATATTGTTTGTCACGTATAGAATTTATAGCAGCAATATTCTAGCAATATCTCTAGAAAATTTAGATCGCATTGCCAAATATTAATCACAAATATAATTGTCCTTGACAATAAGCTTTAAAGGTAGGCATCACAGAAAAGGTTTCCGTCTAAATTACACTAATAGTATAGATATAAATTCTGTCTCTGTTAATTTAATTGATCAAGTGCAAAATATACGCGGTATCACAGTATTTGTTAATAATTTGTCTGTTTCAGTTAGTTTTTTACACTTAGAAAATTTTTGTTCAAGTTGTAAGATCATTTTTTTGAGTGAAGTGTATATACATATTGTTAATACAACAACATATATATATATTATGTGATATTTGATGAAAATTTACAAACATTGTTTAATCGAGTTTCATCTCGTAAATATTTAAAGATTTTTCACAATACGCCATGTGGTAAATATTATATCGATAGATTTGTTCGCGTTTTGCGCTTTAAGGAATTTAAATCAAATGCAACAAGTATTTTTACGTTGGAGTTACGCAAATGTACACGTAACTATATGCGATTTTCGAAATTCCGATCCTCTCGCATCTTTCTCTTTCTTCGGTACTCGGCGCGATAGTACCATTATTAGTACGACTAACTATAACTTACGAGAATTTGGCATCGGCGAACAGATAGTGGGCTCGATGGCCCAGATTCTGCAAGAGGAGATCTCTATAGCGAGACTCATACTCCTTCGGTGATAATTGCACGTTCACGACGCAAGATTAAAACACTCGCTTTCACCCATTGCACCTTTAGTACGACAAATCGTGTAATTCTTCAACTAGAATAACAAACATTATTTCTACAACGCAAATGAATAGAGATTACGAAATAAAATCACGGAACAAAGGTCAAAAATAACGATTGCTGTCGTTCCAAGAAAAAAATAATAAAAAAAAAAAAAAACTATTCTAAACTTTCATGGAATATAACTTCCATGCCGTTTGTTTTCTACTCAATTTCACAAGTCGTGTCGCCTTTTCTTTATCCGAGTTTTGTGTCTCTTGGAATTTTTTTTTTTTTTTTTTTTTTTTTTTCTCTTCTTTTCTCCAATCTCTGAATGTGTACGTATATCTAATTTTATTTCGCGAAAAATGTAAACTACGTATCGTAGCTGACAATGAGAAAACGTGGCCGACCGTGTATACGCGAATGATTTGAAAGCGGATATCTTTGTTTGATAACGTGCGTGGTAACCGCCTTCTCGACTGCGTTCCGCCGCATTAATTTTCCCGGTGACACACGTTCGCGTTCCGTGAACACCAACACCATTGTCGTGCCTTTTTCTTTACGAGCTTAGTCGCGCGGTAAACGAGAGTCGATACGCGCGCGCGTGACACTCGCCGCGCGATTTCGCCGCGATGTTTACGACCGATTGATTATTATCGTCTCTCCAGGTCAGACTCCTCGTAACGACAACGATGACGATGACGACGACGACGACGGCGACGACGACGACGACGACGGTTCTGCGTTCTTTCGGCGCGCGTTCGGTGAAACCGCATTGGCGATAAGTGACTATGCGTGTTTACTAGTGGTTGTCACGCTTTCGTATTTCTCGCGACTCACTGCATTCGGAATTCCTATCCGGAGGCTGGCCGATTTTTATTCGTTTAATTTGTTTCCCGCCGGGCGGAATTTGCGTGTCGCTTTCCGAGATATCGGAAAGATTTAAATAGCTGTTACAAGCGACAGTCAGGATGATTAGATAGGACGAACACTTTTTGTATGAATTTGCATATAGACTGGCTTCTTGCTATTTGAATCGTCGCGCGTGTGGAAGCGAATGTCGTTAGGTTATCAGCTAGAAGTGTACTCGCCGCTCGCAATGACATAACTCGCATGTGTCGAGCCTTCACGCACTTCCCCCTCCTCTTTCGCGTCTGCTCTTCTCTCCTCTCTGAAAAAAAGAACGTATGATCAAAAAAATATTTTGCTAATGTAGATAGATTTCTAGATGTCTCAGTTAAAATTTATCGCCACTTTTCGTATCTGTTAAAATATTGTTTGTCACGTATAGAATTTATTAGCAACAATATTCTAGCAATACCTCTAGAAAATTTAGATTCCATTACCAAATATTAATCACAAATACAATAGGCCTTAAAGATAGGCATCGCGGAAAAATTTTCTCTCTAAATTACACTAATAGTACAGATATAAATTATTCTGTCTCTGTCATTTAAATTGATTAAGTTATGCAAAAATATATACAGTATCACACAGTATTTGCTAATAATTTGTCTGTTTTAGTTAATTTTTTACACCTAGAAAATTTTTATTCAAGTTGCAAGATCATTTTTTTGAGTGTAGCGATAAAAGAAAAATGACGGTACATTGGGAGAAGAAAGTGAAATTATAATAGAGATTTAGAGTGGGAGAGAGAAAACCGATTTGAAGGAGTCATTGACGCGCAAGGTCATGAAAGGCTTACAATTAGTAACTCTTGCAATTGTTAACGTACGATAATTATAGCATTTGTACTATAATGTGGTTCTCATTATCAAGTGTAATAAGCTTGAAATTTCAAGTACATGTATAATCGATTTAGCGTTCCTCGATTATCGAATTTCGATGGTATTGGGTATCCTGAGATCGCGATTCCATCTGAGATGTATTATTAATTGCACATTCATATCCGAAACTATATAAGGATTGATTTGAGAGATATTTGAAAGCGATCGGTCCAGTTGTCAATGTCGATGGCGTTCGAATGCGTAGATGAAAACGTTAGAACAACGCGGACGCAGCGTGAGGTCAAGGTCGCTCGTGAGGTACCACTCTAAGTGGGAGAGAAAGATCATAAGGTAAAAGATATAGCGAAAGAGACAGCGAAAGTGCGGAGAGGAGGGAGAACGGGCAAGGCAGAAACGGGAAAGAGAGGAGGGAAAGAGAACATCATGAAAGGTGGAGGACAGGCAGGCAGCACGAATAGGAGAAGGAAGAAGAGGAGGTGGTGGATGGTGGATAGTGGAGGTGGTGCGAAGGCTTCCCCTCAACAAGTGTGATCGAGCCTGAAAAGCTCTCGTCGCTAAACTACATGTATGACCTGCGAGCGATCCAGTCGCGAGATCAGAATGCTTGTCATTTTAATGTATTATTGATATCGTCATATTACACGCATTTTTTTTTTTTTTTAGATTTACATAATAGATGGATCGCGAACCAAGAAGTTTCAAAAAACGTTCGTGACGTCTTAAAAATTCACGCTGAAATTTTGTCTGTGCGAAAACCGCATAAATCAAAATTGTAAAAAAATTACATGATCATATTGATCCTTATTTCGAAAACTTTATCAGCGGAGACAAAAGTGCGAGAGACTATTTTGCGAGATGAATGTGACTTGAAAAGTGTAGCTGCAATAATATCAATCTTGATGATAAGCTGGGTCGAATAATGCGAATTATTTGTTGCACTTAAAGACAATATTAAACGCACGTGCGTACACGTAACGATTGATTATATAATGTAATTCTTCCCGTGGAAGAGTAGCTAGTTTAGATTCGGCGGTGACATCGCGTTTAGATTAACGAGACATGCGTTCGGCGATGAAAGTTGTTCCCTTTGTATATGGACTCGGTCTTACATTCGGAACATCGGGTTCACCGGGAAAGGCGTATTGCGTTACTGGCGAAAATATTGTCCGAGACACGCTCTGCGACGGTTCGACTCGACACGACAAAATCTCCGCCGATTCGGTCGACGGTCTTGCACAGCGACACCGCACTTTGCGCAAAGTTCAGCAAGCCCGGAGAGAAAATGAGAGAGAGAGAGAGAGAGAGAGGAAGAAAGAGAGAGAAAGAGACGAAGAGCTTTGCGGATTCTCTAAAGCTGCTTTTGTCCTACGCCGTCTGCCTCGCCTGCGGAAGCGACCGCGCCGAGCTGTAATTAGTGTTTTACAGAAGACGGTGGTATGAAACGCGACGAAAGGATTAGTAGTAGTATAAAAATGCCCCCCCCCCCGGATGATTTTCACATTAAAGAATCTCTTAGAGTCAGCTATATTTTCCCAGCAATGAATTTCCGTGATCGAATTCATAAAGGTAACGAGCTGTCCCGAGCGAAAATAATACTTTTCTTATACGGTAATTTTACGTACAATAATATCTCATTTTGTAAAAAACAATTTATCTTTAATATATATATATATATATATATATATTAATTTTGCAAGATATACAAGTATGTTTAATAACGAAAATATTTATTACTTGCAATGCGTTTCGTTTAATATTGAAATCATTTAGATAAAGATAAGTTAAAATATATGTAAATATGTTTAAAAAAGATGAAGATATGATTCTAAATTAATTCAGGTAAAAAATTAAATTATAAAATAATTATCAAGACCTATATATATAGGTAACACTTTTAAAGAAGAAGAAAATATTAAAACACAAAAAAATTTAAATGTGCCACTGATTTGATAAATGATTTCTGTTTAATACATATAGATTTGCCACTTGATTAAAAATTGGTTTATTAAAGGTAAAAATGGAGATAATATAATTTACTAGTCTAGGTAAAAATAGAATAAAACAATCATTTCGTCTAGATGATTATCTAGATAATAGAAAACATTAATCGCTCCGAAAAAAAATATGTATACATTTTATAAGGATTTTTAAAAAAAATTTTTTTACCAGTTGTAAATATACATTAATTTTTCTCATAAATTTCTCAATCTCAATTATGATCTACTGAAAATCTTCTGTTTTCATAAGTTCAGATTGACACAGCTAATCAACGTTGAGACAGCTCTCTTAGCAGAGTATATTTTAACTCCTAAGACGCACGCGGGGGGTGGGTGTTGTGGAAGCTGTTTTTTTTTTTTTTTTTTTTTTCCGCTACACGTGTGTTAAAGTTTGGAAACATATCTCTCACATATAAACGTCTCTTTCTTCGCTCTTGGCCAGCTCGACGTTATTAGAAATGCCTGCGGTCGGCGCGGAGAGACGAGAGTTTGAGAGTGGCAGAAAGAAAGAGAAAACCTTTATCTGTCGGACGCGTTATCTCACTCTCAACGGCTTGCGGTTTCGTTTTATAGTAAAGCACGCGGTCCGAATACGATGCGTGCGTTTAATTCCGCCGCTGATTACCGCCGAGCCCACATTTAGCGCAAAATGAGATGGTATGCCGTGCTCTTTTTCTCAAACGATTCAACGTTTTCACGCGCGTGATCGATGCGATGATATCGGACGTTTTGCGTCGTGTCGAGCAGTTTGTCACCCGCGTCGCGTTGTAAGCGTTTTATCTCGGTCTCCGGTTTCGACGTCGTTCGTTAACTAGCGAGGAAGTGAATCCACGTAATCGCATTTACCGTCCTAGTGGTTTCTCAGAGCGTTGTTATGAATTATTCACTCTGTCGTTACGTAAGATGTTCGAAATGTAACGCAATACATTGGATTATATCGATAATCGAACGTATACGAGACATTACCGAGACTGAATTACAATAATATTGTTACCTTTTGCTCGGGAACAAATTCCTTGGTCTTCTTGTTGGCCGCGAATCGTGCCATGCGAAATTTAACACACGAACAGCGTGGATGACACGAGTAATATAAGGAAATTCTGCCTCGAATTGTGAGCTTCGCAGCTAGTTTCTCTAAAACTATTATCCGTATAGCGATTCCTCCAAATGTATGGCATCGCGAATTAACGGAAAGTGATTTACATAAATTATTATACACAAAAGCTTTCGAATTTTCTCGTTCTTTAGCCTCGTATACATTTTGCGTTATGTAAAATATGATCCTAAATTTTTCTCTCTCTCCCTCTCTCTTTGAAATGTTTCAAATAGCTAAAAATATCTATCCTCACGTGAAGAACGCGAGCACGGTGAGTAAGCGCGGCGTTAAAAGCTTCCCAAGAGCTTACGCCGTCGTCATAAAATTCGTCCTCTCAAAACTGTAAAAGGGGAGCGGTCGCTCTCTAACGAGGCTGCATTCTAATCCCGCGTGTTCGGAAAGCCGCTTCTTCTCGAACCAATCTCTACATCAGCATTAAAAGCTGCCTACTTCGTCCTTACTTCGTTTCACATCGTAATTGCATTTTTTTCTCAGAATTTTCGAACGGAAGAGAGCAAAGTGTGTCGTCATCGCGTGACCGACGAACGAATGAATCTCGTTTGAGCAAAAAAAAAAAAAAAATTGAAAAAAAAGGGGAAACATCCGAAAAATAAAACGAGAGCCTTTCAACATGAATCTTTCTTTAAGTGTAACGATAAATTTTTGGAGTTGTACCTATTGTAAATAAGAATAAACCATAAAAAACAATAATTGTTTAAATTAAGTTTTAATATATGATATAGAAAATAAATGTTCTATTTTTTAATCTATTAAAGTAGTGTGTGTGAAGCTGGCGTATCATTTCGTGGAAACTCACAAATAATTAAGAGTTCTGACTTTATTTTCAATAGTTCTAGAGTTCTTGAATCTATATGAGAACTGTTTTATATTGAGCAGAACTATCGATAATCGACCGGCATCTCACCTTTATGTATGAAATTACACGATTTTCGGGTATAATAATTAATTAAAAATTTATCTAATTATTTTAAATGGCAGAACTCTTTGGAAAGGCATTGCACAAGCCCAGAACTATATGAGAACTGTTTTATATTGAGCAGAACTATCGATAATCGACCGGCATCTCACCTCGATCTGTATCTATGGGATTCGTTGTTTTTTATTTTATCTTAATTAACATTTTTTTGCTTTTGGGTGGCAGAACTCTTTTTAGAACTCATCTAGAACTATAGATCTTTCAATTTTCTACAATTACTGATAGCGAAAATGTCGTGGGACAAAGTGAGATGCTGCGTGAAGTTGGCATCTCAGTTTGTCCGAAGGCATTTTTTTTGCTTTAATCGCCAGAACTATTTGTTTAAACCATCAAGAACTCTAGAACTATTGAAAATAAAGTCAGAACTCTTAATTATTTGTGAGTTTCCACGAAATGATACGCCAGCTTCACACACACATTAAAGTATAATAAATATTATTTAAATACAAGGGCACAATATAAAAAATAGGTTCAAGCACATCGATAAAAATAATTATCCTACACTCAAAAAAAATGATCTTGCAACTTGAACAAAAATTTTCTAGGTGTAAAAAAATTAATTGAAACAGATAAATTATTAGCAAATACTGTGATACTGCGTATATTTTGCATTTGATCAATTTAAATGGCAGAGACAGAATTTACATCTGTACTATTAAAATTTTTCCGCGATGCCTATCTTTAAGGCCTATTGTCAAGGACAATTATATTTGTAATTAATATTTGGCACTGGGATCTAAATTTTCTAGAGGTATTGCTAGAATATTGCTGCTATAAATTCTATACGTGACAAACAATATTCTGACAGATACAAAAAGTAGCGATAAATTTTAACTGAATGTGAGAAATCTATCTACATTAGCAAAATATTTTTTTGAGTGTATGTGATATTAATGCCACAATAAGTCGTAGAAAATTTAAGAATTGCAATACAAATTGAGGATAGAAAAATATATGTCGGTATCATGCATCGACAAGTTTAGGATTAAAAGCACATTTGGCCGCGTGCTCACACGGTTGTCGCCTCGTTATCTACCAACGTGATTATCGGCAGTATCGGCCACGACATACCGGTTCCGGCGACGGATCCGAACGAGTCCGCGTTCCGACAAGCAAAGCAGCAGGGAAAAATGAGAGAGCGAGAGGGCGGGAGAGAATCGAGAGAAAGCGCGCCCGCGCGCTCACGCGCTATCTCGCTCTCGAGCGGTCCAGCCTTCTCAAGGGCGAGACTGGCTGGTGGTGGCTGAGGCGCACCTCACCGCCGCCGCCGCCACCACCGCCGCCGGGCGCCCGTCAAATCTGTGTGTGCGGCCCCCGTAGTCTGGCATTGGTCTGGTCGTTGTACGCGCTGCGCGTGAACCAAAGTCGGTAATGCTGAGTCAGTCAGGTGCATCACCGCGGTGCTTGGCGCTGCGCTTGTGCGTTGCACCATTTTCGCGACGACGATCCGATGTAGAGATGATTTCTAGCATTTGGTATAAGAAAAAACAAAAGAAAGAAAAAAAAACGTAAGATAGAAAGATGAGACACAATGAGAGGGAGAGAGATGTATATCAGGGCTAGAGACAAAGAGAAAAGAGTGCGATACGCTGAGGAAACAGCGGAGAGAGGAGGGAAAAGTTGGTTCGTTCTCCGGTGACGAGGGCACGGTCGATATGGCAACATTGCGCCCCACCACACGCATACCGGTGCCGGCATCGCCGCCCGAGCGAGATGCAGCAACGGCAACATCGCGCCCCGATCTTCTCCCTAGCGCGGGGGAGGGGACCGCGCCAGAACCTCACAGCGAGGAGAGCGACCTCATGCCCTGCACACATGTGTGCATAGCCGGGGACACTGAGAAGAATGAGGGAGACGGAATGTCAGTGAAAAAGGGGAAGGAAGAGAGAGAAAGAGAGATACGGAGTTTGCTGGTCGCTCGGTCGGTCGCACTTCTCTAGTCCCACGCACGCGCCTCGTGCCAAAATTGGCAATGCACTTGCCCTCGCTCAGGGGATTCCTACCCTTCCTGCGGAAAAAAATAGTCCCGCCCGTGATGCGTCGCTTCAAGTGGACGGTGCCGACAAGAAGCTATCTCTTTTCGCGGAAACTGTTTATCGGATGAGAGAAAACTTTTTTTTTTTCTCTTTCTCAAATTATTTCGAGCAATCGAGCGCATTCTCCGCGAAGAGTGTATATCCGGGATTCGCTTATTTTACTTATGTACATATTTTTTAATAGATTGAATAAGTAATTGGATATTCCAGGGTACAGCGGCGTTTTTCTAGGTCTTAGAGGTTTTTCTCGGTCTAATAACAATCTTTTTTTTTTTTTTTTAATATTATTTATTAAAATGTTATTTCTTAAAGATAAGTCTCTCTTCTTCAGCGATTAGTCTTTGTTCGGCATTTTGTTGCCTAACGTCATCCTCCTTCAGTCCCCATATGTCTCATGGCGCGCCTCCGGTGTAGGGTCGCGTGATTCGTCGGCCTGGCAACCGTATTTCTTTTCGCTTGTCTGTTAATCGTAGGTAACGACACCTACTAACACCTTGACGAGCGCGACGCGCGTGTAGTCGTGCGGTTGAGGCACCCGTCGAAGTGCGAGAGAGCGCTTAACGCGAGGAAAGGAGGGGAAAAAAGTAAGAGAGAGAGAGAGAGAGAAGGAGAGAGGAAAGTTTAAGGAGAGGCGTTCTGTGAGTGCGATGTTGCCATACGAATCCGTCTCGCTGGCACGACTCGGGCCACTTCCAAGAGCGCGCGGAGGCGCCGACCGCCGACACCGGCAACGTCGCTACCCTCCTCGCCGCCGAGATAAATAGAGATGGCCTGCTACGCGGCGGTGCGCTTCCTACGGTTGTAAGACACGCACTCACCGTTAGTCGAGGAAGAAGCGAGACGGACAAAAGACTGGCCAAGGAAATCGTGCCGCCGCGAGCGGAGCCGGCGATCGTTGTTCTTCTTGCTCGCCGCGCGAAAACCCGACTCTGTTCGGAGATACAGGTGGTCATCCGATACATGGGTGCCGTGTGTCGCGCTTTCAAATCAGATCAAACGCATACTCGAAAGAAAAAAAAAAGAGAGAGAGAGAGATAGAGAAACACATTTTTATATATATGTATATATATATATATATATATCTGAAACAAAAGGCTCTTGAAAAAAATCCATAAAATTATCCATATTTTTTGCACAAGTTTAATCGTGATATTCTCTTGCTTTAATATTAGCTCTAAATATTCAGTTTGTACTTGCATTTTATTTAGCATTGATTTTAATATTAAGCGTTCATAGAGTGTCACTCAGACTCGAAGGACTGCGTTTAAAGTGCTTTGTGCGCGGCGCGAATAGAGATTCGGTAGAATCTTTCCTCGAAGAATAATACGTTCACGATTTTGTCTCACGCTGCATTCTCTGCCTGCATCGCGTCTCGCTACCATGACCGTGTTTGGCGCGTTTTTACTTCTCGCGGCCGCGGGGGAAGAACTCGACGGTTCGCTTTGTGCCGGCTAATGTGCTTGCCGATAAGTGCTCGTTGCACCAACAGCGCACAGCAGCCTTGGTTAACCAATCCTAACGATCAACGATTTCTCTCTCTCTCTCTCTCTCTTTCCTTTTTTTCTCTCTGTCTCTAGTATTGGCGTGGCTTTGTCGACGAGGCAGTCCGTTTTGCTACTATTTGCTTGCGCATTTTTGTTTACCTTTAATTATCGCACGATTTTTATTTTCGACGATACCTCGTAAAAAAAAAAAAAAAAAAAGAATCCATAAACCCAGCGTACGTTTCGCAAAAGTTCAATTATAAGTATGTTATATACCCGTATATTCGTTGTATAACATATGTTAATAACGCGAGTATATAATATATGCGACTGTCTGGTTGAGGTTGACAAGGTATACTATTACGAGTACATTCGTCGCCTTAACTGGAGAAAGAAAGAAAGTTATGACTAATTTTAATATCATGAAATATAATTATGTTTTTACACAAGAACAATTTTAAATTATAAACACACAGAAAAATACTTTTATAAATAAAATTAACTAAAAATAAGAACAATTGTTACTTTAGTAAAAGCGTATGGCATTCTTTTTCTAGAGATATAAACTTTATTATATAAGATTTATATATCTAAAATTGTGTAGGATCTCAATTTCTTCGTGGATCCTTTTTATTAAAATTCGTCTTTCGTGATCCGGTCGATTCCGAATTCCGATAATTTTTATCGACGAGGCTCTCGCAACTGTGGACGATCCTCTCGCAATTCTGCCTCCTTCCCTTTCCCGTTCGCCGTCTCCGTCGTGCAAAAGACATTGGTATTAATGGCCTTGGCCGACGGTACCAGTTGGTAAGCCGTCACTCGAGCACGAGCCGCAGTGCTTGGAGGTCACTGCACCTTTTCCTCTTTGCTCTCTGTACATCGCGGGCCATCTCTCCCAGCCGTTTACCACGCGCGAATATTTCGCGGAAACTCTTTCTCTCGCACTTTCAAAACTAGTCGCACTAAATTAGAATTGATCGTTGCGAAACACGTGCGTGTGATTGAACTTTTTATATAAACTCTTACCAGAGTTCCGATAAAAAAAAAAAAAAAAAAAGTATCACGAGTTACATCATCGCGCTATAATTCCTCTGATACTCCAAATATATTTTCACATCATCAGAGAAAATCTTTTTTTTTTTTTTTTTTTTTTTTTAAGAAGAATTGTATAATATTTGTAGAAAAAAGTAATTTTCTCATAAAATGTATACATGTATGCAATATTTTTTAAGAATTTCTGACGCACGCGCTTTATTTATCTCTCGTGTAAATATGGTTGTAATAAAAACAACAAACCGTGCGCGGACGACGGGCTTGTTTAACAAGTCAGTCTGGCGACGGGCGGATAACACGCTCGTGTTACAGCTCTCGTAGATTAGTTTAACGTTGCGCAACGTCGTGCTAAGACGCCAAGATAGAAAAGAGTGTGCGCCCATTATAATTGTGTCCGCGACAGCCGCACAAGCTGCCGCACAACGTGGCACCCGCATGTTCTCGCAGATGTACCAACCAAGCGACGCGAGTCGCTTACTTAAGCGTATCCGAGAGATGTGACTCGTCCAAGCTATTTCGGCCATTTTGCTCGTAAACGTCAACGGTAATATTAACGGTGGCACGCGACATACCTGTCGATAGCTACTTTTAGGCACCACGGAAAATCCAGGTCTCTGGCGTTAATTGCGCGTATCGCGTCGCGAATTATCGCCTGGAAGGATTGACGTCGACGTTGCTTGATGTTATTTGCAAACCAACACACAATTGCAATTCTTCTTACGTTCTTCTTCGGCGAAATTCCATATTTATCGCGTCGCGCTTCTAGTAAAACCAAGTTTATTTACCAAAGAAAGATGTCAAAAGGGTTAAATGCACGACTAGAGTTGTCTCGTGAGTAGCCTCAGGTCCGCTGTCAACTAGGAGTCGCATTAATATACGTGCCGAGTCTAACGTCCGGTTTATATTATGCAGCATTGGCAAAGAGAGAAAGAAGAAAGCCACCGAGAGAGAGAGAGAGAGAGAGAGAGAGAGAGAGGAAAAGAGAGAAAGAGAAAGAAACACATGACATAAACCAGTGAACTTTATTAGCCATCGTCAAAATGGACATTTTTATGACGGGCGCGGCAATAATTACGTGACGTGAATAAAAACCCATCTGTACGATTCCTCTTTATGTCGGCTTTTGTTTTTTTTTTTTTTTTTACGCGCTTTAGGGATATGGAACTGTTAATTTGCAAGTGTTCGTCTTAGAAATAAGCCAGCCAAAGGATCAAATGTTATCCTCTTTCTTTTTATCGCGCGTGATTATGCGAAATATCTTGCCTTGTAACTCGAGTCACGCTCGTTTCTAATCCCGCGCAGACCGGTTTTATCAACGTCACTTAACGCTAATTGTAATTATATATATATAACTAAATCTTTTTTGCAACGTTATAGCCTGTCGGCGAGGCGGTTTAAACATTTTCGGACGTATCGCTAATTTATATTCGATATATCGACGAACGCGAGGCAAAAGTTTTTACCTCTTTCCTTCGAAATGCGGAATTTCTATAGCTAACGATCATTATGCCGTGCGTTTTTCATCCGGCGCGGTTCTTATGTACGTCGTTCACACGTAACGCATTGCTCGGTATACGTACGCGTTTCACGCCACTTAGCGTTATAATACGGATGCCCGGTATAACGCATATTCAACTCCTTCAGCGTAACGATCGTCTTATTCGAACTTGCCGAGTGATTAACAAAGGGAAACCGACGCGAATAATTGAGTCAATAAAGAATAGTTGGGTCGTATCAACGAGATGATGATCTAATGTTTTTGGATTTAAATTTAATTATTTACTTAATAATTATTTTTTTTTTTTTTTCTTTTTTTTTCAAGTAATTAAATATTTTTTTTTTAATATTTGCGCATCTCGTGTAACTGAAAACAGATATTACATTTAAATATTGAAAAATATATTTGACCCTTACTCCGTATTGTTATTTTTGCCACCTTCTAACTGTACAGGTGGGTCAGCGTATTTTCGATAAGTTTATTAATATGTAAAAGTGTTTTAAAAAATCTGAAAAAATGTATATACCTTCTTTGAACATTCTAAATAAAGACTAAAATAAAATAAATTTGAAAAATGATTTACTTAAATATATTATTTTATGATTATTTGTTTTCGAGAAATTGACGTTGTTATTAGAAAAATCACAGACAAAAATGATCCATCAGTACGGAATAAGGGTTAAGGTGGAAACATAATAGGAGAAAAATTTAATACTTGTTATTAAAAAGACTTTAAATCTCTACATTTGATTTTACACGACACGTGCATATCGGTGATAGTGATATAACATCATCGTTTGCATTTATACGTGAGCCTAACAATGCGTCTGACGTGTATACATATGGCGACTAAATTATAGTAGCGCGGAATGCGGCGCAAATGTACTCGGGCAAACTGTACGTGGTAGCAATAAATACGGCGTGAAAAAAATGTCGGAATGCTTTTGAGATGCGTTCAGGTGCTAATCGTAGAGAACGCTCTCGTGATTTGCATTCGCGCAAACAATACACGAACGACGACGGTTCTTTATCGTCGTATAAATTTCTTGCGAACGTTTTACGCCGCGTTGCACAGAAAAGGAGATAATTAAGAATACAGTTCCGCAATTAATAGCGACGTTGCGAACGGCACGTGTAGTTTTTATCGTGTTAATGTCCCCTTCATGTGTGTTGGAACTCTAATTGAAAAATGACGCATCGACGATATTGACTAAAAAGATTACGAGTAACCTGTCGGTAGATTATAACATTGTGAAAACGTGTCTTCTTTCTAATTGCAAGCGGACAGAGTGCCACGTGTGTTCCGATGTTAGAAAATGACGAAATAGCATAATAAATATGCAAAGACATACGACAAAGTCGTATAACATTCCACGAATCGGTACGATCACTAATTAAATTTCTGAATCAATCTATCGACTCTTCTCTCGTTTCAATCAAGAGCTATAAAGGCAGACTATAATTTTGACAGTTAGATGTATACAGGATGTCCAAAAAGTTTTATTAACGTTTGCAAATTTTTTTTTCTTTTTTCAACTTAATTTAAAAGGATATCTAAAGCAGAAAAAAATCTTTCCTTATTTTTTATATCCTTTTGTACGTATAATTTTATTCGTTGTCTGCTTTTTTTAATTACTATATATCATATGTATTTATGCGTAACGCGTAACGGTTCAATAGGATTTGATTCTAGAGCACGAAGTAAATTTTCTCTCTCTCTTTCTCTTTCTCTTTCTCCTCTCCTGTCTTGCTCCACATCTTTTCGACATTACTTATATCCGGTTGCGCGCGCATGCATAAAATTCGCGCGTAAAAAAAATCCGGTCACCCGACGCGTGTATTTTCGCTCGAGGCCGCCTCGGATGACTCAAAGCAAATTCAAATACGATGTATGTACAACGTGGCGATACATAAACTCGGATAAAATCAATTTGCCGAGTTTCTAATCGTGCCGCGAAAGATACGCCCGTGGATTCCCGGCGTGAGATTTAACGACGTGTGTCGCTTACGTAACGTCGTATCGTCGTCGTCGTCGAAATGAGACCGAGCCGCGTGGTGATATCGCGATCCTTGCAACGCCGATAATGGAGCAAATTAAGTCGCTCTAGATTTTTCAAACAAATCTTAGTGGTTGCGCGTATTAATATAGAATATTTTTTAAATAAAAAATGGAAATTATTGTGCGATAATATATATATATATATATATATATATATATATATATATATATGTACTGCTATCTCGTAATTATACCGCTTGAATTTATGGAGACGGTTGCGATATTACGATACACATCAACGTGCGATAAAAGATTGCCTGTTTTATGGCCAGATCAATACTCGACATTCTGACGACCCGTCGTATATCGTGTACGACATCACAACGAGACATTTTATTGCAGCGCTGATGCAAGGCGTTTCCTAACGCGGAAATGTAATTGTAGAAACTTTCATGTACGATTACACACAGATAAAGAGGTAACGTCGTAACACTATAAAAAGTCGTGAAAAATTTTTTATAAATATCTAGTCTTTCAAAAAATTATATCCGAATGTATGAAATATCGGGAAAAGAGATATCTGAGAAAGATTTTGCTAGAGTTAAAAATGCGAACCTTTTCGGTGTGACGATGCAGCCGAACAAACTCGGCTGCATCGGTCGGCTCTTTCATGAAACGAGAATGCACGGATGCATCGTCCATCATCCGTACCTGAAGGATGCATACGGGCCATAAGATGCATTTCAAGCATAAACCTGCCTGGCGCGCACGAGCCGTCGGCACAATAAGAGCTCTTTGTCGGAGCAAATCCGTCGTTTCGTCCGTGGAAACCAACTCGAGGAACTTGCACCTTTCTCCAACCGCATCTTCTATTCGACGAATGTAATATTCTTTACTTTGTGGAGATAAATAACGATTTTCCTGACTGAACCGGCACACTTTAACAGGACGGAAAATGTACCGTTAGCTTTGCAAATGAAGATAAAGATGATAATTTGTATCGATATTTTTCTAAAATCGTTAAAACTAAATTCTGTGCCATTTATGAGAGATATGGGGGTAGAGTATTTAATTTTACAAACAAAAATCTCCGATTTGTGTCGATCGATGACTTCCGAGCTGTCGCCAAGATCGTTAACATGAAACCGCAACTTCCGCGAAGCGGCTTTTACGAAGGTTTTCTGTTAAAGCGTATATCGCGACGTCGCGTCTCCTCGATGTTCCTCGCGCGGACACTGACTTTTCGGCGACCTCGCGTTCTCCCGGCATCTCTCGCCGAATGACTTTCCCGCCGGCGTTTCCGCACGCGCGAGGAACCAATCGCTCTCTCGTGTTTCCTCGCGAGTACTCGGGCGTACGGCCAGGCGGACACACGCGCGCGCTCTCTCGCTCTCTCTCTCTCTCTCTCTCTCTCTCTCGCTCGCTCGCTCGCTCTCCTCCTCCCCTTTGTCCGCACACCGCTCGCTCCCACCCTCTCTTCCGCACGCTGTTGGCGCCCCCTCCCCTCTGGGTCTTCTCCCCCGCCGTCCGTCGTGCGCTCACGCCGCACGTGAGTACGCACGCGAAGACTTCTTCATCCGTTCCCCGCGCGTTCATTCACAGTTCACAGTCAGTCAGTCACCAGCACACCTCCGCCGATCAGCTGATCTCGCCGCCGCCACCGCCACCGCCACCACCGCCACCGCCACCAACGACGACGACGGCGACGACGACGTCGGCGGCGGCGGCAGACTGCGCGTCGCCAACCCCTCCGTCCTCCTTCCCTTCTAGACTTTGCGTCCCCCCCTCTCCCCTACCCCTTATTCACTTCCTCCTCCTCCTCCTCCTCGTACCACCGATGGTGCTACTGCTGCTGCTGCTGCTCCTGCTGCTGCTACTACGACTACTACTACTACTACTACACTACTACTACTGCTACTACTGTTACTACCGCTGCTGTCCCCTCGAACCCCCTTCCCCGCCCCGGCGTGGACGATCAGCTGACTGGGAACTGTCAGTCGCCGCCAGCCGTGGGCCTGTGAACTCACGTGACACGCGCTGTGTCTCTTTCGCCGCGAGCGAACGTCGACTCCGCTCGCTTTCGTAGCAGCTATCGGTGAAGACGACGTCGGAGATAGGACGACAAAATCAGCGACGTTGGTGATGTTTATGATGACGCGCTGCTTTTGCTGTTTCTTCCGATCGAGGCGGTGATCGTAATGTCATTCACGGCTGCCGCAAATGATCGTTATGCGGTCACTGCAATAGGCCTTTAGTTAAACAGCGTTTTCCTAAGTAATAAATTATATAGTATGGAGATCCCCAACACTATATCGCACAGACATGTTGTATAAATGTAAAGAAGCAGCTGGGATATTCAGGGAAAATCAGCTATAGAGGAATAAATTGAAGGAAATAAGAAATGAGTGTTTTTTAAAGCGAGTAAACTTTTTTTTTTTTTTTTTTTTTTTTTTGCGGTCTTTATAGTAGAGTGAGCAAAATGTGGCAAAGTTTATTTAATAAAAACCTGCATTACGTTCGATCAATTTAACAGACGTATTTCTTAGTGAAATCTTGATGGACTTGATGGAAAGAGCGAGTTGTGTACATATATAGCTATGCCGACAGCGTTTCAGTGTATACCTTCAGAGCGAGATGTAATTAATGATTACGACAATTTCTTGCAGTAGTCTTGTTAAATAAGAATCCCTTTACACGATGGTAATCCGATTTCGTAACGAAACACTCCTATTGGAAGACGATAAATTCTCAAATTACAAGCTCTTCCGGTTGCCTTTTCCGAATTGACAAGTGTAGTATTTCTATCTACGGTATCTCTCGGTTAAACGCTGTTTGCGTCGATTCTGTTCCTTCACATTCTTATAAATGGAGAAAAAGAAAATAGGAATGACAGTTCTATTTTCCGTAGAATAAAATATTGTTTACATTTTTATACTCGACAGCAAATGTGACTATATATTTAATTTATATCGTGTCTGTCTGTATCGCGCGTTATATACATATATATATATATATATATATATATATATATATATATACACGCATAAGATGTTAATTCCACTTGTAAGAGATATATCTCGAATCGCGAGATTTTATCAAATGATTAAAATTTTCCGAGTTTAGTATCCGATGGCGATAATCGGCCTATTGTTCCTTCGCTCTCAATGATATATCGAATAACGATATCATCACACGATTCTCTCGCTACAATCCACTCTAAGGGAATTTGTAAGAGTGTGTATGTAATATGTAATATCGCAACCAGCGCGCGGTCCCACGGCGAAATATCGCGACTGGTATTATCATCGTCGTCGCTCCTCGAGCGACGACGATGCCGTACGGAATTCTAATGACACCGCCCGCTGTATAAACGCCCCGTATGCACGGATAGCAGTGAATTGTGTCGCGTCGTGTTTATGCATAAACGATCGGCGCATATATTAACACACGTTGTTCGCGACGACCGAGGTGAGCTGTCGTATAAATCCTGCCGCTTAGAGCGAGAGATAGATAGATCTCCTTATGTAAGAGAGAGAAAGAGAGTGTGTGTTAATACCAGAGTTAATTCCATCTTTGCGTGGCTTAATGACGCGATGATGAATTACTCGAACAAGTTGGAACGACGAGACGTTCCGAGGGTTGATTCCTCCGAGATTAGCTCGCTCCTCCCTGAATTTAATCACGCCTGACACTTTGCCGATGCCGAGAATTAATTTCCCCGTGAGATTATCCTCGGGAAAAGCAAGAACGTATCTTCTTACGTTCTTGCGTGAAATCGAGGAGGCAAATGATAGGGTGACGTAGGCGAGTCGAATATAGACGACGGTGTACGGATACGCGAGAACGTATCGAGGATCGAAGTGACCCAAGACGACGGCAACGGTTGCAGTCCTCCGCGTGTCTCGTACCCTACTGTAGGTGCGCGCTAGAAGAAGAAGCGGAAGACGCGGGAGAGTCATAGGCGCAGCGTTACGGCAGCGTGTGTCGAAGGAAAAAGGAGTGGGGGGAGAGAGAGAGCGAACCGTGAGAGAGGAGGGGGTGGGAGAGAGCGGGCGTGCGAGAGGGAAGGAAAGAGAGCGAGAGAGAGGGAGGGGAGAGAAGGGACCATGTCCTACCCCAACGACCACGTGGCGCCGAAGACACTTTCATCATGCATCGTGCTTCGGAACCCGCCGAACCACGTGGTGGATACCGTCGTTCGACGCTCCCGAGGAACAGGCCCGCGCCGCGCATGCGCCGCGCGCCGTTCGTATTTGCTGCATCAAGGTCGAGCAAAGTCGCGCGATTACAACCTCGTGGCGACAACGATGGTACCGACCTAATCGCGCCTACCCGTCGCGTCGGATCGAAACTTGGGCGGGAAACGAACGTCTGTCAAGTTGGCACCTCATCTTTTAAAAAATTATTTATTTTTTTTTTTTTTTTGAAGTTTTGAATGCACCCCCGAAATTCATCGATCGATTTTTTAGCTTAAATCGCCAGAAATTATTTCTAAAGTTAATAGAGAGCTCTAGAACTCTTTGGGGTGCATTTACAACTTAAAAAAAAAAAATTAATTTTTTAGGAAACGACGCGCCGTTTCCAAACGCGCTTCCTGGTACGCAGGCTCTCGATATTTATGCGCGAAAATCGGCACGCGATCGAATAGGCAAATATAATTTTGCTGCATTCATTCGGCCAGATACAAACGCTTTGCACGAGAATGAGCCGTTACACGCATCGTTTCGTGTAACTAATGAAATCACGATGTGGAGACCAACTCTTTTAAAAGTCTAATGGCGATAGTGGCATAAAATTGATTCCTTTTTACCGTGCGAAAGTCAAATTAGAAGTATATATCTTTTTTTTTTTTTTTTTTTTTTTTTTTTCTAGAACCTTTATAAAGACGTCTGTGTGTATAATTAAGGGGATGCGTTGATATCTCGTATACATAAGGACACTTTCATGAGTCACGCCGATTCCTTCCATTCTTGAAACAGTTGTACTATACAATTACTTATGCAAACGAGATGGAGATACGCTTCCTAAGTACAATATTACAGAAAAAATCGAGGTAAACGTACCGGACGTTATTTTATCATATCCGATTATATAGCTGCTTAATATTACATAAGTTCTAAGTTTATATAACAGAAAATGTGTCTAACAAAAAATCTCTAAATATTTCACAAAAATTTTACGAATATTAGTCTGTGAAAACAGACGTTCATTATTCGCATCGACGTTTCGGATGTAAAATTACTGTTACTTCTTTAACATAAATTTAATATCTCGCATTAATGCCAAATTATCGACATTTTGCATCCGCGTTCTTAAAATACGCGTCGCGCAAGTCGCACATCCCCTGTCCCCTGTCTCTCATCAACTATTATTACTCGGTTACCGAGCAACAAGCTCGACCGGACGCTTGCGGTCGTCCACGGCGCGGCGCCACGTTCCCGATTCATCGTCGGGCGTCGCGACGACGACGACGACGCCGACGACGACGACGCCGACGACGACGACGACGACGACGACGACGACGACGGTGACGATGACGATGATGGTGACCAGAATAGAGCGAAGACACGGGCGCCGATCCAGGGAGCACTGACCCAGTATGTTCGGTCGTCGCAGATTTTACGAACGACGACTCCCTGCCCCCCAACTGTCTTCCTCTTCCTCCTCCTCCGCCTGTCCATTGTCACTGCTGTTTAGAGCGCACTTTGAGAGCGCAGGACTGCCGCCGATGATTTTACGTCGCGTGACCACGTGTCACATGTAGAACCACGTGTCAGATGTGCGCGGAGACGTTTCCGATATTCGTACGTCGTGGGAACAAGAAAATATCAAAGTAAAAATGCTTGTATTTTTAACTATTTATATTATTATATTTTTAAGTGTCTTTTCCAGTTAATTTCGAGCAATAAACGTTCGCCTTTCCTTCATCGGATTTATCGATAAAAAGAAAACATTACAGATTCGCATCGATTAACTCTCATATTAATCGCATATCTGTGTATTCGGTAAAAAAAAAAACACATTTTTTTCCTGCCTGCGTCGAGGATAGGTGGGAGTCATTACGATTTCACGTGATTTTAATTAAAGATTAAATGTATGCTCATGTGTATGTAAAGAATAAAAAATTTATCTTAAATAGAAATTTGCTCTACAATCGCAGAGTCTGGGATACGATGTATAATAAAGTAGGAACCCAGCGAAAACGGATTCCTCCCGCGCACGTAACTCACCGAAATAAACGCGAACGCAATAAACATTTATTTCCATCGTGGAATGTAGATCTTGGTTTAATCGCGAGCTCGCATCTCGGTTCCGTGAATGCAACACGATGATCAAAGGCAATGCCGCTGATTGGCATTACTCTCGAGTACCTCAAAGATCTTTTTTCACTTTAATAACAAATTCTTTGAGAAATTTTTAAGTTTTTTTTTTTTTTTTTTTTTTTTTAGAAAAGTTTAGGAACTATCCTTGTTTGTCCTTTAAAAAAAAAAAAAAAAAAAAAAAAAAAAAAAAAAAAAATGCTTTAAAAACCAAGTTAAAATATTCAAGTTAACAAAAATTATTTACAAATTAATTTGTAAAAAGAATTTGTTATAAAATTAAAATCGATTCTTTCAGGACACATCGTATATTCGCATATGGATTTTCTCCGCATGGCACGTAATCCGAGCAATGTCGTTTATTTTTTCAGTCAGCCGCATAGAAATTTATGTCGCATTGCAGTTTATCTCACCACCGAAAGAATTTTGCGAGAATCTCTGAAGGATGATTACTTTGTCGAAGGAAATAGTAGAGAATCTCTGTTGATAGCTATTGTGTATATATTGAACTTTAATCTCTTTTTTTTTTTAATATTGTTGCAAAGAGAAAGACAAAGATCGGTCGAGAAACGAGGATAAAAATCTTGGTAAAAATATGTATTATCTTTGTTATCAACGAATAATATACGCATTTCACGTTAATTAATTTGACAAATACAAGGAATAGGATATATATTCTACATGAATATATGTATTTTGTAATACACGATCGCATATAAAATAGCTACCTATAACCCTGCTCAAAATAAAGATCTGTATAAAATTGTTATTGAGTTAGATAATATTATGTAACAACTTTATGTGGATCTTTATTTTGAGCAGGGTTATAGGTAGCTATTTTATATGCGATCGTTCTGTTTGTGTAACAAAACTCGAGTGAGAAGATTGTGACGCATAAAAGTCCGTTTATTGTCGCATTATATTTCTCAAAATATAATCGCAATTTCCTACGAATGATTAAAATTGTAAACCAGAATAAATTAACTTTCGCGAATATCGTGTCTTAATTAATAATCAACTCGAGTACTATCGCATGATAGTATTGCGTAATATCAGAATAAAGTTGCCGATGTTATTTTCTCTCTCAATAATTAACCAGAGTTCGCGAATATGTACGTGTGTATATATATATGATGCATGTCGATCTGTATGTAGATAATATCTACATACATATATATTATATATATGTATATAATATACAAAACAGATTAATTCAGATATCATTGCTTTTAATTAATATTTATCAATCGCATACTGTATATTTGATGCACATCAGTAATCTGCTGGAACGCATAATTTAAATAATTTATGCATTACTACTGTGTCGTACTATTTGATTGATAACAGAAATATATATATATATATATATATATATATTTCTGTTATCAATCAAATATATATATATATATATGCGGATTTCCTTGAATTATTATCTTTGATTTCAAAGGTACTGAGTCTAAGTCTTAAAATGGAAAAATGTTAAAATATTATGTAATGCTGGTATATCGTACCTACAAACAATTTTATTAAATACGATTAATTTTAATTAAAAGTTTCCGAATCGATACGCATTTATTTTCTATTTGTGCGCAACTATTTGTGTTCACAAGTGATTCTCATACTGTTCTTTTTATCATTGCAGGTCAATACGAGAAATGAGTGGGCGTCTTTGTGCGAACAATTTCACTTGCCCAGCGGTTGCATCAACAGCGGGGTTGGCCTTAAACAAATTTACCTTCGGTAAGTTCTTGTGAATTTAAGTATCTTGATTGACACTTGATTAATATTTGATTGAATATCTAATTGTAACAACTATTTGCCTTAACTAAGAGTTATTTAATATCCCGTCAATCCGCCATGAAATACTCAAAATACTCCTCGTCAAACTTTATTGATATGTCAAATATTTTTTTTTTTTTTTTTTTTTTTTTTTTTTGTAAACACAATTTTTTTTTTTTCACAAAACACGACTATCGTTGCGAACAAATTGGACCAGCAATTTCAATATATATTCAGGACACGGTCCGTTTATCTCTGGTCCCTTAAGGGCCAAGTTTCTCCAACGTCGATCGACTTTCATCTTGGTTTAAACTATATATGTCTTTATTTCTTTCAGGGGTAAGTTGCGAAAAACAGAGAAATAGTTTAACCGAGTGTCAAAGTTAACCGACGTTGCAAAAACCGGCCCTGAGTGATCCATTGCGGGTTTAACCGAGCGACACTCGTTCGCAAAATCGGAAAGATGGCTCGGCCGGTGCGGCCTTTATCGCACGGCGATTCCTCGGCGCGGCGCGGCGCGTCGCGTCGCGCCGCGTCGCGTCGCGCTTGCTACAATGTTCCATTGCGTCTGGCAGTCCGCGAGCGTCTGCAAGAGGCAGGGAGTAGCAACGTTTTGCCGCACGGCCAACACCGCGTATCGGCATTGGTCCCTACGCCCCACCACCATTTTCCGTATCGCGTACTACGTACGTTCGTTCATTCATGTCCCGGTCTCGCTGACGAGAGCCACCACGTGGTTCCTGAGTCTCGCTTTCCTCTCCCTCCCTCCCGCTCGCCTCTCTCTCTCTCTCTCTCTGTCTCTCTCTCGCGCGCGCGCTCTTTCCCTCTCTCATGTTCTTTCTCTCTTTCCGGAGCGAGTCTTGCACTCTTGTTAGCGCGCGTGGCTGACAAGCGCCACCGAGTTGATTTTCTTACCAACGTGACGTGTGTGATTTTTCATACCAAAATTTGCGTTGCAAACTATGGGGGGCTGTCAAAAGTACAAGCTGGTATTAATTTGACGAATCCTTTATTTCTTAAATTTCAATGTTTTGTGACAAATATACTTATATAACACTTTTATTTAATAAAAAATTTATATGTTTATCGATATTACATCATCTTCTAGGTGCACACTATCATATTAGATCGACAAGAGGGCATTTAAATTTGAAGAAAGATGTATTTTGTTTATTATATTCTTGCATCTCATATGTCAGCTGTACCGTTCGAAGGACCCAACTCTCTTGCATCATCGACTGGTTCAATGCGTTTCGCGCGATAAAAGAAAATTTATATTAACCGCAATCGGCGTTGAACGTCTCTTGTACAATCTGTATGATCTGAATTGCTGAAGAGTCGTATCGCCCTTCCAAGACATTTATCTACGGACGCCACGTGGCTTCGGACACGGCGGTCTGGCTACTTCGCGCTATCAGTCAACAATGCGTTACTGACATAGCATAGCATACGCCGCGTGCGATAGCACGTTGCCAGTAGTCAGAGAGTAGTGTTCAGCAGTCCGCACCCGCCAACGGCCAATCAGGCTCTGGCTGCTTGCTCTCCGCTGCCTGCACCTTCCGCGCTGTACGTTGGTTGCATGAATGGATCCAGTACACCTACCCCCACCACTTTCTTTCGCCCACCCACGACTCGATATCCTCTCTCTCTCTCTCTCTCTCTCTCTTTCTCTCCCGTCGACTCATGACTGTCTCCTTTCTCTTTCTCTTTATCTCTGTACCTACCCTGTTCGCGCAAACATCACACGAGTTCGTCGATCTTTCAATAATCGGTCAGTCGATCGGTGTCTTGGTCACCCTAGAGAGAGAGAGAGAGAGAGAGAGGGTTCTTTCGTATACTTTTGCACGGCTCTGATAATAGAATACCATCGCGAGACGTTGCGTTCTCAAGATAGAACCGCGCATCACGTGGGTGACACGCCGAGGGTCAACCGGTTCTCCAGAAACGTCAATCGATTCTGCACCAGAGTAGTCACGATCGCCGAGTTGATCCTACGAAACCCTAGTGGTTTCACTTTATCGCTCATGATATAATATCTCTGGTATTTGATACTGCTCTGGTTAAATCTCGTAGTTGGCGATACTATGCACTTATTAAATTTTTTTATAAATAAGAGTAATCGATAAAGGTGTGTTGTCTTTCTTGAAATGTCGATTTTTAAACTTTAAAAAATTAAATTTTCTGAGCTTTTTAATTTTATGGAAAGCGAAAATATGCACGTTGGTTAATGTAAAAATAATTTTCTTAAATAAAAAGATGAGAAAATCAATTCTGCAACGAGATGCATTTAAGAATTTAATAAAGTAGAATTTTAATGTAGTTCATGGCTGTGCAGATTATATTTTCGATATTCCAATTACACGACATTTTTGTATTTCCATTAATGTCTCTACAAAACTATATTATCTGAAATCTTATTCGAGTCGAAAATAAATTTTCTAAAAAAGAAAATATTCAAAAACTTGACATTTGCATTTCAGATATCTGGACAGGTATGAAAAGGTCCACTTCCTAGGCGAGGATGGTCAACAGGCTGACGACGACGATGAAGATTCCAGACATCGGAAGTGGTCAGCCAGAGCACTGCATTCTGTTCCTCTTACTTATAATCATCATCAGCACAACATTGCAGGTGAGTCGTGAGATTTTATTAAAGGATCTACTTCTTGATAATAAATTGATAATAAATTCGAAACGCGAAATAAAAAAAACCGATACATTGTCATTTCGTTGTTTGGCGTGCTTATGGCAAATCCGCCGAATGCAGTGGCAGGCATAAACCGCTTCTGCCAATTTATACCCGGTGCGTATGTTTCGATGCAGTTTGCATGCACGTATCCACGGTCGAGCGACTTTCAAATGCGCGTTTTCCACCGCCCATTGTTTCGTTCCTTGTCGCACTTATCGTCGCGTCGCGCTCACGCAACGCTTTCCCCTTTTTTTTCTCTCTCTCTCTCTCTCTCTCTCTCTATCTCTATCTCTATCTCTTCTATCTTTTTCTCTGTTTGCATGTGCGAGTCACGGTTCAATAATTCGCTACGTTAGCAATTTCCGCCTGTCAGAATTTTTCACTCGCTCGTTCCGTGTCGTCCCCCGGCAACGCTGCGCAAAAATATCGCGCGGTCCCGATCCTTCTGCAAGAATCTACACAATATTTCCCCTCTCGAGTCCATATCCATGCATCCATCACGAGCAGGAGCATTTGAATTTTTTACAATCACACATGCATTTGCGGTATGAAATAAAAATCGACAAGAAGAGAGGAGCGGAAATGGGCGATTATTATCGGATACATTTTCAATACTTGTAGACCCACGAGAATTAGCGGGGGGAGGGGGAGGGGGAGAGGGAGGAAAGGTAGGTCAACGATCGTCGATCGTGACATTTGCATGGGGTTAATTAAATTAGGGCATTGCCGGCGCGAGTCCCAGGAGACTCGGCATCTCGTAAGTCTGCGCCTGTCTTCGCGGCAGACGTAGACGTACACCGCGTATTACGTACGTACGTGTACCGTAGCCGCGGCCAAGGCGGCAACGGGTTATTGACGTGCTGCTGCTCTTGGAGCAGCAGCAGCAGCGGTGGCGGGCTATCGAGCCGCAGAGGGATATAGGGAGATAGATAGCGTAGCGGCGCGCACATGCGAGTCGCGGCGGTGGCCCGGCTGGGAGCCGCGAGTGCATTCGTGCGCACGAGGGGAAGGGGAAAGGGGGAGCGTGGGAGGGGTCGTGCGAACGGCGTGTGTAAGATAATTTAATGAGCGATAATCATGACACACATATGTACAGGGTGTCCCGAATATGTCGGAGTATGTAATATTCCTCGGGCTCGGGCCCGGGCCCGGGCCTTGCAGATTTTCTCTCTTTAACGAGAGAGAACATTCACATCATTCAACATGGATATACATAAACCCCATCCGAAATATATTTCCCCTTCTCTTATTTTCTTTTTATTGTAATTATTTATTTTAATAATTTGTGAAAATTATTAACGTCCCGACGCAGTTTTTCGCTCTGAAAAAAAAGATCAGTTCTAAATTGGTCCCTAGCAATCCCTTGGTAGGAAAGACATACGGTGTTGCCGGGACATCCTGTATACGTTCAGTAGAAGGAGCATAACGCATATACACTGCCGTTCGTCGACTGGCGGAACGCGCGCGGGTCTATACTCGGCGCACATGCGCATGTCGCATGCGGCAGCCTCGCTCCAGAAGCTCTGGGGTAACCGGATGACTGGGATGGTGAGGGCGAAAACTGGCGGATGGATAGGGAGGGGAAGGGGGAGGGGCAATGATGTTGGAGCGCGCAGCGCCCAGGGTGCGAGACCCGTCTGTGTCGCTGATGGAGGGAGAGGGAGTGCGAAAATGACGCTTACCGATATCTACGTGTACGTAACGATTGTTAATTTGCTTGGCGGGGTCCTCTTAGTAGTCGGCGCCGACCTCGAGCTTCCGCGCAAGTCGCGAGCGAGCGGTCCGACCCTCTCCTAGCCCTCCAACCCCCTTAGCGTGATGCTCATCCGGAACCGGGTCAGTAAAGGCGCCCTGGCGGGAAGCTCTCTCTCTCTCTCTCTCTCTCTCTCTTCTCTCCCCTCCCCTCCCCCCATTTCCCATTCTGATTCATCCCCCTTTGCGTATCGATGCCGATTATTCGCCTAATCATTCGCTCCTGGCCGCGACTAATATATGCGCAACTATATTGGGCGATAACTATACTAGAAACGCGTATTCTTGTAATTTTTGGAGTCGAGAAAAGCAACGTTTTCTTTCTTCGGTATTATAAAAAGATTTCCTCCTAACTTTGCGTAACTATTGGAACGCGTTACGTAATCGCGCGACATACTTGATTGAGAAACATTGACTTTAGAAATATGCGCAAGAAATTCAAATCGGACTCGATCGGTGTTAGTCATTTGTGATGAAACGTGATGATTAATGTTTACTTTACGATATTTTATTCTTCTCTGAGCCAGCGATAAAATTACAGTACAATCATCCATTTTGAATTTATCCATTTCCTGTTAATATTGCGAATATCACGTTTTGTTATTAATTTAATCATTATTTTATGATCAAATTCCTGAAAAAAATCCAGCCGATGATTAACTAACTACGTACGCTGTGTTAAAATCTCGATTGCGTATGCATGTACCGTAAAATTTTCTCCTGTTTCTTGCTGCATATGCACGTATTCACTGAACAAATATATCGAGAATCGCGTGACACGATCACTGAACCGTTCATCGAGTATTCGCGATGCGTGGCCATTAAATGACCATTGCAAATTCTTTGATGTATAATCACGTTTTTTTTCTTGTCGCAATATATATATATATATATATATATATATATATATATATATATATATATATATATATATATATAATTTTTTCAAGAATCTACATTTAAAATTTTTCACAAAATGTCAAGAAATTGTGCACATTGTTCTTCTCGGATAAAAACGGGATGGAAGGAGAGAAAGAGTTTTGAATTAAAATTAACGTCTTAATCAACTATAGAAGTTGACACTCTCGTCACGTGCGTGCCATTGTGGGTGGGAGAGAACCGTTGACGGAGAGAGGGAGAGACTGACAGAGCGGGAGCGAGACACGACGTAGGGCGCGCGTCACAATCAATAAGCGTTTGCGGGGATAAGTGTTCCGTCGGTTCTTGATCGTCCCGGTATAATGCCGCGCTTGCGTGATGTTCGCCGCGATTCCAGCAAAAGAGCTCGCTCGCGATCCCTGGCTCTGTGTGTTGTGTATCGTGTGCTAGATTAGAGATGGCTATTTAGAAAAAAAAAAAAAAAAAAAAAAAAAAAAAAAAAAACTCGACATGTCCTTTTTAAGTCTTTCAATACTGTTAGCTCGATATCGATTTCACAAATAAATATTGTTATGAAATTTCGATATATTTTGTTGATGCATCGTTAAATATAGATAATTATGGAAATTATTATAATATTGTTCACCATTTTTAATCCAATTAAAAACGTACAAATTAATACATTAGAACATAAATAGCAATATGTGAAAAGATAATGTGAAATTTACAGGGTAATATGATTAAATATATATATATATATACAGGGTGTCCGGTAATAATCGCCTTACCTATCTAGGGCTGATAGAGTAAGTCAAACTGAACATAAAAGTCCTCTACCATTTTGCGATTTTCGCAATAATTATTAAAATATTAATTAAAAACGCTCAACATATGCTGAGTACTATATACGGCGCGCGCTCATACGCTGAACGTTTTTAATTAATATTTTAATAATTATTGCGCAAATCGCAAAATGGTAGAGGACTTTTATGTTCAGCTTGATCTGCTCTATCTGCTCTAGAGAGGTGAGGCGGTAATTACCGGACACCTTATATATATATATATATAAATTCGTATATATAAACATATGCAGCACAAAACATTTATACGTATAAAGAGATTGCATGTAATATGAAAAATTTATGAATTTTTTCAAGAGAACAGTCGTAAATATTGCATTTTTAAAAGTCAAAAGCGAAAAGGACAAGAGAGGTTTGAATATTTTAATGTAAAGTAAAAATTGAAATCAATTCGAATGGTTAATATTTTAAAAGGATTTTTGTATTAATTAATTCGATAAGCATAAGTTGCAAAATTCCTAGTCTGCAGTCGAATCCACCTGTGGTTGAACCGTCGCGACGATTGACGCGACGATGTCTGGGGGTGGGAGGAAAAGGGGGCACCGCGTGCCACTGGTGCCATCGACGCGCTGCGCGCGCTCATCTCGTTACGAGGCGTTTGTCAGCAGACTGCAATGCCAATTAACACGCGCGGACCGTGCGATGTCCGTTTCACCCCGCTGTGCGTTCATATCGAAAATTATTTTAGTCAATTTTATGAATACTTTTAAGAACGAGATTGGTCAGAAACAAGAGAGAAAGAGAGAGAGAGAGAGAGAAACAGAGGAAAAGAGAAAATGATCCGTGTTTTGCATGGAATTGTCATTTATTTTGTAAACGTCAAATCTTTCTTTTTGTGAATAAAATATAGTTTCTTCAGATTTTTGATTTTTTTTTTTTCCATCAAGGGATGCAGAATACGTGGTAGAGTGGTAATGCTTGAATTATAACGGTTGTCTCGATGGTCACGATTGAAAATCAATCATCCTCTATGCATGTCAACGTATCGCTTATTTATCAGTATTTAATCATAGTTAACCGTTTGTTGATACTGACGCGGGTGTGCAAGTGGATTGATTGAACGCGGGGAAACACAACGTCATGCGATGACAGTACGCTAGTTGCGTGTTGCTTTTATCACAACGACAGGCTATAAATAGATCCGTTAACATTTGTTAATGCGAATCAATCGCATTTCGCTTTATCAGAGGAAATGTTATACAAATTTTAGTTATAGATAACGTGAGAGATAAATATCACGTTTATCTTTTTTTTTTTTTTTTTTTTTTTTTTTCCACAAAACTTGGAAAAGATCAATGCTCGCTTGAAGCGGATATATCATATAATTTAGAAACTGGAAAAGACTTTTTTTATTCTTGATAATTAGTGTAACATAACATTGGAATGTATCATCATAGCCGGACAAAGGGGCAGATTTTTATTAGCGATATAGACCTTTCTTTCATCCATTGCGTAAAGCAGCACTCCCTTTATTACGCCATGGAAACAAGGTGTTCAGCTTGAAATCGATACTTGCCACTTCGCGGCGTCGTTGACGACCTGTGATTTTATTAACGAGACCATGGGCTCTGCTTCGGTTCCTTGCTCCTTTCTCTGCCCACCCCGATGCGACTCCTTCCTTCGTCTTTCGCCGTTACCGGTTGCTGGTTTGTGTTCCCCATTTCTCCCTTTCCCCCCTCGGTTTCCGACGAAACTCGACACTTCTCCTGGGACGCGATATTGATCGCGGTTTTGCGGCTGAAAAGATTACCGCGATCCCCGATAACGTTGCGCCCTGTACGTACATTCAGCTCTCGTATATTCAGCTCTCAATACGCCTCGCTAAAGCTTTACTTAGGAGAAGGAAACTAATTCGCTTCCCGGACGACAGACACGATTATTACTTCGACAAATCGATCATCGTCTCGTCGATTGTGTCAATTTCAGGAAGAGGAGGATTACAAAAAAATTCTCAAATTTACCTACACGATTATTTATCTTTTTTTTTTTTATATTTTTTTAAAGAAAGACTTGACGATGAAGATTTGGAAGAGAATTTTTCATCTTAAAATCAGATTCATCCAGTAAAGTGTAACAATTAATGATTGAAATTATCTAGAATAAAGGAGAAATGTAAATTTTTAAACGAAATACGATTAATACTAATGTTGTTTATGTTCATTTTTTTCACCTTTTATCTTCGAAAAATTAGAGAATGACAAACGTACAGATTGGTATGTACGTCGTTGAAGGAATTTTTCTGATAAAAATCTTATCGAAATTAGACTGTAATAGTCTCGTGATATTTTAGCACAATGTTTTCATTGACGGAACATAGCCGGCCACTTGTAGAAAGCTAACCTTGACCGACAGTACAACCTACTTGTGGTGCATCGGGAATGAAGTCCATCATCTTATGAATTGTCTCGTTGCTCGAACATAAATATATCGCGCGACGTAAAAAAGTTAATATATTTATAAATACATGATTCTCTTACATTTGGTAATACGTGTTTGCTTCATCGTTATTGGAGCCGATAATCATGCCTGATGGCTACGAAACGACGAGAAATGATCAGCATCACGAGAAATAAACGAGTCGTTGTACGTTGGTGAACCGGACGCTGGATTAGTTGGTTCTACTATTCCAGATATTGCAGCTCAAAATATCGCCGCTCGTCAGATAAACGTATCCCATGTATTCCCCAATAGCAATAACCGATAATTATTTCTTATCGACCCTGTCTCTTTCATATTTCTTAAACGAAATAAACGTTTCCTGGCTCTAGATCCAATTATGAATCCCCAACTGAGAACGTAATATGTATTTAGGCCTTATTCATATTTAAACCTTGTAAAAATTTATATTTAGTTCTGCGATATATATATCGTTCATTTTTAATCAACATATTTTTATAAATAAACAGGATGTCTACTTCATAGAAAAATACGAAAAACCTGGATATCTCTGGGATTTTTTTTTGTATCTGTAAAAAATTATGGAGGTTTTTATTGAGACTCGGGGAATATTTTTAAAAAAATTCTCTCTTTAATAATTTTGCTTTTATATTGTAGCAATTCGTTGATAAGCGAGTTGAATTATATGGTTAAAATATATATATATATATATTAGAAATATATATATATATATATATATATATATATATATACATACATATATCTCTCTCTTTTTATCTATCTCTGTTTATATATTCAATACCTGAATCATTATATATATTGAATACACGTTTCATATATTGAATATACATTACATATTTATTGAAAATGGAATAGTAACAAATGAAAATGTTATGCAAATGAAAAATGTTTATCTTACGAAAATTATTCAGTTGTTTCAGTACATATGCAAATCTAACACTTGAAAGTTAAGTGGCTCTAGGTTTTCTTTCATATGAGTTGAAAGCTTTAAAAAAGGCACACAATAAAAAAAATTATATTAGAAATTTGAATAAAAATACCTGGAAGATCAGGGAATTTCTTTACAAGATTTGAATAAAAATTCTGAAAAAAAATATTAGAGATTACATTTGGTTAGATAAAAAATTTTACTTTTTCGCGTTTATTATTTGTATGTAAAACCTGAATCTCTCTCTCTCTCTTTCTCTCTCTCTCTCTCTCTCTCTCTCTCTCTCTCTCTCGGCGTGTGCGATAAAATGACACGGATAAGCGAAAGAGCGGCTTACTTCGTCGTTCGATTCGAAACGCTATTCGATGCACAATCATGCTAGCTCCGCTTTCTTGTTGCATCAACCAGCCATGACCTGCCTCAATGAGCCGTCGTCAAGCGCGGCAGGGTCGGATTGGCCGCGTGACAATTCCGTCGACTATCGCAAAAGATATATTTGCGTTCGAAGGGAAAAAAATCGATGAAAATGATCGACGATTTCGATTCGGTGCGCTTCGGTGTTGGCGGAAACACAAAAATGCACTCCGATACGCGCAACGATAAGGGATACATCCGAACCCATTAACTGGTTTTGTTACTTGTCAACATTTACAGAGAGAGAGTGAGACAGACGAGTCGAGTAAACAAACGTTAAAAGGGTGTAACTTCAAGAATCTGTTACTTTTTTTAATCTTCATTTTTCTTTATTTTTGCCAAAGAATTTCCTATCTAGGCAAAAGATAGTTCTATTGATTCGTGTTAAAACGGCATTTGCAATGCTAATCACTAGGAATGTATAGCACGTTGGGAGATGTATTTTATGTTAAAAGGCGTGTGCGAATTTGTACCTTTCTTTTTTAAATTTGCGGAAATTTCGTTTCACGGAATTTTATTCCTTTAACACATTCAAGCGTTATTGAAATATATTTTTTATCTTTACATGTAAAATACTTTTCCCCGCGATTGTACATCTCGCCGTGCATTTAGAGAGACGCGGTGCGTTTTAATTATTTTAATTAGTCACTGTGATAATAATAGCGGCGTATTTTAATTATTTTAAGTAAGCATTCTCGGAGAATTTATTATTATACATCGTATGAAAACTGTCAGAGGTTTTAGCGAGGATACGACATGCGTAAACGTTTGCACGACCTTCGCATCTATACAGCCAAGGTAAACTTGACTCGTTAATATTACATTAACATAGTTATAACGAAGATGGATAATACAGGTGACATTCCGCCGAATACGTGTAATCTTCTCACGTCCCAGAAATATCGTTATCGATGCCAATTATTGTAGTCAATCGAATGTCAATTTTGATTGAATAAATTTGTTATACTATTGTTATACGAATGTAGTTTTCTAAGTTACCTATATCTATTCTAAAATATAATTCTAGATACAGAGAAACAAGAATTATATCATAGAAGATATTAAAAGATAATTTAAAGCTAGAGTTATATATTTAAGTAGAATTATATATCTATAATTACAGTTACACTCAAAAAAATATTTTGCTAATGTAGATAGATTTCTAGATGTCTCAATTAAAATTTATCGCTACTCTTTGTATCTGTTAGAATATTGTTTGTCACGTATAGAATTTATAGCAGCAATATTCTAGCAATATCTCTAGAAAATTTAGATCTCATTGCCAAATATTAATTACAAATATAATTGTCCTTGACAATTGTATCTTTAAGGCCTTGAATAGGCCTTAAAGATAGGCATGATAGAAAAATTTTCCGTCTAAATTACACTAATAGTACAGATATAAATTCTGTCTCTGTCATTTAAATCGATTAAGTGCAAAATATACGCAGTATCACAGTATTTGCTAATAATTTGTCTGTTTCAGTGAATTTTTTATACCTAGAAAATTTTTGTTCAAGTTGCAAGATCATTTTTTTGAGTGATATATATATATATAGTTTAAAAACAAAGTTAACTTTCGAAGGAATTAAAAGAGATATTCCTTTATCATAAAATATACTTAAATCCGTTCTTTCTTCACTTTCAGAATCTCTGCGCGATTACAACGGACTCTCGGCGGATCTTTACAAGCCCTCGAATTACGACAAGCTCGCGCTGTCGCTCCTGTCACCGCTGCCGAACGAACAGGACTTTGCCATCAACGTTTGCACTCTTTTGTCGAACGAGGGCAAGCACACCCTACGGCTGGATAAGTATCCCCGACTGGTGAACATTCTCCTGGCACATGCCGGTGTCTTTGACTCGCCTGGCACGCGGCAACTCTTCATCGAGGTGTACTCGCGCGTCCGCAACTATTCGATCAACTCCTTCTGGTCGGACGTGCTCGATTCCCAAGACGTGATAGATCTCACGAACGAAAGGACCTTTATGAAGAAGCCACTCGCCAATCTGCCGACGTTCTCCAGACGGAAAACTTTAGAGAAGGAGAAGGAGAGCAAGCAACAGGATGTCGCTGCATCGACGACGGAGAACGATGAGCCAACGCTGATTGATATCGATGGGGTGAGATACCGGGTCTTTTTTCTTAATATTTTTTTTTTATATCTCTAGAATAATCTTAAGTAATTGCTTTCGCGAATACTCGAACTTTCTAGAAAGTTTTATTGGTTTCTTTCTTTCTTGCTTTCGAGGTTTCAAACATCCTTTCTTTCGCATGATTTCAGATACTTCCAGATTGCTCACGGCTGGACTTTGCGTCTGATGAGAGCCTGAGAGATCAAAACCAAAATTCCATCAAGTTTGAGGAAGAGGATAAGGATCTGTTTTGCGTCGGTAGGACATTAGGAACGCAGGATCCGTATGGTCAACGCGTGCTACAGATCGCGTCGATCCTACGGAATCTAAGCTTCACGCCGGAGAACACGGTGATATTAGGCAGAAATCGATGTTTTTTGCGGTTCGTCTTGCTGTGCGTGAGAGCAAGATGGAGCAATCTGCATCAGCTTGGCTTCGACATACTAGGAAACATAGCGAACGAAATTATTCTAAAGGAGGCCGGCGAGAGGATAACGGACGTTGTTCTATCGTGCGTTGCCATGGGAATCGAGTCTCAGGACAGGTTTATCGTTATATCTTGCCTAGAGGTGCTTAATAAAATTAGCCAACAGGACATCAACGAGGAGATCGTCACGTTTGGTTTAGCAGATAATGTTTATGAACTTATATGCAGGTAAGCACTGGTTTTTTAAATATATTTTTCAGCTTTTCAATATGATGATTATGTGTTCTTTGCGAGAAGCGATTAATTTTTACAGGAAAATTGTGTAAAAAAATTAATGTAAATATCGCAACTGTATTAATTTTAGATCCAAGATAGTTTTTCGTTCAAAATCGATCATATTATGAAAATATATGGATAAAAATGGTTTTTAAAAATGTTACAATAATATATTAACACTTTGTCTGCGAGCATTTTATCTTTATTTCATAGAATATTTCATGAGAGCGAATTAATTTAAATATGCTTTTGAATTTTAACACTTTTTTGGGGAGGGGGGGGGGAAGAAAAATATAGAAAACATAATATTTAATAAAATTTTTAGAAAAGTAAAATAATTTTTTACAATACTTTATTGGCGTAATTTATATAAACTTTATTTAAAATGCATTTATAATATATTTATATAATACGAGATTTTGTCGTGCTTGCTTGCAGATTTTTAGCCCTGAGTGATATAGCTCTCTTAGTGTACACCCTGGAATGTTTATATGCTTTAACGTCGCTGGGCGAAAGACCATGCACGAGCGTGGCGCGAGTTCGCGGTGCCATCGATACTCTGGTTGCTCTCGTCACTGTGGAGGCGCAAAGTTACGGTCCCAAGGCTTGCATCCTCATGCGAGTGGTTGAAACAGTGTCCACAGTGGCGACACAACAAAACACTACTGTGCAGGGTGCCGCTTCCGCTACTCCCGCTACGCCAGCCGCAACGTCTACGTCCACACCTACTCCATCTACTCCAGCGACGGTCACCGCGACAGTTACCGCAGCACCTGCCAGTCCCGCATCGTCTCGACCTACAACTCCCGCCGCGACTTCAACCAAGTCGACAACGCACAGTATGTAATCTTTCTGGTCCCTTTTGTAGGACCTTTTGTAGGTTTTGCTAAAATCTGAGTGTTCTTTTTTTTATATCGGCGGACATTGTGCTTTTTACGTTTATAGAAGCAGTGGAGACAGCTAACGCAATTCAACAGCAGAATGCGCATCAGCAGATCATTCAGGAGAATGAACAGTTCGCTTTAAACTGGGTGAGAGCGACCTTCGAGCTCGCGCCCGGTATACGTATCGAACAGGAAGAATTGTACAAAAAATATCTCGGTTGCTGCACGAAAATCGGCAGACGAGGCGTGATCGCTCCATTGCATTTTCCTAGATGCGTCAGGTAATTGCCTCAAGTAATATAAGTATAAATTATCACAATAATTTTTTAACACATGCCTTATATATGTCCGCGTAGATCCGTTTTCGGCAGTATCGTGGGGCCGAATCCATTAAAGGGCGAGAATACCAGTACCCAGTATTACGAAGGCATCCGTGTAAGAGCGACTCCCGCGCCGATCACTCATCCGAGCCAAACTACCGCTGCGGTCGCAACTAATACACTGATTCCGGCGGTCAACACTACTCCAGTAAAGGTGCTTCCCGTTCAACAGCGTACAGTCAAGAATATAAGTCCCGCACCCGATAGCACGGCCGCTTCCCAGGTCGATAGTCCCGCCGCGTCGTCCGGGACGCAAACGACCTCCACCACCCCCGCGTCTCCCATCCTCAAGGCCCAATTGTCCGCACCGCCGAAACCCCCGTCCAACAACACCTCGAGCCAGTCCCAAAATCCAGTGACCAAGGTCGATTCTAAAAGTCAGGTGGGTCCGAGTCCTAGCTCTCTCTCTGTACCGTTCTCTGCCGTTCTCGTTCATGACCTTAGTTCTCACTTTGGTTGTGTTGGTAGCTTCATAACGCTATTCTTACTGTTGGTTTTCCTTTTTAACACACGAGCTAGAATTTACTTCCTCGTAACACAGGGGTGAGAGAGTTTCCTTTGCATGTCTCATGCGAATCCTCGACTTAGCTATATGATCATTCATATAGATAAAGTAGAACAATCGTAAACGCAATATTCATTTATTTCTCTTTTGCACAAAATTTCTTAAAGATTATCTATACTTTTACATCTACTATTTTATAAGATATATAAAATTTTTTCTGCTACATGTAGGACGATACTTTGTACTTTTTATTTGCAATCATCGCTGCAGTCTTAGAAAAAAATATCAATCAGAATTATTTTCGAAGAAATCAATGTTATCATTTGATTCATGCTTGCCAAACGCTTTTTTCAACTATGCAAAATGATAGCCACGCTATAACGTATGAGATACACTGCAGATTGTGTGTTCACGTAAATGCTTAAATTCTTCAAAGTCGAGATCTCCGCTATGGTGGTTGAAATTTGTATGTTGCCTCCTTGTCGATTAGGTATCAGTATCGCATCCACATCTGAGCCAAGCGTTGCTAGCGAGCGGTTCCCAAACGCCGCAACAGCCACAGCCGCAGCAACAGTCACAAAGTGTCCAGGTAGTTGTTAAGGAAGACAATCGAAGTGGCACTACGTCGAGTTCCATAATAAAGAGCCTATTGGCTACTAAGGTAACAATCAGCAGCGACTGCATGCCCAGTGCTGCTGCGACTTGTGTGTCTACCCCTACTGCCTGCGTAACAAACACTACCGCTAGCATCGCATCCAGCATCAGTGCCAACCAGCTAATAACCAGCAACCAGGTATCTTTGTTGTACATTAACAAGAATATGTAGGTTTTTTTCATTTTCTTTTATTTTTTTCGAAAACATACCAGATTGAAATCTTTAGAATTGTTTTCCTGATGTTTTCATGCTGACTATATTGTACAAATAATAATAAAAAAATATTTAATGTGCATTTCGAATTATATATTAAATCTTATATACAAATGCGCAGTTTAAAATAAAGAATCATGGTAGAAGCATATAAATTAGTATAGATTCTTTTCTTAAATTAAATTAAATTAAATTAAATTAAATTAAATTAAATTAAATTAAATTAAATTAGGTAATTTTTCCTTTTTTTTTATTACATACGAAATAAATAATCTTTTAACAATTTTATTATATATTATAGAGTGAGATATCTCGCTAATGTATTTGTTTCAATTTCAAATCTACATGAATTATGTCACAGTATCTATACAGGAATACAATGGGTATATGCATTACGTTTTATATGCATTCTTTTTAGTACTATTTGTCAAAATGTCTGCGCTTATGATGTAGTGTTGGTTGATGTATTCAAATTTTTGTTATGTATTTTGTTGGGTCTTTTTTTTTTTTTTTTTTTTTTTTTTTTTTTTTTTTTTGAGAGATAAACTCAGACCAGAATGTCCTTTCCTCTCCTTCTTGACAAATTTACGATAAAAGAATCACATTAGCATTATTTTAACAGAGTGATTTTGAAATATAAATGAGAGTATTTATAATATTATACACTAACAACAGCATGGTTTTTGATGAATTTGTTCTTTATGAAATATTTCTCTTTTCCGAGAGATAGTGAGATCGATAACATCGAAAAGTGATGTAATATTGAAAAAGAATTTGGAAGAATTATTTGCGCTCTTTTTTTCTCCAATTAACATCATCACGGACATTTTCTAGGTTGCCCAACGTCAACAACAGCAGAGGTTACTGCAACAACAGATGACGGGCGTAATACAACCCGCCGCACCCGCAGCCACCCCAGCTACGATACTCCCAAAGACTCCCGTGAATGCTAAGCAGAAATCGGCACTCGCACCCATTCCTGCCAAAAAGATACAAAGGCTCAACGGGGCCAAGTTTATTGTGACTAACAACTGCGAGAAGGTGCGTATCGTCGCTTCTGCAAATTAAGCTCGCCGAGATTTTGCATGGGGTAGGTCGCCTCAACTGTATCGAGCATATTGTGTATTCCAGACTGAAGTAAACGATAACGACAACGCCAATCAAATCGTTACACCTATCACCACCACCACACTGATGGTAAACTCGACTGAAAATCACATATCCTCTTCACCGGCGAAGGTCTGTCGGCCGCCCTTGACAACGACTGTCGTCACTGTCGCCACCACTTCGCCAAACAAGATTAATCAACGCACGATATATACTTCCATTGCCGAGGATTCGGACTCTACCAATAATTCGCTAGCGTCGAGTAGCGGTATTGGCGGCAGCAGGGACTGTTCCGGCGTCGGCGTCGAAGAGGAGAACATGTTGACGAGTTTCGAGGGTATCCTACTTAATGGCGCGCCAGCGAGCAATAATAATATGGATATCGACGCGCAGGAGGATGGCTCGTCCAAGGATTCGTCGAGCGTGAGTTCGAAAGATAAACCGTTACAGAGTATGATGCTAGCGGATCTGTTGGAGAGAAAAGTTGACAAGGAGCCAATACTCAACGGCGTGCTGAGCAAAAATTCCATTAACGAGAAAGAGGTGGATCTAGAGAATCACATAAAGAAAGCGTTAAAGGAACCTCCCACCGAGCTGAAACTTAAGACCGAGGTCGAGAGCGGTAATGTCATACAGAATGAAGCATCCGAGGATACTCTGATCGAGGCGCCACGAGGAATTAAGAGATCAGCTAGCGATTCGGATGAATTGGATATTAAGAAACCGAAATATTCTAATGGCACGATGTCACCTGATCCAGCGGTCGACTCGACTACGGCGGAATCTACGGTATCGAGTATAAAGTCCGAGGAGCAAGACGACGATAAGGACAGCGAAAAAGCGACCGTTTCTTCCACCGCAGCGAATCTCTATGCTGCCTTGGCTGCGGATTGCATAGAAGACGAAACTGATCTGGAGGAACAAGTGAATGTCAATAAGGATACGATAAAGGAAGCGGCGACGGCGACGATAGCAGCTCCTCTTCCACCTCCTCCTCTTCATGTCAAAGCGGACCCGACGCCAACTATTCTTGTTAAGGAAGAGCCACCGACTCTTCACATCAAGGAAGAGCCTCACATATTCATCAATCAAATTACCCAAGCATCGCAGCCGCAACCGCCGCTGCCACATCAACAGCAGCAACAACTCATAGTGGCGACGCCTAGACAGATAGTTGTACAACAGGCGATTCCGACAAACAATCAGGTTATCATTCCTACCGCATCGGTGAAGGGAAGACCGTCTCCGACTCAACCTCAAGTGTTATTACAACAAAGCCCGGGTGGACAGTTGCAGTATGTAGTGTCTGGTGGTGTACCTGGTCAAAACTATGTATTGGCGCAGCCGCAAACAGCTCTGGTGCAGGGACAAGCTCAAACTGTTCTCGTGGCGCAAACGACGCAGCAACAGGGAACCGGTACTAAGACGATCATCATATTGCAACCGCAGGCCGCTGCGCAGCCAACCCCACAAAAGATGGTGGCGGTAACGCCACAAGGGCAGCAGGTAGTTGTGACGCAAGTGCCACGACCAATTTTACAGAGTCCGGCGCTCGGCAACATTCCACCGCCTCTTGTACCAACGTCCGCTACTATCCCACAAGCCTCCATTATAGTCAATAGCTCAGTCGCGCAGGCCAACCCGAATACGGTGACTGTTACAATCCCGGCGATGGCCCAGCAAACTCCGGTCTCCACCAGCGTGCCGTCCAGGGTGGTGACTCCCACTCCGGCGTCTACGCCGCCGCCCACGAGACCCACCACGCCGCACCAGGCGGCCGCTACCCATGGCGTGTCCGCTGTTAAGCCGCCATCTACCACGAAGGTCGTGAAAACAGTGAGTTCGTCAACTTCTACCGAGCCAGAGTCAAAACCCTCTACGAGCCAACAGCAACAACAACCGACGTCGCTGCCGCAATCGTCACCGCAGGAGAGTAAAACTATTACGATCAAAATCGACCCTAACGCTTATCTTTGCGAATGGCGAGGTTGTCTTAGGTAAGTTCGAAGAATTTTCAGAATTGGGAACTCTGTTAATTAGTTTCTGGTTCTAAAGTTATCTAATAAAATTAATTATCCCTCTATTAATTATTTATAATCGCGTGACGGTTTTATACGAAAAATATCTCGATTTCAGACAATTTAAAACACCACACGAGGTCTATCTTCACGTTTGCGAGGCTCACTGTCCGACTGGTGGCGAAGAGATATTGTGTCTATGGGCGAGCTGCGACGCTCTCAAGAGACGCAGATTCTCGTTAATGACGCATCTTTACGATAGGCATTGTAATGCGGATGTAAGTAAATCTTGCGTGGACAAGATCCGTGACAAGAGAAACGAGTTTTACATTCGTGATTATCTTTTTTCAGACAATGTCGATAAGAAGGAAACAGTTGACGGTGACGGGTAAAACCGAAGTCTCTACGTCCGTAGCCCCAACTCCACATCATCCCGGATATGCACCCAATGCCGCATTTCACGCTATTAAACGGCATGCTCTGGAATTCGTTAATCCTAAGGAGCTAATGGTAAGTTTAATAAACTTTTTTTTTATAACATTAAAATTTGTGCTCGAAAATATGAAATTTACCGTTTTTTTGTTTGTGTCGTCTTTTTGTATATATTTAAAATAAATTTAAATTGATGCTTAACATGATTTTAACAAAATATGTTTTGTGTGTGTGTGTATATATATATATATATTATATTTAATTAAAAATAAAAGATTAACAAAGTTGTAAAATTGAAAATATTTTAGTTAGAATAATATTTATAGAATGTATTTTGGAAATAAAAATGGATGAAAAAATGTAGACACGGACGGAAGAACGGGATTAAGCAAAATGTATTTTGTATGATTTGTGAGAATAATTTCTAAGGCAAATTTTCTTCCTGCGATAATATAAGTCAATATGCAAATTACCCTACTACACAGATTTGTAATTCTACATATCTCGTAATACACTTCTTTCTTATAATATCTTTCCCCCTGTCATATATTAATATTCTATTAAGATGATTCTGTGAAATCTCTTGACAGTCTTCGATTTAGTCTCTGAGAATCTTTAAACGATTAATTTAACGAAATTTCTTGTTCTCTCTCTTCCCTGGCGAAGCAGCAGAGGCCGACCAAGCCCGCTGCAGCCACCTCATCAAGCTCTTCTTCTCCCAGACCTGGGCAAAATTCTCCACCGGAACAGGTAAAAAATGTGTTCAGAATTGGAAAGAAACAACACCACGATACAGCCACAGCCCCTGTGCGCTGCTATTGTTGCTGTCCCTTTTGTCGCCTCTTTGTGCTTTTTTTCTTTCTCTTTTTCACACACCATATCATCCTTCAAATTCCTCCTTTGTTTTAACCTTCCTTTGTTGTAGCATGTTTTTTTTTTATTTTTATTTCGACATTACATCTCGTAGCATTTGTCTTTTTTACATGTGTCCGACTCGCAATACTCATGTTAGGAAGGTGTTGGCACAGTGTTCGTTTCAATAGAGCAGCAGAAAGCAGACCCGTACTTACAAAGTAGTGTGCTAAACGTAGGTCTGAATATGTTGTTTGTCTGTACGTACATGTATTTGTTCTATTGTAATATGGTTAAGGTGCAAGGATATGATTCGTCCGCCGTTACATGTTATATACATATACATATATATATATATATATATATATAAATATACATACATATATATATATATACATACGTGGAATTCACATGGCATTCAGGACAAACGAACCGCAGCTTCGCCGAGAGTTTGCAGCTTCTTATACGACATTAACATGACTCTCATATATGACACATTTGTAGAAACGAAATCATACAATTTAGAATTATACCATATCCATGCATTTTTCATATAAGATTTTTTTTTAGCAACTAAAGATCAGTGTCTTCATTCGTATCAGTTGCTGCCTGTGTGTGAAAAGAAAACGCGCGCATGATCGTCAATTATTATCTTTTTATTTTACAGGATGACAACGAAGGTCCAGTGACCAAAAGTATTCGCCTAACGGCAGCTCTCATTCTTAGGAACCTAGTCATATACTCAACACATGGTAGAAGGTAAACTTTTGTTTTAGTATTGTTATTGTATTATTATTCTTGATCTCGCGAACAATCTCGAATTTTTTTCACGAATTATTTGCAGGCATCTTAGAGCATATGAGCCCCATTTGGCGGGCGTGGCATTGAGCAACGTCGAATCATCGAGAACGATCGCACAAGTCCTATACGACATGAACGACCAGAGTAGCAGTAGCCATAATAGGTGACCTCTTGAATCAGGCCTCTAAGAGCTCTTTTAATCTCGTGAGCAGCGATCAACTTACATTATTTCGAATTATGCGGTGTGACGAAACGAACATATAAGTTTGTAATCGTACTTGCTGTGCTAATGCGTGCGCGCGTGCGTGCGTATGTGCCCATAAAATTGGAAGGATTGGGACTAGAGGAGATGGGGATAAATGTTCCATATATAGAAAAAAGAGGCCTATAAACTTACTAGGCAAAATACTTTGCCAATTTTAGATTATAACATAAACTATAACTATAGTGAAACACAAAACAAAGACATTTAGGTAAAATCATGCGGAAAAGTGATAATGTGTTTGTGAGAGAGGGAGAGAAAGAAAATGAAAAAGAACGAACGAAAGAGCAAGAGAATAAAGAAAAAGAAAGAGAGAGCGAGAGAGCGAGAGAGAGAGAGAGAATGTGTGTATGTTTGTATGTGTGTATGTATGTATTATGTGTGCGCGCGTGTGTCGGTATGAAAGAGAGATGATATTTCACAGATTTAATATTAATATTTATTTTCTCAACAAGAAATATGGAAAAAGTGTTTTTAGTGAACATGTACAAAAAATAACGAAGAAAATACTTTATGGACGTTATAGTTAATTATATAATCAATATATTATAATTAATATTATATTATTATTCTATTATTAATTATTATATTGTATGTTTTTTTTTCGTAAATCACCACGAATTTAACTATAAGGAAGAAAAACGAAATCTTTTTATGAAATGTATTTGTTAGGAATTTATCATTTGCTTATATAATTGCATATTGCAATTACATGGCTATATTATCGTCTCTCTTTGTTTTTTTATTATTAACTAATCTAATTATCGTCAAAACAATTAGTAAGATATAACAGTAACATGCATTGACATGCTAGCGAGTTCATCATTACAGCAGAACATTCATATCACTGCGTAAATTTAACAATGTCTAGTTTAGATCAGTTTTAGCTCGAGGATTCCTAGCTGATTCGACTTCTACAATGTGTCAAGATACCTAGAGAAAAAAATTTTTTACGCTCGCCTGTAATGTAATACGCGGTATATCGTTAAACTTTCATTTAGAAAAATGACTTTGTCGTTTAGCGTAACTTCCAATCAAAGAGAGCACTTAGCAAAGATTTCGAGACCAACAACAATAGTATTCGCGAGTTAAGAATATCAAACAATTTTCAAATGAAGTTTTACATCCAGATTTAAAAGGCCTAAAATTATTTTAAATGACGAAATCGATTTGTACTTTATACTTTTAATGACAAATGATCGTAATTATTGTATTTTTTGTTTCTTCTCTCTTTGATACTTGATTAATAGTTTTCATAATTGAAATTCGTACATTGAAAATATTTTTGTTTAATTCTCTCATGGCAGCTTAGTTGTACTTGCAAACTACATATAAATATATTGCTTCGAGTGTCTCGATTAAATATAACATTTAACACAAGCTTATGTAACAGTAGACGAAATTTATTGTGATATCGCGTGAAATGCAATATAATCGTTGCAGCGCGTAATGACAAAGTTGTCTTTTGACGCAATACTTCAACATTATTTGCTTTCACAAAAATTACTGTCGTAGATTTTCTTTTGTATTATACAGTGTATAAAAAAGATTTAATTATAAAAATGGTGATTTTCTTCGAATCTTATAAACCAAGTACAGATTAAAAATTAATCAGTTATCGTATACGTGAATCGGAAAATTCGACATGTAATTTAAGAATACAATGAATCATAATTTTATTTTAACCGGTTTGAAACATTAGAGTGACAAGTGTTTTATGTTCTCGGACGTCACTATTTTGTGAACGGAGATAGATTGCATTTATTGTTTTCTGAAATACAAAAAAGTAAGAATATAAGCTCTAATCATATTCAAATATATAATATTATATAATATATTATGTATATTATATAATATATATGCAATATTATATAATATATAGTATATTATATATATTCATATACAGTATACATACTTGTACATAATACCTGTATTTCATTCACGATGTTAAAACCTCTGTGTAAATTTCTTAAGATTGTAAGTTTAACGCGTCTATATAAGAGAAACAAAAGAAAAGATTCTTGTATTATAATAGTTTGTGACAAGACGTAGAAGTTGCAAGGAACGGATTTTTGTAATTAATTTAACTCGTTCGGCGCGAAAAAAGAAAGAGAATGTGTTGAGAAACGGCTTTGTCTTATATTACAAAATGGCCGTTTATGGATAAACATAAAAGTATGATAATGGACCCTGTGCGAGCCTCTATTATGTATTTTATATATAAATATATAAAAACAAGTTTAATAGCTGAACGTTTTTAGGAGGACGAAAATCTTGTGAGAGGCTTTTTATTTTTATTATTTGTAATTACCTAGTTTACATGTTCACCGTTTCGTACGATCATTGAGATCATAAATAAACATCTGTGTAAAGGAAAAAAATGATATAATAAATTACTAAATACGAAGGAGAATATGGGAAAGATATATACAGAACGTTGTGTGGTTGTTTCCCTTCTCTCCATCGTATTGCGAATGAGTGTGTAAATATTATCAAAGATAAAAGGCAGAAGAACTGGATGCTGCAAGCTTTACAGTCGACCACCACACATCTTACACGTACGTATACAAAATAATTAAGTATAACAATTATGTCTACTTTTCACTTGTGCCACTTTTTTTTATTAATATCCAATCTAATTACAATATATATATATAGTACTTCAATTAGGAAAAATTTGCGAAAAGTATAAAATTTATTGCGATATATGAATTGTGTACAAAATCTTAAAAATATAAAATTTGCGAATATATAATACAAATTTGTACTCTTGGAGACACTAGAGATATTTAGTTACATTACTTTATTTTCGTGAAAATTATTCGTTGTTTGAACGATGCAGTCGAATACGTATTTTTGATATCGTTATATTTCTTATTTATTTCACTTCTTATCATTTATATCTTATTTAAAACTTGTTTATTTTTACTCCGAATTTTTTTGTGTAGTTTTAGCTTTCGTAAAATTTATCGTATACAATATATTATCTTCATTTCTGTTTTTTCTCCACTTTTTATCTTTTGGCCATTCTTCTCTTAATATACGTTTTACATCTCAATGTAACATCTCGATATCTGTTATACATTCCATATATAAATACATTCCTCTTGAAGGTCCTAACAGTGTTTAAGTTTATTATTGAGATGAAATCTTTATAAAAGTTTATTTTTTTATTATAAATACAATATAATTTATGTATTCTTAATATCCGCGATATTTCATAATCGGATAAATTATATATATCAAAATAACAATCTTTTCATTTTCTTTTGCTTGTACCGTCAAAATTATTATTATTCTATATTATATTTTCTTTTAATTTACTTATACTTTATGTACATTCATTGTTTTATCTTTTGCATACAAGTATGTTTTTTATTTCTTTTTTTTGTAATATTACTTTTAATCACACAATCAACTTTTTACGACTTGAATAGGAATAGTGTTAAGATTGTACATTATTATTTTTCGCTAACATTAGTAATATTTTAAAATAAGGCTATGAAATTACATGCTTTTGCTCGAAAGTATTCGAGAAATTCAGTTTTAATGCTTTTCTTATGCATTAATTACTTGATTTATCTTATTGGAAAGATTTTCTTAACTCACAAAGGAGGTAAAAAGCTTTGCATCTTTTCTTGTATAAAGGCTTACGATGTAATCTCAATTTGAACAATCCATAGGTACTCTAAACTTTCTGTCATTGTCACATAATATTTCATTTTTCGTTTCTCGAAAGTGTTTAGTTTCTCAGCTGTACGATTTGTGGACAGATATCTCTTTTATAAATAAAGAATTATATTAATATATATTGTGCCCGCGTTTAACATTAACACGATTGTCGTGACGCATTTTTCTTTGCGCATCTGCAAACTATATCCATATTGTCAACGTTGACGTTAATTCGATCTTGCGATGTCTTTATCTGTTTTGTTGACGTTATCCTTATTTCTTTTGCAAATATCTATGAACCAAGGAGACATCGTATAATACTCTCTATATAACTACATTTAAATCTACATTGAAACTATCTGGACTCGAATTTAGTGACCTGCAAAACCAAACAGAGAACACAAATGTTAGTGTATACAATTATGTAATTATCTTATCGAGAAATTCGTCTATCATTGATAGCGCTTGATTAAGCCAATCGCCTTAAATCGATTGCATTAAAAGGCAATCTTTGTAGATGATAAAATTTATATATATTTTTTCTACAAATGTGTTTGCAGATATATATAAGTATAACATTGCACAAAAGTTACTTCAAAAAAACTAACAACTCTTATAAAAGTCTCGTTATTAAACTCGCGTTATATATATATATATGATTTATTAAACGATATTTCCCCCTAAGGAAGATTCGAGTTTTTATCCGTGTCACCGGTAAACTTGCGCCGCGAGGAGAACTTGCCGGAACATGGGACGAAGTGGACGGAAGGAATGCGTTTCCTGAGGAAGGAGCACCGACAATTGAGTGAGAACGACATGGATCGATCGTAGCGACTCGTCGATTCAATCTCTTGACTGGGATCGCGTACACAGGTGTGTTTGGGAATCGCGGTATACGGTTTCTTCAACCAATCTGCTTGCCTGGTGGAGTAATTGACACTGATCAATCGTGATCTTTTAAACGCGATCATTGATACGCTGACTTTACCTGAACGCGTCAGCGGCACTGTCGTCACTAGAGGATTTAAAATTCGACTGAGAGAGAACAACACTATCGTGAAGCGGTTTTTGGCGAAGGAGAATCTTAGTAGACTCTTCAGAATCTCTAAATTTGAAAATGGTCACGATAGACAATGCTCGATAAGTTGCACGGATAAAGGAAAAAAGATAAACATGAGCTTTAACAATAATAAAATACCTGCGATTCTGTTCTTCTTTTCTCGCGCGGTCAAACCTCTCATTGGTGACCTGTCTACGGAGCTCACTGATCTGTTTACTATATTCCGCCGCTTGATTCTGATACTGCCTAAGCTCTGCAGATTCTGACGATCTGTAAGGAAAAAAATGATATGAAATGTAATAGAAAGATGATAAAATACGAAGTAATGTAATGAGATGCGTACAGTTTACTTTGAAGTTCAGAAACTTTCTGTTTTAATCTAGAAATTTCATTTTGCAGCTCCTGATTAGTGGCCTGCGCGTTTATAGATTCTTGTCTCGCTTGGTCCAAGAGAGTCTCCAGTCGTTCCATCGTCACGTGATCTCTGGTCATCTGCTCTTGCATGATACTCTGTTCGGCTTTCAGCCTCGACACTTGCGCTTCGTACTACGTGAAAGTTAAAAAAGTGCCTTGTCAAAGAGAAATCAAACAACTGGCGCGCATGAAAAAATTAGAATTAAACGTAAGCATTTACATGTTCCTTTATGGTATTTTTGTCATCGAGTTGTTCCACAAGCGTGTCTTTCTGTTGATCTAACTTCACGCATAGATCTCTGACCGCCAGTAGATCGGTCTCAGCTTGATGTCTCTGTTCGATCTGCTGTCGCAGTTGCGTTTCCATGCTAGCGACGCTTTGCGTTAAATTGCTTATCTGGAAAATCGTTTAATTATCCGATATAGAAGGGAAGAAAATTTTAAATTTTCAAATATAATAAAACAATAAATATAATAAAAAATCTTGAATTTATTTAATTTTAGTTGTATATCATTTTAATATAATAAGGAGAAATATCAACGATCATTCACTATGAGAAAAGAAAAATACCTGAGTCTCGTAGCCTTTAATCAAACAGTCCCTATCGGTCAATTGACGCTCCAAATCAGCTATCTGATGTCTCACGGTTTGAAGAGCGCCTTTAGCCTCCGCCGCCTCGGACTCTAAGCTGTGATTGCTGTTTTCCAAGACTGTCGCCTCTAAACTGAGACTGCGGAAATGGTTCAGCATCTCCGTTCTCTCGTTCTCCTGAAACATTCGAGAGAAGATGAGCAATATTCGAGGCGAGTATTTATTATCAATGAAAATATCTCTGAATCTTATACCTTTCGATTTAGGAGTTCTTCGGCACGACGTACTTCGCTGACATAAGTCTGCAGCTGTCTCTTGAGATCGTAGCACTCGGCGTGCGAAGTTTCCAGCTCGCGTTGCAGATTCTGCACCTCGCAGGTCATCGAGGCCAGGTCGTCCTGCAGCTTTCGGTTTTCCTGGATCGCGTTCTCGCGGTCCATCGACGCGGTTTTCAACTGTCTCTGTACCGTCTCCATCTCTAGCTGCAACGATCTCAGCTGACGTTCCCGCTCCGCGCTCTGATCGATGCATATTCTACAATTAATATCGTCATTGCAGAGAAAAAAAATATATGATGCAGACTTATTCGCGCGAAGCGATATATAAATTATTCTGCAAAATAATCATCATAAATAAATATCACAGATTATTCAAACGTGAGTATAAATGTAATAAATATAATTTTTATTTAACATTCCCAGGTAGTAAGCACATGTCATTTTGATGTCGAAAACTGGTCATTTCTTGGTTCAATGACGTCACGTGACCAAATAATGTCTAATTTAATTCTTAAGTCATTATTATAAATCGCCCAAGTTGTATTATTATTTTTTAACTAAAAACTCATTTAATTTTTTATAATATCTTAAATTATTAAAACAATTCTATGTATAATTTTGATATTCATAATTCTCTATACCTCAGGGCTCTAACATGAATTTCCTTTATAACATGGGACTTGATCGTGACATTTGATCATGAATCTTGTCCTCTAACGTGAACTCGTGAAAAGTAAAAAGTTTCATTAACGAATTCAATATTTGTGAATGAATTTTTCACTTTTTACGAGTTTACGCTAGAGGAAAAGATTCATGATCAAGTGTCATTAAAACGTCACTAATAGGTCTAAAATGGTCATAAAGTCACGTCTTTTTAACGTCTTGAAATGTCGTCATCGGTCTATTATATTAGTCCGTCATTTTTACGTCATTATATCACGTCATATTTGATTCAAACTGACTATATTTTGACGTCAAAATGTCGTATGCTTGCTACCTGGGATTATCTTCGACCTTGTAAATATCAACTTCTATTATTATGGAATCGTGTGTTAACACGTGCAGATATTTAATCAACCTATGACTGTTTATGCGGATCACGCGTTTGTTCCTCGTGGCGCAAGATACACTCGTAAAAGAGGACAAGGGTAGCACGAATTAGGCGTCTATCGTTTCCCAACTCTTTCTCGAAATGAAGTCATACGTGATAAGATTTTTATATCATCATTTATACAGAGAGCGTGCATAACACACAATTCTCTCGACAATTCGTCAAAAGCGAAACCGATGGGATATTAATTTATTATTTATGTCACACACACACACATACACGTGGATACAAATGACATTAAATTGAACATTCTAGATGAAATCTTCGCGGAAGAACCGGACACAAAACATCATCGTAGCTTTCATCACAGAAAACGCTGACGCGCACTATTGAACGCCAATCATTTCCAACTTTCGATAGGCCAGCAAATCACTCGTCAGAGATTTAGTTTCTCAAGTGTCTCGGACAGTCGTAGATCATCGATCACCCGTGCCGATTACGCGCAACTTGCGTAATCGTGAGACTTAAACGATCGAGACACGCGCGAGAAGGATCCGAACACCGGACGACTTTCTCTCGTCTTTCTTGTTCTTCTCAGCAACAGTAGCAGCAGCCGTCTCTCGGTGTAGATCTGGTCCGAGTATGAAAGTGAAAACAAATTCCGCTGATCGAGAAAAGCATTTTTCGCGCGTGAATTTTCTGCAATATATATATATACATATTACCAATCTTCGAGTTTGCTTTGAAAATTGTTCTCAGCTAAAGATTAATTTCAAAGAATTTAACTCATATTTGCTGTAAAATTAATAAGTCTCGAAAGATATATATTTCATATTAAAAGAGACAGAATAATACAATTTTTATCTTTAAACTGATTATAATATATATATATTATAAAACCTTTTTAAGATTACACATAAGAGAGAGAGAGAGAGAGAGAGAGAAACGAAAAAGCTTGATTTTCTGTTTGGTTTGGAAAATTGGTAATTAATTATTATCGTATAATTAGTTCCCTCATAGTTTGATCGCGTGCGTACGCTCGACGATTTGTCCTTGTCATGCTTCGAGGCGGATTATCACCTCGCGATAATGACGATGGAAATTATGTCACGGATGTTACAGAAGAATGCATTCGCGATACTCGAAGAAATGATTTTCATTTCCACAGGTTTGCGACGAGATATAGAAATTTCTCTTCCACGTCGCCGATGAAATTTATCACGCCATAAATACGATACCGGTAATGAGTTTCCAGTTTTTCCTCGCGAATACCTTTTGGCACGAAAGACTTCCGATATATTCTGAAACTGCAAACTTTGACATTTGCTCGTCTCGGCAATGTAAATTTTCCAAACGGCAAAAGTCTACTAATCCAATTCAACTCGGATATTATTCATCACCACCCAATTGTTCATCCGGCTTCCTCTTGAATGTTCAAGTTCACATCTCACTCTCTCTTTCTTTGGCATCATCATTTAGAAGGAAAGTTCACAGACGATACAACGTAAAAGGAAAAGTACCATAGAAAGCATCACAAGTGCTCCACGTTCTTTTAATATATGCAAAGATGTTTTTCGCGATAGAGAAATGTGCTTTGCAGTTTCACACTCGTTCGTCTAATTATAAAGCTTTATATAACAAATTTATTTCAATACATTATGAAATGGATAGTGCACGAGATCCATTTATCGCGATTTTTACAGTACGTAATTTACTAAAATTTGTTTCTAAATTAGATATTGACACTCAAATGTGAAAGCTACAAGATATGTGTAACTCGCATCCTTTTATCCATACAGTTTACCATCTCGTAAGGATCGTTTAAATAATCTACATCTGTATGCCTTTACCAAAAACAACAAAATCTTTGTGGAAACATGTGAGTCAGAAAGTGCATCGCCCTAAAAAAGAGTCCGTTGAATCCCTCGCTATTCCCTTTCTCGATTGCCTCACTAAAACACGTACCGTTTTACATATCGAAATGGATAGTAAACGGTACTAACTGCTTGCTTAATCTAAAGAAACCTAAAGGAATCTAAAAGAAAGTGTGATGCAACCGTTACAAGTAGTATATCAATTCGTTAATAAACTAATGGATTTTTTTACTTTTTTTACTTTGGATTTTTTTTTTAAATATGACACATGTAAATTTCTGACAATCTACAAATAATCGAATTATTTATGAGAATTTTTTAAATTTCGAACATGCACTATTCATTGATGCAGAGTGTTTTTTCTTTATAAAGGAACAAAGTTAAAGCTTTATCTTCTTTTCCTGAATAAAAAGTTTTAATACACGATGATAACTCGGGAGATATATGCGTGAGTCATCTTTATTATTCATGGTTAAGTCGAAAGATTATGCGGAGAGGCAGGACGCGCCCTTTCAAAGAGACACTGTTTGGTTTAACATTACCGTTATAGGTAAAGGGCATTGCACGCGTTCCTCTCTTCGAAACCGAACTTACGTGAAGAGGCGAAGAGATGATACGTGAGAGGAGGAACCGTTGCGACCCCAACACACATAATATTATTCAAGCGGACAAAATACAATCATTCGGTATAAATTTTAATAAATTTGCTTCTCATTTCTGAACGTTTTTCTTAAGAAATTAAACTCATAAAAGACATAATAAAAAATAAAAAAAGAGAATTTTCTACAAAAAAAAAATAAATATGTTAGAAATTTTTTTTAACAATCAGTTCGTTGAAATAAAAAAATTCAATATTACTTTTATAATCAAATATTCTTTTAATTTATTATAATTAAATGTATTATATTATTCATAATTATTTAACATCATTCGGTATAAATTTTAATAATTTTGCTTCTCATTTCTAAACGTTTTTCTTATAAGAAATTAAACTCATAAAAGACATTATAAAAAATAAAAAAAGATAATTTTCTACAAAAAAAAAAATAAATATGTTAGAAATTTTTTTTAACAATCAATTCGTTGAAATAAAAAAATTCAATATTACTTTTATAATAAAATATTTTTTTAATATATTATAATTAAATGTATTATATTATTCATAATTATTTAATACACTGTTTTATTTTAAAAATATTATTTTATATCTAGAAAGATATAAAAAGTCTTTATCAAACGTAATCGAACTTATATTGGGACGATGTCGTAATTGTTCAAGGCTATGACAATTTAAGATGCCAAGAAGCCTGAGGAAGCAATAATTTGATGAGAAATGTGATAACGCTTTGCTCCTGGTCCTTTCATGTTAGATTGGACGATTATGTGTTTCCCGTTACTGGATTTGCCTTCGAGTCCGGTGTCGAATTATGCAACATTTCGTGAAGAAACCTACTGGCCCGGGAGAACCGTAACTACCGGCGCTGATGGACGATGGTGTTTCGGGAGGTCGAATGACGATGAAAGTCGTCCTCCTCGTGTAATAAAGATGTTGCGTGAAAGTGTCGCAATGGTATTTTTTTTTTTTTTTTTAGGAGAATCTTAGGATGAGGCAACCGAGACAAGTAATATTACGTAATAGAAAATAAATCAATAAATTCGAAGTTAGTTTTTTCATCGGAATTCACAATTTTTTTCAGTGATTTCTCGAAATTTTCGTCAAATAAAATTATTCGGATGATGTAATAATTTATAAAAGTAGATATCGTACAATAGCATCTCGTTGACCGAATCGAATTTGACACAAACAGAGGATCAAACAGTAGATGATCTCATGGATCTACGCGTTAGAGATTTCAAAATCCCACGCACGAGATATCGATTTTTTCCTCCCCCGCAGCTGCATGCGTGAAGAAGTAAAATATACATATACTCTATTGGTGCCGGATACAAGACGCGATGTATGCAATCCATGCTTCGTTAAATGCGACCGTCGTGTTACAAGAGAAATGAACGCATATCTCTATACCTATCTGGACTGAGTTTGCAACAGAGAGATTATCAGGCACTGAAATCCTCGTAAATATAACGCATTGAACCTTCTAACGTTCCTCCGAACCTGATGTCAAATCTCTGATGTTGACCTAATAAGGGAGAGACAAATTAAAATATCCAATCAAACAAACGTTTAAAAAATCTTTCGTAAAGCTTCCAATTCACGCGGGAAATTTTCATGATGAAATATTGGATGGAGATTTACCAAGAGAGAGGATCCGGGTATGTCCGATTGATAGACGCACGTAATTGGCATCTGATTCTGATATTAGGCGCGTGAAAAATATATAGGGTAAATAAAAAAGAAATACGTGCGCGCTAAGACGGTTTTTCCCCGGACACACGAATTACACCCGGTATTAGTCACTTCGGGGGGACAAATTGTATTCATGTCACTGGCGGATTCGGTCTCCACTTCGGCCGAGTTAGGTAACAGCATAGAACCTCGAAGCCGGGACGAGCGCGAGTCAGTCTCGCTGAGCTTTTCGCGGCGATAAGACCGACGATCAGAACGCGACTCAACACTTTTTCTGATATGGGATACGGAGGATCAGGAGATGAACCGAGAGAAAAGATAATTTGTGAAATAGTGACGTGACACACGCGTGAATACAACGATCGTCGAACGACATATCATGAAGATGACGAGGTACGTTTTTGACAGAACTAAATTCTTTAGAGATGTATTATAATTATAATAATACATGCACACATTGATCCGAAATTAATTAATAAGCGCATAATTAATTGCATAAACATTCTTCGAAAGGTTAAACAAAACGGCATTTAATATCCATCTTCCTTTCACTATCTCGGAAGCCGTAATCATCAGACGTTGCAATGACATTCTTGAATCACGTGGAATTTTAATTTCATATAATGAAGGCTTGAGGAAATTATAAAAGAATTAATAGAAAGCGTACCTGCGATATTTTATCATTACTTCAAAGTTAAAATAGAATGTTTTTGATTAATCGAATCGTGTTCACCAAGCTCCATTGACGACAAAAAAAAATTATACTATTAGCAATCGATGTTACGTGATTTCAGGATATTTGTATTGCGCGGCGCAGATCGATTATGATGTATTAGCAGACGCTTTCTTTTTTATGGGAATGTTAATCTATCCCCGTCGCACGTTGCCACGCTTGATTATATAAGCGCAATCTTAACGATAGCGTGATTAGAAATATCGTAGAAAATTTCTCGGAGCGTAACATAGATTCCAAGCAACGCGTACACATGCGTGTAAGACGAGTGACTCTGCTAATAACTGGTTATTACAATTTAACGACACGGAAGACGGAGAAAGTGCATCTCCAGCAAAGAAAGTATAAAATCACGGCAAATAAATAATTGCAATAACGCGTCGCAGAAATGTCGCGGACCTGGGAAGATATTATAATCTGTTCCATAAATATATAAAAAAGTAAAATTATATATGGAAAGTTTTATACGTGAAATATAAATAACGCGTAATTTACTATTTAAAGGCAGCTTTGAATCTCCTTCGGTATGTGCCATTTAATTATAACGACATTATAATTTAAATTTCTATGAGATTTTACAGAATCCGTTAGATGTATCATTTGAGATGAAAATGTCTTATTAGATTGTTAGACATTTTCTCTTTATGATAATATATTGCAAATATACAATCTTGGTAAACTTGGATAATGGCTGAACAAAATATAAATTATGCAATACATCCCACGTTGCATAAGTTATTGGCATACTTATATCGAATGTCATCGCCGCGAGGTAAACGGCAATAAGGACACATCGGGTAACCGGAATTCATATGACGGTAATTGATAGCTTTTCGCTCGAGAATTTCTGGCACGTATCTTCCAGAATCCACGCCCTCCCATCAAAATTTATCTCAGAGAAGAACTGTATTAAATGTATATTAATCTTTGTAGGTCACACATTTTTTGCTCTGTTTGTGGTCACATATAGGCCACAAGGTTTTGGCGCAGTTTTAGCTGTCTCAAAGTACTTGAAAAAATTACAAAAATTTATATATATATTCCTTAATATTTATAGAAAGTAATCATGTACAACAAAAGTTAAAAAATAAACTTTTTAAATACTTTTTTTTATTAATTATAACCTTCGAGATATTCTATTGTTAAAATCGATAGAGTCAAAATGACTCACATGTGTGACTTTTAAGAGTTAAGAATTTTTCACTGAAACTTGATAATCATAATTAATAGTATTGCCATTATATGAAACAAAGTATCGAGATATACTACAGTCAATCGGCACTCTATGCTAAACGAGACTCCGTTACCTTGATATATCATACCTTGATAAATCGTAAATAAAATCGACCTCGACTTTTGTTGAATTTAATTAATTAATTAATTATAAAAATATATATATTCAATTTTCAATTGGATATTTTAATTTCAGAGTTCAGAGACACAAAACTGTGTTTGATCGACTCCTTATTAACAAAGATACTTTTCTACATTCTGAAATTAAGAAAAATCTCGATATTATTATCATGCGATTAGATTTCGTTATTTGTCTCCTTGTGTGTAAATCGAAAATCCTAACGAACGAGAAAGTTCTGATGTAAGTCACGCCTGCCGGATGATCATTAATTAGACGATTGTGTAACGAACACGTCGTGTTCGCACTTGCGAACATCGATCTTACGGCTGAAGGAGTGTAACGTCACGGATAACAATCTTACTCCTTTGTTCACGCTCGACTGTTAAACCGATTCAACGACGCGCGGCGTTAATAGGGAAAGAAAATAACTCTTTCCGCATAGAGTACTCACGCGTGTGTTTACGAGAGGCGGAATGCGGTAATGTGCGATCGCTTTCAGGAGACGCGAGTCTTCCGTAAACGCAAGTTATTTATAAAATGTGAAAATTTATCGAGAAAGTTAATTTTTATTGCATTATATCAGATTGTGATTATTTTATTATTTTTATCTCTACTAGACGCGTTAATTCTTATTATTTCGACGCATATCCGACGACTTATCGTTGAACGACAACCGCTAGATTAAATTTTACAACGCCGTAATTAACGAAATGTCATAACGAGGGATCAAATTCTCGACGATGGAAAGTTGCAGAAGAAAGCTAAACTAACATTGGACCTCGCTGTTTAATTACTTCCTCGTTTTTTTTTTTTTTTTTTTTTTAAAGAAAGAAAAGATAGCAATACTGTTGCATTCCATTCTGAATGAGCAGCGCATGTGAAGTATGTTACAAAAATTATCGTAAGCATGTGTAATTTATATTCGATATAAAGAATATTGCGAGAGATATAGATTTAAATTGTTCCAGATAAATTTGTAAAAATGATTTTTAATTTTGTGCCTTTGAGATTCAAATCTTCAAAAGTATTCGGTAAAATACTTTGCGAGTCTGGAGAAAGAAAAAAAAAAAAGAGAAAAGGCCTTTCCGCGACACGGAGAGCATTTATATACGTGACACATTATTCTTATTCCACACACATGTCGTCATTCTAAGCCGCCCTGCCGCCAGGGACAATGCCATTGCCATAGTGAAACAGTGAAAGTATGGTCATTTTGCCCTCGCGCGCGCCTCTGCTCTTCCCACTCGTATTCGCATGCACGCACGCACGCACGTCCGCACTGCGCACGCATTGACATTTCGCGGTAGTCTCGTTTTGAACGTCGCATCTCTCGACAAAAACGCTCTTCACGTAGCAACGCGTGAAATTACTCGTAAGCGCGTTAAAAATGAAAGGTAAAATCTTTCATTTTACGCGGTTGTCATCGTTTTATATTACATTGTAATTGATTGCTGGTATTACATTTTTACGTGACTGCGATTTCTCACGTATTTCTTGGCTGACCGATCGTCGAGGAACAATTTCCGTATGCTAAACTCGAAATAATCTTATCGCGATAATTTTCTAGCGCGATGCGGATCCTCTTAGGATGTATCTTCTACCTTCTGTCAGTGGTCAACGCGAGGACCGCGATAATGCCGCCGCCCTGGGCCGATCCCTCGAGCAACCCATGTGCCGCGCAACCACGTGGTTGGCAGTTGCTATACTGGCCGGCCGATGGAAAGTGCTACAAAATATTCCAGGCATGGGTTCTATAATCTCCATTACCTATAAAAAAAAATTATATCTTGAATTTGTGAATAATCGCTTCGCAAGAGATTTCTGACAATTGTAACGTATTCGCGACAGATCGGCGCCCCGTGTCCGGAAACCATGGAACTGGGCCCCGCGGCCGACAGCGGCGGAACGATCGCGGAATGCCGATGTCCCCCGGGAACCGCGCAATCGCCCAGAGACGCCCTGTGCCATCCCATATTCACGAGAGCGTCCTGCTCCGAGGGTCAATTCTTCGCACCGGTGCCCGAGCTGCCCAGTAAATTGGGGTAAACGAAAAAAAAAAAAAAACAAAAAAAAGACCAGAGAGTCTCTCCTTAAATTCGTAGATGATGGTGCGCTCATACGCAAATGATGAACCTCTTCCTCAGGTCGAAACGACGATGGGGTGTCTGTCGCGATCCCGAACCCTGTGACGAGCGAGACGAGATCTACTGGCCCAGGGACGGTAAATGCTACCCACGACTCAGTAGAGGTCCTTGTCCGCGCGGCGAGCTTCTCGTCATCGGCGAAAACGGTCTAGCGACCTGCTCGTGCTCGACGACCGGTGAACTGGGCAGGTACCATTGGTTGGGGAACGGCGGTGGTTGCTACGAGCACTATACCAAGGGCCCGTGCTCGGAATCGGGAGAACTGTTCCTCCCGGGTGGCACATGCGGTTGCCATTCTCAATTACCTCACTATCACGAACCGAGCGGAATGTGCTATCAATTGGGTAAGACATTCGTATTTATTCAATTTTTAATCGAATAATAAATTATATAATTATAAACCTGTTTTTTTTTATGGAATTCGATTTTTGAACGATTTTCCTACGAGTGTTTTCCAATAACATTTCTCTAACTTTCCAATTTCGACAATTACATCAGGCGGTGTCGGTCCATGTTCGCAAGGACATCATTTTGTGGTAACCATGGACGCACGATCATCGATGCAGGAGGACATTGTGCGAGCCAAGTGTGTATGCAAATCAGGTCACGTGTTATACGAGAATGGACAGTGCTACCGATTGCACACGAGAGGACCCTGCGAGAGCGGTTACATGCTGATTAACTCGTCGACCTGTGTTCTCGTGCCGTGCAAACGCGGCAGATTGTACTTTTCTCAGGAAAAGACCTGTTACAAGATCGGCACACGAGGACCGTGTCCGAACGGACAGATAGTATTGTACGACTACAACGTGAGGCCGTCGCTCGACGGAATCGGATATAACGGCGTGTGCGGATGCACCAGTGTCATGAGGGACGCTGGCAAATGCGTGGGAGTCGACAGTAATGACTGCGAAAACACACCGGGCATGGTGATGATCAATAAAACTTGTTACAAACTTTACACACAGGGCCCGTGCACTGCGGGTGAATGGCTGGTCGCACAAAGAATACCGAGGAATGCTCGATTGTGGCAAGAGGGCAAGTTGCGACCGAAGGCCAGATGCGAATGTCGGCCCGGTTACAAGAGACTCATCGAGAACTCGTACGAGGCTCTGGAAGAGCTGGAAAACAACAGTCTGATCTCACTGAATGGTTGCCAGCCACCCACAGTGAGACTGGCGAAATTTCTTAATAATAATGTCAAGTCGATGTGAGTGACTGTGCAGTGAATCTCCACTGTGAAACATTTCTAATTTATTACAGACTCCACGAGATAAATTAATTTTTTTATCTCCGCGAAGGACACGTGCGATTCGTTCAAACATTTCAGTCAAAAAAATAATGATGGATTTAGTTTTGTATATAATGTTATATGATTATTTTTTTTTATTTTTTAATTTTTTTTAGTTTTATCTCGTTTTACATCGTCAAAGTTTTATTTATTATGTCCTATACCTTAAGCATTGTAAATACCATCTATGGTTTCGTGACTTGTAAGCTTAGAAGTTCTTAAGATTTCTTAAGAAATATGTGCCACTTTTTTTCTAAGAACTATTGTCGTTGCAAATAAAAGCAAATGTACTTACTCGTTTTTATGTTGTAAATCGCGAATTTGTTGTTGTATCCCCTCTGTTTCTTGATCTTTATGCCCCAATTCTCGTTCTAATGCAGCAATCTTCTCCGTTTTCTCGTCCAATGCCATCTGTAAAAAAAAAATCGGTTTTATAAATCATTGTTTGTAAAATAACGATATAATTTGCTGCACTATCTCATTTACCAATAGTCGATCCTTCTCTTGGTCTAAAAGTGTCATGTTTGCGCGCAGATTATTAATTTCTTGTTTCAGCTCTTTGATTTCATCATTCAACTGCGCCTGTTGTTGCTCCATACTTTTATTGCGATCCATAGCCTTGTTCAACTCCGATTCTGTTTGCGACAGTTGTCCCTGCACATCTCCGAGTGCTTGATCCGTTTGATCTTGCAACGTTCTACAATGGAAAATAGAATGAAAAAGACTATATTCTACTTTTTTCCCACAGGGGACTATTGATGTGCGCAATAGTTTAACAATCCTCTGGTCCCGAGTTCCATACAGCGCACACATCCACAACCATATACACTGACATACATTCAATTATAATATTATTCTACTGCGTAGAAAAGTTAAAAGAACTTTTTGACGAGTGTCTAGATGTAAATGTGTGCGAGATAACTTTACAAGTTAGAAGTACTTAAAAAAAACATTCTATTTTTTAAGAAATAAGATTTGGTATATTACCGTAGTTGAAAATATTGTGTCCGTTGGGCCATTAATTCTTGCTTTGTACGGCGTAGTTCCTCTTGCACGTCGTCCAACTGATCCTCGAGACCGTTTATTGTTACCCTCTTCGTGCCCTGAGTGACCAACAGATCTTGTCGTTCTTTCTCTATATGTTTCAATCGCGTCTCCGCCTCGACTAAACTCTCTTTGAGGCGAAGCTGTTCACACGTGTGTGCTTCCGACATCATCTACATATATTATGCATCCGCAACCGCACATGAAAAGTATTAGTAAAAAATTAGTAATAACATTATTAATTATATTAATATTATATAATAAATTAATTATTGTCTATTATAATAATTAATAAGATAGAGAATGTTAAGATTACGTTATTAATTTAGTTATTAACATTATTAAAATTAAAAGTAAACAAAGACTGGAATAATATTTAAACAATTTAATTCACAAATGTGAACAATCTCTGCGTTATACCTTAAGTCTCTCTCGCAATGCATCGCGTTCATCTATGAGTCGCTCAACATCTGCTCTGGCTGTATCTCGCTCTCGTTCCAAACGTTCGAGCATTGTCTGCATAACATTCCAATTAAAATGTTCAAATTGTAACTAAATATATTTATATTTCACTTACAAACCATAAATACCTTTGTTGCGGTGATATTTTCAATGGATATCGGCGAATCAGGCTTACAGGTACAAGCGCGGACAGGTTTGCATCTACAAGGGACATATGTCTGTCTCTGTGAATCCTTATAAGTTTTCAGTCGCGCTTCCAGGTCCTCCTTTTGGTAATAAAACTCTTCTTTCTCCCGTTGTGCTTTACTTAAAGCTTGTTCCATATCGCTTAATTCACGTTTTAATTCACATATTCGGGTCCATAAATCAGCCTATGTAACATTTATTACAAAATAATAAAATTACAATTTTTCATAAATATACTTGTACGGTATTACTTTTAGATTCAATTATTACATTATCTTTATCAGATGCTCTGCGTCGTTCATCTCGACAATTAATGTATTCTTTCTTGTAATGATCTCGTTCTGCCTCCAATCGCTGGATTGACTGTTGCAACTATAGAGAAAAGAAAACAAATGTCATTTTTTTATATTATATTTTTAATGAGATTAGTTGATATTTAAGTAAATTACTTTAACTTACAGACATAATTTTTAAATCCGTTTCGTCAATCAATCTTTGCATGTCAAGAGTGTCTGTATCCTTTATAATTTCTCCATTTTTAATTATTGCTTGATGGTCTACACTTTCATTTTTATGATTCTTGAGTGCTAAAACAAAAGAAAAAATAAATTTTTAATATACTATTTTTCTGACGAATCTTCCACATGATATGATTGCATTTTTCAAAAATAATTCTTCTATAAAATGTTTATTATTACTTTATCATGTTTATTATGTTTAATATTGCTAGGTACAATCAAAAATCAATTTGCTATCAATCTTATACCTTCATTTTGATTATTCGTTTTCTCTCTTTTTTACCTACATTTAATCATTACCTTCATTACTGTACACTTACACAATATTTTTGATATATATTTATTCTTTTATAATATTTTACTAGTATATTACAATTGATTAATACCTTGTCTTTGGTATTCGTTTTCCTTAGTCAGTCTTTCCATCTCATCCTTTAAACTTTTTTCTGCAATATTACATTTTAAATTTTTATTCTCCGCAAAAATAATACAAACTATTAAAAAAAAAGAGATATCAAAATTGAACATTTTTGCAATATCATACCAATGATTGCTAGTTGATTGATCCTATCAGACATTTGTTTTTTTTCATCTAATGTTGATTCTAGAGTTCGTTGGATGTTACGTTTCTCAAGCTTGCAAGATTCTAAATCTGCTCTTAATTCTTGCACCTCTCTACGTTCCACCGTTAACTCACGTTCTAAGACATGCAGCTGTGTCATAACATCTTCTAATTTCTCCTAAACAAGCATGTAAATATATAAAATAATAAAGTATTGTTGTAGAAACATACACAATTCATGGTAGTTACCTGAAGTCTACAAACTCTCCTATTATTTTCTTTAACCGCAGAATTGCAATCAGCCTCTACAGATAGTGCAACATGATCTATATCTCTCAATTCTTTTTCTAATTCCTCATTTCGTTTTGCCAGTTTCATTGCCTGAGACATTGCGTCATGCTGTTTATTTAGAGATTCTGCATCAGAGGAAATAGTATACAAAATATATATTAGTTTTCATACAAGTAGTTGAATTAAAAAAGACTGCATGTACAAATTTATCTACTTCAGTAAGTCTCTTGCCTTTTAATTGCTGTTCTAACTCTAGTTTGGCATGTTGAAGGATCCTTAGTTCGCTAATTTGTGTGTCATGGGTAGCACCAATTTTCTTTTCCATCTTCTTGCAAGTGCAATCTTTGCAAACTGCAGCATAGGAACGTCCACCTTCCAACATTTTTCTTAATCGAATTATTTCTTTTTCTTTCGTAGCTATCTGTAAATTATATTTTACTTTACAACACAGTGTTAATGAACAAGACTTGCATCATTAAAAATATTATCACTATGCATCAATGATTCCTAGCACACAGAATATAATTAACTATTATGGTACACAATATTTCCATTTTTTTCTTGAAGAAATGTTCAGGAATTGCATGCATAAATATTGGTGCTTAGTATACCTGTTTCTCAAGGGTCTCTATAGTATCTGTTTGTAATAAAAGCTCCCCTTGTAATTTTGTTACCTCCTGATTCAAACAGTTCATCTTGTGATCCGCCGTGTTAATTATATCTATTATCTTAGGCTCGACACTGCTTAATTTTGGCAGTGAGGTACTACTCTTTGCTCTTGGCATTGGTTCAGCTTCTAAGACTGGTCTTCTAAGAGGAAAGCAGGGACGCTTCTTAGCAGCTATAAAATATTTAAAAATATATCATCATTTAAATATTAACTAGTATGTTATATATTTATAATAAAATATAATTAAAATTAATATAATAATAAGAACTTACAAAATCCCACATTAATGATTGTTGGCTTTAAACATTTGCCTTGAAGTTCTAATATCTTCTTAGATTTAGCAGCTGACTCTGTCTCAAGTTCCCTTATCTTATATATGTTACGTGAAGATGCCAATTGCAAATCATTGCATTCACATTCTAACTTATGTATTTGCTTTTTAAGATCCTTAATTTGTTTCTGATGTGCTTCTTTAGCCTCTATCAGATCTGAATGAAGCTGGTTACATTCTTGTACTAATCTTGCATTATCACATTTGTAGGGATCAACTTTTAATTGCAACTGACTTTGTACCTACAATACCATCACATTAGATTATATGTGAATTTTGTTGTTTCTATCATTAAAACTGATTCTTTATTTGAAGTTGCTTGAAAGTTTAATTCTTGAAGTTAGATTATAAAACTCTAAATGTATATTCAACTGTTGCCTTAGAGCATATATATATAAATTCAGAAGAAACTTTAATCATTCTTGTAAAGTTGTATTGGAGTAATAATATTTTATTTCAACATACCTCAATATTCTCCTGTGCAATTGCTTTAAAATGTTTAAGACTGTCTGTAGTTTGCACAAGATCAGCCAGTAAAGTTTCTATCAGAGGTAAAGCATCTAATGACAGCGCTTGCTTGTATCCCAAGTTATCCAGATGTTTTCTAACTGTTCGGTACCTAGTGGCAACATTATATTCTGCCTTTCCATTCATTTTTACAAAATGTACAATTGACTAAATGATTTGCACAAATCACACATTAATTATTACAAGAGAGCTCCAAAGTAGATCATTTTTGTCGATTAAACCCAACGTAACCTCATGTCTTCATTGATTACAATTACAGAAATACATTATATATATTTCACCATTATCACTGAATGGATATACAAGTCATATTGTTAAATGACATTATAAGTACTAGTATATGTGTTGTGATAAACGATATGTTTAGTTCTGTAAATCAATAATAATCATTCAACAAATGTCTCATTTTAATACAATATCTTTTTCTCACCAAAATAATTATTACTCATTTAAATTAAATTTTAATACACACGCATTATTTGTTGAAAAAAAAACATTCCAAACAATATATCTGTCGCGTTTCAATTATTGTAAACAATTCAACATTCTCCCACACGAACTGTTTGAAATACTTCAAAAATGCTGCCAATCTAACGATTCAATTTCATCTTATCCCGCGTTCCGAAACACATCAGTGACAGTTCTTTCGCGTCAGCTGACTGAGTTTCTGAACCCCAAATGTTTTCTAGAGATTTATCCCTAGATCGCTTCGAAGAGAGAGAGAGCGCGGAGAAGTCTCTCTCTCGAACATATCCAAATTTATTTTTAATACAAATAACGTAAAGGATCTCTCTCTTTCTCGATGTAAAATCGCACGCGATTTCTGTTTATCAATAGACACACAATCAAAAACGCAGTGCAGTCGTGTATCGAATATCGACGCATTATTACAATCAAATTCGCGGAGATACGTATTCACGCTTGACGTACACGTGTGTATACTGTATACGCATAATTAACTTTATAAGTCCGATATCAATTAATGTTAATTCACGCGGAAGATCATGGCGAGACTGTCAACGTCGAGGGATTCTCCTGCGATCGTTTCAGCCCCGGCGAGTCATATCACTTTTTGAAATGATTACGAGAGATACTCGAATGCGGACTCTACTAGATCCAATTCCTCGAAATGAGCTCCAATTTAATTGCCGATCCGGCAAAGATCCTCTCTCTAATCGAGGAACTCTGCGATCTACCGTATACGGAGGTGCAACGACGGCTGAACAAATATGTACGTATGTATACATATATAAATATATATGTATACATATTATTATATATATATATTATTTATAATCGTGTCGTATACATACAATTGCGCCGCGGATCCTCACGTTGGAACGATCTTTGAATGATCGACACCGTACGCGCTGATTGACCAATAGTAACGAATGGTTATAGACGTCTGCTAGATGACGTCTGTCAGACGTCTGTCTATAAGCAGCTGATTTTTTTACAATATATACATGCAATTGAATTTACGATTGTATATAATTTTTTTTGGTAGTCATTTGCATTCCTTATTAATTTAATTTAATTTTCTTTTAGGTGCAGAATGCAACAAATGCGAAACTAGTCTTTCTCATATCAATACTGGTAGAGTCTGAGGAAATGATTATTCATGTGATTGGCGAAGAAATTCTGGACAGAGAATTGAGATTCCTTGTAAGTTTCTCCTGCAAACGTTTCCGACAAAACTAAAGGATATTAAGAGGGTATTTAAATAATCTTAATCAAGTGATCAGAAGTATCTGTAATATAGAGAGCATAGAAAATTTTTTTTTCATTATATATATATGTAGCATTTAGAAACACATTTGTTATTTATATATCAGTGTCACATATCATGTTATCATAGCTAGTCATTAAAGTTGTGTACTTTAATTGATTACAAGGATTTTTGATAAAATTATGGATTAATTTTTTATTATAATTTTAATAAGATCTTTGTAAGATGAATATCATAAGATATCCTTTTAAATTATTTGATATTTCTAATATAAAAATAATTTGTTCTGTATCCTATTTTTCTAAAAATAATATTTTTAATAATATACATTTTTTATTTGATATATAAATAATATTTTTAATAATATATATTTAATATGTAGATGTTTTGCAAATATAAAAGAAAAGAAACTTTGTTTTACAGATACCAAACAATGTTTTATACGAGGCTGTGATAAGTAAAACATCATCAGTTTTGAGCGTTGCAAAACTTGATGAAGAATTATTGAGATATATTAATAGAATAACAAATGCAACAGCACAGTCCCTCTTAACAATTCCGATACAACATCCTTTTAAACGTTATACAGTTTTACTTGTATGCCTGGTAGATTATACGGATGGAGAAGAAGCTAGGCATGCTTGTACAGAAATAGTTCAAGAATGCTTTAGGTATTGTAAAAAGAATTTATTGCGCATCACAATTGTTAACAGAAATGTCTAATGCATTTAAAATAAAATCCTGCAGATTTTGTCTCGGATATTTGCTTAGTTCATTACGTTGTTATGAAGAGACTCGTGTGAAACAACAATGTCAAAATTTATTAGCTGTTTCCAGAAAGCTCTTCACACATTTAGGTATGATAATTATGTTTTTAAATATATAATCTACATGTTTCTTATTTACCTTTTATTTCAAATTTATAGGGGATTTTTCTGATCTCTTGCGTGAGATTATGGCAGAAGTCAGAAAATTAACAAATGCAGAGAGATGTTCCTTATTTCTTTTAGACCCTGATCAACAGGATTTGGTTGCAAAAGTATTCGATGGCATCTCCACGAACGAAGTAAGCATAGTTAGTTTTATACACATCGATTGAGAAGGTATCAATATTCTATACATAAATGATTTGTTTCTAGACTGTAAGTGAAATGAGAATTCCTATTGGGCAAGGTATAGCTGGTCATGTTGCAACTACTGGTAATTTACTTAACATCCGAGATGCCTATAATCATCCCCTCTTTTATAGTGGTATTGATGAGGCAACAGGATTTAAAACTAGAAATATCTTGTGTTTTCCAATACGGGATGAGAAAGGCATTGTTGGTAAATTAGACGTATATTAAATTGATTAAGCATAAAACTATATCACAAATTAAAATTAAAATAAATTAATAAAAATATGAAAATTGTAAAAATGTTATATGAGATTCTCATATTTTAGGAGTGGCTCAACTGTGTAATAAAATAAACGGTTTATATTTTGATGCCTTTGACGAACAAATCGCGACAGCGTTTAGCATCTATTGTGGTATATCAATAATGCATAGTATTGTTTATAAAAAGATGCAGGATGCTCAAGCTCGAAATAAGCTTAGTAACGAGATAATGATGTATCACATGAAGGTATACATTTGTCATAATACATTTTATAATTGAATATAGAATAATTATTATGCATTCATAAAAGAAAATTTATTTCTAGGTGGAAGAATCTGCTGTGCAAGCATTGTTGAATTGTAGGGATGATCACAATATTAAAGATTTTAATAAATTTCACTTTAGTCCAAGGAGTGTACCTTACAAACATATGCCTTGCTATACCATTAAAATGTTCACAGATTTATCTTTTCTTAATTATTGGAGAATTAAAATGCAGACACTTGCAAGGTATTAATATATCATATAGATATATTATTTATTATATAAACAATAATCTATTAAAAATATATGTAATAACTCAGTATAACATTTCTTTTAGGTTTATATTATATGTTAAGAAAGGTTACAGAGATGCACCTTATCATAATTGGACACATGCATTTTCTGTCGCACATTTTGCATATCTATTGATAAAAAACATGCAACTTATTGAGGAAAATTACATGACACCTCTACAGGCGTTGGTATTTCTTGTATCATGTTTGTGTCATGACATAGATCATAGAGGAACTAATAATTCATTTCAAACTCTGTGTGGTACTGTATTAGCAAGCCTTTACAGCTCAGAGGGTTCGGTTATGGAGGTAAAACAGGACATCACACATATATATATATATATATATATATATATATATATATATATATATATAATATTGAGTTAAATTTAGTTTAAAATAAAAATAAATTTATTTATCTTTCTCTTTAATAGAGACATCATCTAGCACAAACAATGTGTATTTTAAACACTGAAGGTTGCAATATATTTGAAAGTTTGGATAGTGACGACTACAGCAAAGCCTTGGATTTGTTGAGGAGCAATATACTTGCAACTGATTTAGCTTCTCATTTTCGTAGCATAAATAAACAAAAGCAAATGATATGTGATAAATATAACAAAGATGACGCAAAACAACTAAAGTTGTTATTCGAAATGCTTATGACTTGTTGTGACCTTAGCGATCAAACCAAAGATTGGAAAGTTTCAAAAAAAACAGCGGTAAATATTGTTTATTTGTTAACATCCGAATCTTTTATAGACTCGTAGTCTATAAATAAATGATAATTTTCTACATCAGGAACAGATATTTGATGAATTTTTCTCGCAAGGAGATCTAGAAAAGAGCATGGGCAACGCGCCTGTGGAAATGATGGACAGAGAACGTGCATCTATTCCTGATCTCCAAATACAGTTTATTACTAATCTAGTCATTCCTCTTTTTACGTGAGTGTATTCAATAATATGTTTCTTTCAATGTTATATATTTTGTATTTATTATATTTTATATTTATATTATATAATATATATCATACAATTTTTTTAATATTACATAATTTCATATTTTAGTAATCTGTCATTACTATTCCCGTCGGCACAGCCTCTCGTTCATATATTAGAATACAATCGTTCCTTATGGGAAGCGGCTAAGACCGTATTTCAGAAATATTCTATGCATGGAACAAAAGGTATAGACATTTTGCTTGATCCCAACTTTGAAGACGAAGTACTTAAAGCGTTTGCTCAAGGAGGTCAATGTTCCATGGAAAATTCTGATGAGTGCAAAGGAGGCAAAGAGTGATGATGCTTAAAATAACATTTAAGAAGAAAAAAATCAGGATTTAATGACATTCAACTTGAAATTTTACATATAAGAATTTTGGTACAGAATGATAACAAAAATGTTTTATTCATAATAACATTATGCAATAGATGTGATAGACTTTTTGGATTTTATACTATATAAAAATCAATTTTGCAGATTGATGTAGCTTTTTTAAAGATCTATATCTAAAATTAAGCAATTAAAATTAAAATGTGATTTTAAAAGCAATGAGCTAATTAAATAATTCTATTTATATAATTCAAGTATTTAAATAAATAAAAAAACCAAAATTATTAAATGTATATTACGCACTGCCAATTTTAATAATTTATATTGCACACATTGCATATTATTAAAATAATTGTTATTATTGAAATAATATCAAATTTAAAATGTTGATCCTG